>NW_026606131.1:287500-623946 GCF_029834395.1 Sorex fumeus | reverse complement strand
TTTCTCTCCCTCCCTTTCTCCCTCTGTCTCCCTCTCTCTCCCTCTCTCTTTTTCTCTGTCTCCCTCTCTCTCCCTTTCTTCCTCTCTCCCTCTCTCTCCCTCCCTTTCTCTCCCTCTCTCTTTCCCTCTGTCTTCTCTCTCTCCCTCTCTCCCTCTCCTCTCTCTTCATCCCTCTCTCCCTCTCTCTCCCTCTCTTCTCTCTCCTCCTTCCCTCTCCCTCCCTCTCTCCCCCTCTCCCTCCCTACCTCCCTCTTTCTATCTTTCTCTCCCTCCCTTTCTCCCTCTGGCTCCCTCTCTCCCTCTGTCTCTCTCTTTTCCCCTCTGTCTCTCTCTCCCTCTCTCTCCCTCTTTCTCCATCTCTCTCTCTCCCTCTCCCTCCCTCTCCCTCTCTCTCCCTCCTCTCTCTCCCTCTCTCTTTCCCTCTCTCTCCCTCTCTCTCCATCTCTCTCTTCCTCTCTCTTCCTCTCTCGCCTTCTCTCTCCCTCTCTCTCCCTCTCTCTCCCTCTCTCTCCCTCTCTCTCCCTCTCTCTCCCTCTCTCTCCCTTTCTCTCCCTCTCTCTCTCCCCCTCTCCCTCCCCATTCTCTTGAAGTGGATTTCCTCCGTCTTTCCTCCTCCCCTTCCCAGTCTTCACTGTGACCTTATATCTGCTTTCTGTTGCTGGTGCTGTGGGTCCACGACCGAGGGGTCATCTGGGGGTGACCGGCTGACGGTCGGCCAATTCGTGTTTTCCGCCTCCCCATTTTTAATCCACCTTTTCAAGCTTGCCATCTGTGTCCTTTCTGGGGCGTACTGGGGTCCGGTAGAGCTCACAGAATGACTTCCTCTTGGCATAAGAACCTTGCTGAGTTGTTGTCCCTGGAAGGGGACCCTCTAAGTCAGATTCCAACCAGAGCACAAGCAGCAGAGCATCGGATCAGACCCGGTCCACACCCATATCACTGTATCACTGTCATCCCATTGTTCATCAGTTTACTCAAGCAGGCACCAGTAACGTCCCCATTCATCCCAGCCCCGAGATTTTAGCAGACTCTCCTTACTCGTCCTTCCCAACACTGCCGTATTGGAGGCTCTTTCCAGGTCAGGGGAATGACGCCCGTTTTGGTTCCTGTTTTTGGCATATCGAAGACGCCACGGGGAGCTTGCCAGAATCCCAGACCCCACAAGCGGTGCAAGCGCGCGGCTAAGAACGCGGCATCAATCTCTGCGAGGTGAAACTCAGCGGCAACAAAGTTCTGTTGTCTGCAGTTAATGTGCAGAATAAATTGGAGAAGGCAGCGAAAGGATTTAATATCCCAATTCATTTGAAATAAAATAATAATAAAAAAAAAACAGAAGCCAGCTGAGCATCGGGAGGAAAATGAAAGCCATTCCAACGCTTCCTGGCCGGCTCCCCAGTGCTCTATTATTGACTAATATTTTTATTAACAATTCCTATAGCCCATGTGCTAATGCAAGCTATTTAGAAGCTGAGCTTTTTTGCGGTGTTTCAGCCAGATGTCGATTGTTCGTGAATCCAGATCAGCCCCAAAGACCCCCAAACAAGGCACAGCTCAGCATGTTTGTACGGACTGGGGTGCACGCACACACATGCACACACACGCACGCACACACACACAATGTGAAACTCTCCATTCAGATTTCCAGAATGTGCTCCCAAAGCTAGTTGTATCATGTGCCAGAAAAAATAAAAGGAGGGAGGGAGGAAGAGGGGGAGAGAGAGGGTGTTGGAAAGAGGGAGAAGAGAGAGGAATAGGGAGAGAGAGAGGGAGAGGGTGAGAGATAGAAGGGGAGAGAGAGAGGAGGGACAAGAGGGAGAGAGAGAAAGAAGAGAGAGGGAGGGAGAGAAGGGAGAGAGGAAAGGGAGAAGGAGAGAGGGAGGGAAGGAGGGAGGGATGGAGGAAGAGGGAGAGAGGGAGGGGTGAGAAAGAGGGAGAGAGAGGAAGAGAGATAGAAGGGGAGAGGGAGGGAGAGAGAAAGAGAGGAGGGACAAGAGAGAGAGAAGAGAGAGGGAGGGAGAAAAGGGAGAGAAAAGGGAGAAGGAGGGAGGGAGGAAGGGACGGAGGGAGATAAGGAGGGAAGGAGGAAGAGGGGCAGAGGAGGGTGAGAAAGAGGGAGAAGAGAGAGGAAGGGGGAGAGAGGGGGAGAGATAGAAGGGGAGAGGGGGGGAGAGAGGGGAAGGACAAGAGGGAGAGAGAAAGAAAGAAGAGAGAGGGAGGGAGGGGAGAGAAAAAGGAAGAAGGAGGGAGGGAGGGAAGGAGGGAGAGAGGGAGGGAGAGAGGGAGGGAAGGAGAGAGAGAGGAAGGGAGGGAGGAAGGGAGGGAGGGAGGGAGGGAGCAGGGAAGAGAGGAGTTTGCAGGGACTGGAGCATTTCCAGTGGGAGATGGAGGATAAGGGAAGGGAAGAGACCGAGGAGGGAAGGGCCAAGTAGCATCTTACTCCCTCAAGGAACGAACTCTGCAGCGCCCCCAGTGGACAGATGCCTCTGCCTGGCAGTGTCACTGCTCCAAGCTCGAGTTGGTGCCCATTTCCTCACAGGTTTTCTGCTCTGGTCAACTTTCTTCCTCCGGGCCCACTCCCTGGTGGGGGGGGGGGTTACACGCTTGGTTAGCGGCTCAGTCTCCCAGCTGGGAGAAACCAGCCCTGGGAACGAGCACTGCACTGTCGCACTGTCCTCCTGTTGTTCATCGATTTGCTCAAGTGGGCACCAGTAACGTCTCCATAGTGAGACTTGTTGTGACTGTTTTTGGCATCTCGAATACACCACGGGGAGCTTGCCAGGCTCTGCCGTGCGGGCAGGATACTCTTGGTAGCTTGCTGGGTTCTCCAAGAGGGACGGAGGAATCGAACCCAGGTCGGCTGCATGCAAGGCAAACGCCCTACCTGCTGTGCTATCGCTCCAGCCTGAACAAGATGCAACTTAATCTCTAGACATGTGCTGGGCATCCCCACACCCTCTGCTAATGGAGATGAGAAAGTCGCACCTCTCACAGGTCTGGCTCCTAGCGTCCTCCCTATTCCCACCCCAACCTCGTTCCAAGCTGCACATCAGTGAGGTTATCCCGGGGTAGCTCTGCATGTCTGTCTCTGAGGCAGGGGGGTGCCATCTCTGTTGGGCTGATTTCCGTGGTCATAAGAAGCTGTGCTTGACGGATCTCTTTGGAGAAGTGGAGGGGGGAGCTGTTGGAGCTGGAAGCATCTTCAGCTGCCAACAGGACACTGTGTTCTCTCAGGAATAGCCATCCAGCTCTCCAAAGTCAGCCCATGAGTGGGCAGTAGGCAGGAACGCACACACGTGTGCGCGCGCGCACACACACACACACACACACACACACAATGGTGTTCTAGGCTCCGGGCTCTGTAGGGGGCTGAGGGAGGCAACCCCCTCAAAATCCATGCCCACCTAGGACCTCAGATTATGACCTTATCTGAAAATAGGGTCTTTGCTGCTGATGGTGTGCTGGATTCGGGTGTCTCAAAGCAGTGGCAGAAGGAAACTGAGGATGAGCTAGGCAGACGGGTTGGAAAGACAAAGTGAAGGCAGAACCAGGGGACAAGGGGAGCCCAGAGGCTGGAGGGACCAACTTGATTTGGAGCTTTTCTCTGGGAGAACTGAAGGGATGCGTCTTGGGACAGTTAAGCCCCACGCTGGGGCGGTGTTATTTGTTGTTGCATGTTAGTCCATTTGTCAGGCCACAGGGAGAGGCACTTCCTGAGTCCAGACCCTGGAATCTGCTTGGGGCATCCTGGAAAGACCTGGGGGGGGTGTGGGGAGCACCCCCAGAGCTCCACATGCAGGACTGCAGACCCCGAGGGAAGAGACGCCCACCCGGGGAGGCTGAGGCAGAGGGGTACAATGTCTAGCTCAGTCTGACACAGCAAGACTTCGGGGAGTTTAAGTGAGTTCACTTCTGTGTGGGATGGAGAGGAAGGTATGGGGGGATTGAAGGAAGTAGGGGAGCTTCGGGGGCAACAATGGCAGTGGGTAAGCCTCCTGCCCTCGCCCAGGGACATCCTGAGCAAGCATTTCCCAGTATGACAAATATACCCAGTATTAACAAGTACTACAGGTATAAAATACTTCCAGCTATTAGCGAGTACTTCCAGCTATTAGCGAGTACTTCCAGGTATTAGCAAGAACCTCCAAGTATAGAGTGCCTTTGGGTATTAGCGAGTACTCCCAGGTATTAGCGAGTGCCCACAGGCATTAGCAAGCACTTCTAGCTAGAGAGTCCTTCTGGGTATTAGTAAGTACTTCCAGGTATTAGCAAGTATGTCCTGACATTAATGAGTACACCCAGGTATTAGCGAGTACCCACAGGTATTAGCAAGTATGTCCTGATATTAATGAGTACTCCCAGGTATTAGCAAGTACCCACAGGTATTAGCAAGTACTTCCAGCTATAGAGTCCTTCTAGGTATTAGTAAGTACTTGCAGGTATTAGCAAGTACATCTTGGTATTAGTGAGTACTCCCAGGTATAGGGTACTTCCAGGTATTAGCAAGTACTTCTAGATATAGAATGCTTCTAGATATTAGTAGGTACTGTCAGGTATTAGTAAATACTTCCAAGTATAGAACACTTCAACAAGTACTTCCAGGTATAGCAAGTACTGTTGGAAAGTACTTCCAGGTGTTGAGTACTGCCAAGAATTAGCAAGTACATCCAGGTACAGTAAGTACTTCCAGGTCTTAGCAAACACTTCCAGGTATAGCAAGTATTTCCAGGTCTAAGCAATTACTTCCAGGTCATAGTTACTTCCGGGTGTTAGGAAGGATGCTTGGGTACCGGCAAGTATTTTCAGACAAATCCTCTCCAGGCCGAGCATCTCCAGAGGCCCTGGGTATCACCCACAGGTCTTCGAAGACTCTTCTAGAAAGAGCTAAAACCTATGCTTCTCTGGATGGCTACAGAGCCTGGAACCCTGGCAACCAAGCAATAAGCAGGCAACTCCTTGTCCCAGGAGCACTGAGGCAGGAGGAGGGGGAGGAGAGCGAGAAGGAGCGACGGAACAAACATCCCCTTGGAAAGGAAAACGCGTTGGAGCTTCCTGGATTCCTCTGGGGTTTTGTTCTGGTTCCTGAAGGCCCTATGGGGTCACCCGCAGGCATCCACGCTGCCTCCGCATCCTTCATCCTTCAGCCCTGTACTGCTGGGGGAGGGGACATTCCTCATGTCCCAGAGGGGAACCAGTCACTCTCAAGGTCTCCTGGGCTGGCTGAGGCCACGTTCGGCAGTTAACTGTGTCCCTGCTGAAGCTGTCTGACAGCACCAGAACCCAGACGCCAGCATGGCCCCCAGGGACCCAGAGGGCATCCCAAGCTGGGATGGGCCTGCTGGGTGTTGCTTCCAGATCTGCACAGTGAGACCCCTGAACAGAGCTGGCCCCCGGGGTCTTGCCTGTGGCGGTATCCCCATCCCCCCACACCCTGAGGATGCTCGGGTCTGCTCAGCTTCTGCTGAATGGAAATTCCCCCTTTGAGCTGGAGCAATGGTACAGCGCCAAGGACGCTGGCCTTGCATGTGGCTGGCCTGGGTTCAATTCCCAGCATCCCATAGGGTCCCCTGAGCACCGCCAGGAATGATCCTTGAGTGCAGAGCCAGGAGTCAGCCCTGAGCACTGCCAGATGTGGACCCAAATCAAACACCAAATTCCCCCCCCCCGTTTTCAGAAGATCCTCAGTTACTGGTGCTTTTGGGGTCCCCCGTGGGGAAGGGATGGGCATGGTATTAATTATGATTCCATAATGTATCACTGTCGCACTGTCCTCCTGTTGTTCACCGATTTGCTCGAGCGGGCACCAGTAACGTCGCCATTGTGAGACTTGTTGTGACTGATTTTGGCATATCGAATATGCCACGGGGAGCTTGCCAGGCTCTGCCGTGCAGGTGGGATATTCTCAGTAGCTTGCCAGGGTTCTCCGAGAGGGACGAAGGAATCGAACCCGGGTCGGCCGCGTGCCAGGCAAACGCCTTCCCCGCTGTCCTATCACTCCAGCCCTGGCGTCATATAAGCTCATGAATAATACGGAATAATTATGTCCCTCACACCCCCATACACACATGCTTTGAAGTGAAACCCTATGCAAATTCTAGAAACTTCCAAAGCAGTGCCAGAGAATTCACATTGGGAGTCGGGCTCAGTTTGGGAACAGCGGGGAAGGGTCCCCTAACTCGGGGCCACACACCTGGGCTCCCTCCCTTATCGGTAGCGAGATGGTCCCTGCATGTTTCCTGTTGCAGGGAAGTGACCCTCGAGCCATACTCACATCCCTGTCCTCTGGGGGAAACTAGGAAATGTCCATAGAACAGGCTAGAATGATGGCACAGTGGGTAAGGCATTTGCCTTGCACGCGGCCAACCAGGTCGGCCCAGGTTCGATTCCTCCACCCCTCTCAGAGAGCCCGGCAAGCTACTGAGAGTATCTCACCCACACGGCAAAGCCTGGCAAGCTCCCCGTGATGTATTCAACATGCCAAACACAGTAACAACGCGTCTCACAATGGAGACATTACTGGTGCCCGCTCGAGCAAATCGATGAACAACGGGAGGACACTCTTACAGTGCTACAGTCCAAAGAACTCTAGCATCTCCTGCCAGCATGTCTTGTTAGCAAACTTCGGGTTCTGGGCGGCGTGTCCACTTGGCTGCCAGGCTCTAGAAATGATGGATGGACCTGGCCCGTGGCTGGAGGCATTCAACAAATATTGGTTTAATGAATTGTCTCCTGCCTTCATCGCGTTATCTAGCGGCTCTGTGGGCCGCGTCGGCGGAGACGGTCCCTTCCTCCCTCCAGGAGTCTGCATTGGATTGGGGGGAGGGGGGTCGCAGGTCGCTAGGCAGGGTGGGAGGCAGGACGTTTGGACAGAGCCTGCGTGTTCATGACATAGCTGGAGTGTCCGCGGACCCAGACACGGGCTGCAGAGGGCAAGGACGTGGGTGGAAGGTTCTAGATGGTGTCTCGATGGATCAGCACAGAGGGCAGGACCTATGAAAACAGGCTGCTGGGGGCTGGAGCGATAGCACAGCACGGAGGGTGTTAGCCTGGCACTCAGCTGATTTGGGTTCGATTCCCAGCATCCCATAGGGTCCCCTGAGCACTGCCAGGAGTAATCCCTGAGTGCATGAGCCAGGAGTAACCCCTGTGCATCGTTGGGTGTGACCTGAAAAGAAAAACAATTTTTTTTTTTGCTTTTTGGGTCACACCCGGCAATGCACAGGGGTTACTCCTGGCTCTGCACTCAGGAGTTACTCCTGGTGGTGCTCAGGGGACCCTATGGGATGCTGGGAATCGAACCCGGGTCAGTCGCATGCAAGGCAAACGCCCTCCCCCTTGTGCTATCTCTCCAGCCCCCAACAATTTTTTTTAAATCAAGTGGGGTCTCGCAGATTCCCTGAGCAAGTGTCTAAGGACCCTCTCTGCCGGAGTCTCTAGGAAACCACTCTGCCTCACCAGACTTGATGCTGATGGACACTCTTTGGGCGAAGATTTATCTGGGCTTTCAATCACTCAACTCCATCACTTTGACCAGCCCATCCCATCCCAATAGTCTTTTTAACCACGCATAGGGACTGGTACCCTTCCTGAACAAATCTCTCTCTCTCTCTCTCTCTCTCTTTCTCTCTCTCTCTCTCTCTCTCTCTCTCTCTCTCTCTCTCTCTCTCTCTCTTACACACACACACACACACAAGACTCTCTCCTTGATCGGAGCCCCGATATATGACTGGCTTTGGGAAGCCAGCTACTCACTACACGGGTGTGAATTTACACATCTGGCTGCCAGCCAAGGGCCACCCAGGAGACAGACCCGCTCAGCCTCCAACAGGATGGGTAATGTGAGGACCTGAGTGTCTCCAGGAGAAAGGAACCAGGATTCTGAATTGAAGCAAGAGTTTGATTATTTATTTATTTTGCTTTTTGGGGTCCCACCCAGCGATGCACAGGGCTGACTCCTGGCTTTGCACTCCAGAATTACTCCTGGGGGCTGGAGCAATAGCACAGCGGGGAGGGCGTTTGCCTTGCACGCGGCCAACCTGGGTTCAATTCCCAGCACCCCATAGGGTCCCCTGAGCAACACCAGGAGTAACGCCCGAGTGCATGAACCAGGAGTAACTCCTGTGCATCGCCGGGTGTGACCCAAAAAGCAAAAAATAAATAAATAAAAATTACTCCTGGCGGTGCTCGGGGGACCTTACGGGATGCTGGGAATCGAACCTGGGTCGACCATGTGCAAGGCAAACGCCCTTCCTGCTATGCTATCACTCCGACCCTAGCAACAGCTTGATTTTAATGAGGATAACCACCACTTAGGACTGCTCCACGGGGGAGAAACACCCTTTAACTATTTGCAGCAATTACCAGCGTGGCCTGGTGCCAGCGCCAGGCCCCAGGCTCCTAAGGGCAGCTGGTGTTTGCATGTTGGGTCAGCAGCGCCCCCTCATGGCCACACTTGCTAGTGCATTGGCAGCAAGTTTGTGTCTTCTTGGCCGCGTTTGTTTGCAGGTCGAGCAGTAAGCAGCACCCCCTAGTGGCCGCACTTGGCCAGGACGGTTCTTCTTCGAGGCTAGTGGTCCATTTGGTGACGTCCTCGCGAGGATGCAGTGATTTCTGTTGTTTACTCAAATTTACTGATTTCCTAGAGACTACGGCAGAGAGGGTCTTTAGATACTTGCAAGCATTTTTACAGCATCTGGCGGGCAAATTTGAAGTACTTCAATCCGCATGAAGGAAATGAAGGGGGATTTTTAATTTTTTTTTTTTTTTTGCTTTTTGGGTCACACCCGGCAATGCACAGGGGTTCCTCCTGGCTCTGCGCTCAGGAATTACCCCTGGCGGTGCTCAGGGGACCCTATGGGATGCTGGGAATCGAACCCAGGTCGACCGCATGCAAGGCAAACGCCCTACCTTCTGTGCTATCACTCCAGCCCCTGAATCTTGGTTTTTAACGTGGTTATGTTCCTCCACCAAAATTTATTTTCTGGATGTGCAAAATGCATCCTCAGGCTGGAGCGATAGCACAGCGGGGAGGGCGTTTGCCTTGCACGCGGCCAACCTGGGTTCAATTCCCAGCATCCCCTAGGGTCCCCCGAGCACCACCAGGAGTGAGTCCTGAGTGCATGACCCAGGAGTAACCCTTGTGCATCGCCAGGTGTGACCCAAAAAGAAAAAAAAAAGCATTCCCACCTTCCTCCCTGCTCTCTCAAAGTATTTACAACCGGATGGCACCCTCTGGTGGTTATTGCGTGGGAGAAAAATTTCTAGCATCCTTGCTGATTTCCTTCTTAGCGGAGGAGTCCCCTCCTGGGGAATGCTAGGGAGAAGTGCCCCATCGACAGAATGACAGAGTCAGCTGGGGACCCCTGCTCTAAGGCCTCGTAAGTGCCATAATGAGCTCAGATCCCATGAAAAGAGGTTTGGAGCACAGCTGCCCTCCAACCAGAAGAGAGAACCCCATTAGCAAGCTGGAGAGACCTGGCTCAGAGCCACCTTCTGGAACCTTCCACCCCCTGAATCACATTCCCCAGAGATCCAGCTCATGGAGAGTCACATTCTGGATGGTTCCACAGAGAGCAGAAGGAATGTTCTACGTCTTCCCGGTGTTTCCCCAAAGCCCCCCGGGATTTCCTGAAACGGTTCAGGAGCCGGAACTATAATCGTGCCAACCAAAAAAAGGCTCAGGGTCTCTTCAGGGACCCCGAGTCACCTCCTCCAACTTCCTAAGATAATAAGTTACATGAAAGGTGACAAGAGTTGGGGGAGAAATCACTTGCAATGTTTCACTTGGAGGAAGAAAATGACAGTTTTTTGATTCATGTTTTCCGTATTTCCCTCCCCAAACCAGCCCAGGTCCCTTTGACTAAACAACTGGGGGAGGGGGTTAGAGAGGGGGTTGTCTCCCAGTGTGTAGGAATGCATTACTTCCTGGAAATCACTGTATCTCTGCCATCCCGTTGTTCATCGATTTGCTCAAGCGGGTGCCAGTAACATCTCCATTCATCCCTGTCGCGTGCTATTGTAGCCCGATGGCGTATTGGGGCTCTTTCAGGGTCAGGGGAATGAGAACCGTCATTGTTACTGTTTTTGGCATATCGAGCACGCCACGGGGAGCTTGCCAGGTTCTTCCTGCAAATAAAAGTTGAAGTTCCCTCCCCTCCCAATCACCATCTGCCTGGTCTTCAGTACCTTGAAACGGAACAGTTGCATCTTTTCCAGGTGATGGAAAGGCCCTGGGGTCACTTTGACACTGGCTCCGACTTTGCTCTCTTATGGACATCTGAGCTCAAGGCTGAAGGCTTCAGTCTCCTTGCCCCCCAGATGGGAGTGAGGAGGGTGCTCCTTGCAGGAAGTGTGTGTGTAGGAGCTCAGGAAATCAGCAGAACACCCACCTCCAGTGTGAATTGTGCCATTGGGGTGTGGCAGGGGGTGTGGTTAGGTGCTAGGATGCAGGCTGTGCTGTTGGGGTCCTGGCTCCTTCCCTGGTGTTGCCAAAATGTTTATTAGCACTGTGTCACTGTCATCCCATTGTTCATCGATTTGCTCGAGCGGGCATCAGTAACGTCTCCATGGTGAGACTTGTTGTTACTGTGTTTGGCATCTCGAATATGCCACAGGGAGCTTGCCAGGCTCTGCCGTGTGGGCGGGATACTCTCAAGAGGGGCAGAGGAATCAAACCCGAGTTGGCCACGTGCAAGGCAAACACCCTACCCGCTGTGCTATCGCTCTGCCTTTTTTTATTTTAATAAAAATAAATTTTTTATTAAAAATAAAATAAAAGTTTTATTGCTCGAGCAGGCCCAGTAACATCTCCATTTTTGAGACTTATTGTTACTGTCTTTGGCATATCGAATATGTCATGGGCAGCTTGCCAGGCTTTGCCACGCGGGCGAGATACTCTCGGTAGCTTGCTGGGCTCTCCAAGAGGGGCGGAGAAATAGAACCCAGCTCGGCCGGGCTGACTGCGTGCAAGGCAAACGCCCTACTGCTGTGCTAAATTTTATTAATAAAAAAATAGAGTCTTGGAGCTGGCAGGGAAGATGCTTGCAGACATCCCAGGTTCAATCTCTGGCACCCGAGATGACCCCCCAAGCCTTCCTGGAGTTGGTGAACACAGAGCAGGAAGGAACCCCTGACTTGGTCTGGTGGAGAAACAGTCTACCCAGCTCCAAAGAAGTCTCCTGCCTAGAGACCTGGCCAAGCTGATGGTTCTTGAAGGGGAACTTCCTGTCCCCATCTTTTTGTTTTGTTTTGGGGGTCACACTGGCGATGCACAGGGGTTGCTCCTGGCTCTGCACTCAGGAATTACTCCGGGCGGTGCTCAGGGGATCCTATGGGATGCTGGAAATCGAACCCGGGTCGGCCACGTGCAAGGTCAATGCCCTCCCCGCTGTGCTATCAGCTGCTCCCATCTTGGGCAGGGCCAGTTTCAACTCCAGGGAAGATGAACACCCGTCCCAGTTAACCAGGTGCCACATTCACCCTCTCAGGGATAGGACTCCAGTGCCACAGCGCTGCCCGCCCTTGCATTTCGGTCTCCTTCATGTTATCTCCATATCCCTTCCTGCAGGCAACTCCCCATCCGACGAGTCGGAGGAGCGTGAGAGGGACCCCAAGGTGCTGACATTCCCCGAATACATCGCCAGCCTCTCCGAGTCTGGGACCAAGCGGATGGCAGCCGGCGTCCGCCTTGAGTGCCGGAGCAAAGGCCGGTGCCCCTCATCCTGCCCCCTGTGCCATGTGCCAGCCAACTCAGACACACCTGCCGAGCCTGTTTTGTTGGAGGTCACCAGAGCAGCCCCCATCTATGAGCTGGTGACCAACAACCAGACGCAGAGGGTGAGAGTGGGTTTGGTGGGTGCCAAACGCCAGGGAGGATTAGGGAGTGGGAGGTCCTCCAGGAACCTCATTTGCATAGATGCATATTTGCATATTAAGTCGATGTATGTTTGCATAGTAAGCCCCAAGGGTGCCGTCACCATGCCACCCTCATTTCTAACTTTTTTTTGCGTTTTGGGTCACACCCAGCGATGCACAGGGGTTCCTCCTGGCTCTGCACTCAGGAGTTACTCCTGGCGGTGCTCAGGGGACCATATGAGATGCTGGGAATCGAACCCGGGTCGACCGCGTGCAAGGCAAACGCCTACCCGCTGTGCTATCTCTCCAGCCCCGCGGACCCTCATTTCTTGGGAACCTAGGCTTGGAGCAGCCTGGATAGTGGGAGGAAGATAGCAAGGAGACCACACATGGTCTCTGTGCAGAAAATCTGGAGGGTATTCAGACTTGTCATTCGCTCCACGGTGACAAGTCTGGGAGCAGAACAAAGCAAAGGAGGCATCAGTGTTTTTCTAGGTAGGGGTGCGGCAAAGACCTAAGGGGTTACAGTCACCTCAAGAGGCCACTAAGGAGCAATGCAAGGACCCAGGGACTTCAGTGGCCTCAAGACCACTAGGGGGTGCTCTGAAGACCCAGGCGGTACAGTAGACTAAAGTACCACAAGGGGCCACTGCAAAAATCCAGGGACTAGACCAGGGGTCAATTAGTGGAGGCACCTCCCCATCGAAGATCCATGACTGCAGTACCCTCAGATCCTACAAGGGAGTGCTGCAAAGACCCAGGGGGCTGCAATACCTTCAGGTACCACGAGGGAACTCTGCAAATACCTAGGGGGAGAGAAGTGGTCTTGAAAAGTCACTACAGGGCACTGCTAAGACACAGGGGCATTGCCAAGACAAGGGACCACGGTGGTCTCAGAAGGCCACAAGAGAGCAGTGCAAAGATTGAAGGGCTGCAGTGGTCTCAGAAGCCATTAGGGGGCGCTGTAGTAGTCTCATGGGCCACTCACTACTGTGGGACACTGGAAAGATCCAAGAGAATGAGTCTGGTGGGAAATACTGCAGTGATCTAAGGTGTCCACTAGAGGGTGCCAGAGAGTTCTCCAGTGTCCACTATTGGGCGCTATTGTGCTCTCCCGTGTCCCGTAAGGGTCACTGTTGAGTTCACTTGTCCACAAAGGGGCGCTGTTGGTTTCTTGGTGTCCACTAGTGGGCACTGTTGCACTCTCATGTGTTCACTATGGGAAGCTGTGGAGCTCTCAAGTGTTCAATAAGACCCGCTGTTGAGAGCTCGTCCACTAGGAGAGCTGTTGGTTTCTTGGTGTCCACTAGGGGGTTCTGTTGAGCTCACACTTATCACTAGACATCGCTGTTGGGGTTTTTATGTGTGTGTCTGCTAGGGGCGCTGTTGCACTCTCAAGTGTCCACAGGGGATGCTATTGGGTTTTGATGTTCACTAGAGGGCGCTGTTGAGACCTAAGTGTCCACTATAGGACACTATTGAACCCTCCTGGTGTCCACCAGGAGCTGCTGTCAAGCTCTCACTTGCCCACTAGGGGGCGCTGTTAATCTCTCTCTTGTCTATTTGAAGGCACTATTAAACTCTCACTTGTCCAGAAGGGGTGCTAATGCACTCTCAAGTGTCCCCTAGGGGGCGCTGTTTCACTCTCTAGTCCACTCTCTAGCCTTCACTAGTCCACTCCTGGGCATTGTTGCACTCACTAGGTGGTGCTATTGTCCACTAATGGGCACTTTTGTGCTCTCAAGTGCTCACGAGGGGGGCTGTTGACCCTTCACATGTCCACATGAGGGAGCTGTTGTGCACTCACTTGTACACTAAGGGCGCAGTTGAGCTCTCACTTGTCCACTTGTGGGCACTGTACCGCTCTCATGTGTCCACTAGGGGGCGCTGTGGCGCTCACAAGTGTTCACAAGGGGTTATGTTGAACCTTCACGATTCCACTTGAGGGCATTGTTATGCTCTCAAGTGTCTCTAGGTGGCGCTGTTGCACTCTCAGTTGTCCACCAGGGGGCATAGTTGAGCTCACGCTTGTCCATTACAGGGCACTGTTACACTCTCAAGTGTCCACTAGGCGGCACTGTTGTGCTCACAAGTGTTCACGTTGAGCCTTCATGATTCCACTTGAAGGCACTGTTGCGCTCTCAGGTGTCCACCAGGGGCGCTGTTGCGCTCTCACTTGTCAACTACGGGTCTCTGTTGTGCACTGACTTGTCCACTAGGGGACACAGTTGAGCTCTCACTTGTCCACTATTAAGCAGTGTTGTGCTCTCAGGTGTCCACTAAGTGTCGCTGTTGCACTCTCAAGTGCCCGTAATGGAATGTGTTGAGGCTTTCATGATTCCACTTGAGGGCGCTGTTGAGCTCTCATTTGTCCACTTTGGGGCGCTGTTGAGCACTCACTTGGCCACTATTGGGCTCTGCTGCACTCTCAAGTGTCCAGTAGGGGGTGTTGTTGCAATCACAAGTGTCCACAAGGATATATGTTGAGCCTTCACGGATTCATTTGAGGACACGGTTACGCTTGCAAGTGTCCACTAGGGGGCGCTGTTGACCTCTCATTTGTCCATTGGTGGCGCTGTTTCGCCCTCCGGTATCCACTAGGGGTACTGTTGAGCCCTCACTTGTCCAGTAGGGGCGCTGTTATGCTCTCAAGCGTTCACTAGGGGTCGCTGTTGATTTTCTGTGTCCAGCAGGAGGTGCTGTTGAGTTCTTGGCATCACTGGGGGCTGCTGTTTGGCAATCATGTGTCAATTGAGGGACGCCAGATCTTGGTGTCCACTAGGGGCGCTAGTCTCCTGAGAGCTCTCAACAGTGCCCCAGGTTGATGCCTATGAAGTCTCTGTGGCCCCTAGTGGACACCTGAGAACTCTCTAGCGCCCCTACTGGACACTTTATAGCTCAGCGACGCTCCTAGTGGATGCCTGAGAGCTCAACAGTGCCCTCTAGTGAACAACTAAAGCTCTTTGGTGCCCCCTGTTCACACTTGAGGGCTCAAAAACACCCCGTAGAGCTAGGGAGGGATGAATTCTCAATTATCCAAACGCCTTCAACATCTTGAGCTGCATAGAGGTCACTGTAGAGGCCCATGAATCCACTACTAAGGGGCACTGCAGAAACCCAGGAGCTGTATAAGTCTCAGGAGGTTACTGCAGTAGCTTCAGGAGGCCACGAGGTGGTGTTGATGTAGCCACAAGTAGCACTGGTGGGTGAAGTGGACTCAGGAGGCAACTAGGGAGCCCTAGGCAGACCCATGGGCTACAGTGGTCTTATGAGGCCAAAAGAGGGTTGCATATAGGCACGAGGAAGCACTGCAAAGACCCAGGGACTGCAGTGACCCCAGGAGACCAAAGAGGATTCTGCAGATAACCACTAGGGGCGCTGCAAAGACCAAATGGGGTGAGATGGCCTCAGCAGGACACTAGGGGGCAGGGCGTTGCAAAAACCCTAGGGATACAGTAGTCTCAGGTGCCACTAGGGGGCGCTGCAATGATCCAGGGGTCTTAGGTACCAGTGGAGGGGACCAAAGATCCCTTGGGCTGCAGTTGTCTCAGGTGCCACCGGGGGGCGCTTTCTGGATGTTCGGTTGTGTGGAAACACTGTTTCTGTTTTGGAAAAGGGGCGAGGAGTTCTCCCTACTCTGCGCTGCTCTGCATCTGGCTTGTAGAACAAAATGAACAGACACAGTGGACACACAGACACACCCAGCCCTACTGCGACAGGGGATAAGGAGTAGCCAACTCAGCCTGGGGGACTTCCTCGCCAAGGTGGGGGGGGAGGGTTAAAAGGGGAGGTTGAGGAGGAGACCAGGAGACTCACGAAGGATGTGACCTTTTAGGTGCAGTGAATTTCTCATTTTTGGGACTACATTAGGAACTCCAGTTACTAATATTGCATCAATATTGGTCCATTATTTTTATTTATTTATTTATTATTTTTTTGCTTTTTGGGTCCCACCCGGCGATGCTCAGGGCTGACTCCTGGATCTGCACTCAGGAATCACTCCTGGTGATGCTCAGGGGACCCTATGGGATGCTGGGAATCGAACCCGGGTCGGCTGCGTGCAAGACAAACGCCCTCCCCACTGTGCTATCGCTCCAGCCCCATGAATTTCTCATTTTGCCCCTTTACCCCTGCACGTGGGGGGGGCTCTAGTTTGTCTCCTAGAGGATATTTTCATGCCTCTCTCTCTCACACACACACACATACACACACGGGGTCTACCTGTGTCATTTCCCCCACCTTCTTCCTTGAGTTTTTCCACAGAGGACACCAAAAGGTTCCCCTCAGCCTGACACACCCTGGAGGGTGACCCTGGGGACTCCTACTATATTGCACCCTATTGTGGTGCAAATTACACACCAGGTTTCTGTTCCCAAAAAACGTGGGGTACGAGCATTATGGAAAAGCTTAAAACAGGGGCTGGAGCGATAGCACAGCGGGGAGGGTGTTTGCCTTGCACGCGGCCAACCTGGGTTCGATTCCCAGCATCCCATAGTATCCCCCGAGCACTTCCAGGAGTAATTCTTGAGTGCATGAGCCAGGAATAAACCCTGTGAATCGCTTGGTGTGACCCAAAAAGCACACACAAAAAAGAGCTTAAAACAACAGAAATGTATACAGGGCTGCGGGGACGGGCTCACTTCACATGCAGCCAACCCTGGTTCAATGCCCACATTAGATCCACAACATTCCGGGAATGATCCCTGAGCACAGAGATAGGAGTAAGCTCTGAGGACCACCAGCTGTGGTCCAGAAACTTAATGAGGAGGGGTGAGAGGAAGGGATAGGGGTGAATTATGGCACCTGGGCATTCTGGGAGGAGTATCTACTTACCCATGGTGACAGCCCCTGACTCCACAGGATGAACTGATGCGAAGGAAAGATAATATCACTGTATCACTGCATCACTGTCATCCTGTTGTTCATTGATTTACTCGAGCGGGCACCAATAACGCCTCTGTTCATCCCAGCCCTGAGATTTCGGCAGCCTCTCCTTTTTTAAAATTTTTAAAAAAATTTTTATTAGTGAGACACCATGAGGTACAGTGGTAGACTTACAACTTTTTGTGCTTGGGTTTCAGTTATACAATGATCAAATACCCATCCCTCCACCAGTGCCCATTTCCCACCACCACGGATCCCAGTATCCCTCCCACCCCCCATCCCCGCCATCCCACCCTGCCTCTGTGACAGGGCATTCCCTTTTGTTCTCTCTCTCCTTTTGGGTCTTGTGATTTGCAAAAGAGGCATTGAGTGGCAATCCTGTTTGGTCTATAGTCTACTTTCAGCGTGCTTCTCCCATCCTGGGAGGATCCTCCCAACACCCTTTATTTGATGCTCCCTTCTCTATCTGAGCTGCCTTCTCCCCTAGCATGTGTGACTGGCCTCCAAGCCATGGAGCAAAATTCCTGCTACTAATCCCGGCCATTCTTGGGTGTTAGTTTCCTATTTTGTTACTTTATGTTCCCCAGATGAATGCAATCTTTCTATGTCTATCCCTCTCTTTCTGACTCATTTCGCTTAGCATGATACTTTCCATGTCGTACCACTTGTATGTAAATTTCATGACTTCATCTTTTCTAACAGCTACATAGTACTCCATTGTGTAAAAATACCAAAGTTTCTTTAACCAGTCACCTATTCTCAGGCACTCAGGTTTTTTCCAGATTCTGGCTATTGTAAAGAGTGTCAGCAGCCTCTCCTTACTTGTCTTTCCCAACGCTGCCCTATTGGAGGCTCTTTCAGGGTCAGGGGAATGAGACCCGTTATTGTTACTGTTTTTGGCATATCGGGTATGTCACGGGGAGCTTGCCAGGCTCTGCCAGCAGGAAAGATAATATCTACCCAGAAAACCTCCTGGAGTAGAAATCTCCAGGGGCTAACGGTGCTCCCTGCTGGTGGCGATGTGTAGGGCACGCTGCTCCTTGCAGCTGGTATGGTGCTTCTCAGAGTGGTCACTTTTGGTTCTCTCTCTCATAGCTCTTGCAGGAGGCCACCATGAGCTCTCTGTGGTGCTCGGGGACTGGTGACGTGATCGAAGACTGGTGCCGATGTGACTCCACGGCCTTCGGAGCCGACGGGCTCCCCACGTGTGCTCCACTGCCTCAGCCCGTGTACGCCTGCTCTCCCTGCATGCATGCCTGGTGCCAACCTGCAGACCTGGCCAGGCTGCAGGCTGGGGTCTGGGGTGGGGTGGGACAGAGGTCACCACAGGGCAGGCACTGCAATGACCCAGGGGCTGCAGTGGCCCCGGGAGACCAAAAGGCAGTTCTGCAGATCACCACTAGGGGCGCTGCAAAGAACTAATGGAGTGAGATGCCCTCAGCAGGACATTGCAGGAATCCAAGAGGCTGGAGTGATAGTACAGCGGGGAGGGCGTTCGCCTTGCACGTGGCTGACCCGGGTTCGATCCCCAGCATCCCATATGGTCCCCTGAGCACTGCCAGGAGTAATTCCTAAGTGCATGAGCCAGGAGGAACCCCCTTGCATCACTAGGTGTGACCCAAAAAGCAAAAAAAAAAAAAAGTCCAAGGGATGCAATAGTCTCAGATGCCACTTGGGGGCGCTGCAACGATCCAGGGGTCTTAGGTGCCCCTGGAGGGGACCAAAGATCCCTGGGGCTGCAGTATCTCAAGTGCCACTAGGGGGCGATGTTCGGTTGCGGGGGCAGAGATGGGAATCACTGGGTCAGGAGCTGGAAGCAGGACTGCAGAGCTAGAACCATGGGGAAGGGGCTGGACTTGCACGCAGCTGACCCGGGTTCGAGTCTTTATTTGGTCCCTCAAGCCTGGTCCCTGAGCACCGCGAAAGGAGCCCCAACTTAAAAATAAAAACGGGGGGGGGGGGTTGGAGCAATAGCAAAGCGGGGAGGGTGTTTGCCTTGCACGCAGCCGACCTGGGTTCGATCCCCGGCATCCCATAGGGTCCCCTGAGCACCGCCAGGAGTGATTCCTGAGTGCAGAGCCAGGAGTAACCTCTGTGCATCGCTGGGTGTGACCCAAAAGGCAAAAGATATTTTTTAAAAACTTTAAAGAATGGGGAGGGGGGGAGGTGGAAAGAAAGGAACAATCTAGAAACTCTTCTTGATGGGGTGAGTTTGGAAGCTATTTGGCACTCATATTGCATAGTTTAGTAAAAGGAAATTGGTGCAGAGAGATTCGTTTTGGGAGCAGCAGAAGCGGTTGAGGACCCAGCCATTCTAGGGGTGGGGGTAGGGGGACCCACCAGTAGGTTACAGTGGGCAGGACTCTTTGGTGACTGGGAGTGAGGAGAAAGACGTGGGGGACGGACTCAAGACTCCAGTCCCAGGGGCTGGAGCAATAGCACAGCAGGGAAGGCGTTTGCCTTGCACATAGCCAACCCGGGTTCGATTCCCAGCATCCCATAGGGTCCCCCGAGCACCGCTAGGAGTGATTCCTGAGTGCAGAGCCAGGAGGAACCCCTGTGCATTGCCGGGTGTGACCCAAAAAGCAAAATAAATTTTAAAAAGGTCCTTTGGGGAGAAGCAGAAACCCAAGAAGAAGGTGTTGGGGGCAGTATAGGGCTCCCCTCTCTGCCACCCGCCATGAGGCAGCCCCAGGGGGCTTGTGAGAGCCTGGCAGTGTGGGTAGGCATGAAAAGCAGCATCCGGCCGTGTCTGGGGTCACGGAGGGCACAGAGAGGGACTTTGGGGAGCAGGAAGTAGCCTGGCTTCACCTCCCATCTGCATGGATAAAAACTTTTTTTTTCTTGGTTATTGGGCCACATCCAACAGTGCTCAGGGTTGACTCCTGGCTTTGCACTTAGGAATCACTCTTGGCAGTGCTCTGGGGACCCTAGGGAATGCCGGGAATCGAACCCAGGTTGGCCATGTGCAAGGCAAACACCCTCCCTGCTGGACCACCGCTCACTGCGCACCCCAGTTTCCCTGGAATTTTATTATTTTTTTAAGGCTTTGGGGCTGCACCCGGTGATGCTCAGGACTGACTCCTGCCTCTGCACTCAGGAATCACTCCTGGCGGTGCCCGGGGAGCCTCTGGGGGACCAGGGATCGATCTCGGCTTGACTGCATGCAAGGCCAGCGCCCTGCCCGCTGTCCTCTCTCTCTCCCTCTCCCGCCCCCGTTGCTCACATACTTGTTGGACGTTGAAAAGAGGAACGCCTTCTAATTCTCCAGAAGCCTTTGTGAATCTCGCCTGCGCCAGCTTCTCAGCAGGGGTCAGCCCGGTCCGACTTTTCAGAGAAGCCAAGTTCTCGGAAAGACTTGGGGCCTTCCTCCAGCCCCCGATGCGTTTTCTGCAAGAAAAGCAGCCCGCATCTGACTCTCATTAACGAGCGTGTCAAAACCCACCAACTGGGCACGTGTCCTGGGACTCAGGAAGCCACAAAAACGCATCATTCTCTCCCCCATAAAATGCCATTTTGTGGTGCCTGCTGCCCACCCCCCCCCCCATGTGCCACTGCTTGTCCCTGCAGTGGCTGGGGCTGGCCTGATTCTCTCGCCCACCCTGGGCCGAGCTATCTATGCATCATGTGGATGTTTTATTTATTTATTATTAAAATTTTTTTTTACCTGTTAGCTCACAGCCAGTGATGCACAGGGGTTAGTCCTGGCTCATGCACTCAGGAATTACCCCCTGGCAGTGCTCGGGGGGACCCTATGGGATGCCGGGAATCGAACCCAGGTCGGCCGTGTGCAAGACAAAAGCCCTCCCCGCTCTGCTATTGCTCCAGCCCCCGGTGAATGTTTTAACAGAGAATCACTGACAGCGCACAGGCAGCTGCAGTGATGGGAAGAGGCCATTCTTCACTAGGAGGCGCTGAAGTGCAGAGCCCAGGCTGGTCTCGGAGCTCTGCTAGGCGCCCCTTGGCAGTGACCAAGACCTGAGTCTTAGGGCAGGCTTCTGTGAGCCGGGGAGGGGGGGGTCAGAAGTATGCAGGGGGGCGGAGAGGGGATCTAAGGAGAGGGGGTGGGGGGCTGTGAGGGAAGAGAGTGAGCTGGTCAGGTTCCCAGAAACCGTGGTCTGGAAAGAAGTCCGGAATCAGGAGCCAATAAGCAAAGATTCAACTATAAAGGCAGTGATTTGAACCCCCCCGGGCCCCATGACATCCTGTGATGTCATTTGTGTTTACAGAGTTTCTCCCCGGGACACCGGGAAGTGGGGGAGGGGGCTGTAGCAGTTTCCTCGAGCGGGCGCCAGTAACGTCTCCATGGTGAGACTTGTTGTGACTGAGTTTGGCATCTTGAAGACGCCACGGGGAGCTTGCCAGGCTCTGCCATGCGGGCGGGATACTCTCGGTAGCTGCCAGGCTCTCAGAGAGGGGTGGAGGAATCAAACCCAGGTCGGCTGTGTGCAAGGCAAATGCCCTACCCACTGTGCTATGGCTCCAGCCCCTGGAGCCCAGTTTTTTTTGTTTTTTGCTTTTTGGGTCACACCCGGCGATGCACAGGGGTCACTCCTGGCTCTGAGCTCAGGAATTAGCCCTGGTGGTGCTCAGGGGACCATATGGGATGCTGGGAATTGAACCCGGGTCGGCCACGTGCAAGGCAAACACCCTGCCTGCTGTGCTATTGCTCCAGCCCCGAGCCCAGGCTTTAAAGACTTTGAGAACTCTCTCTCTCTCTGAAACAGACAGTCCTGCTTCAGGGTTTGGTTTAAGAAAGCACAAAAGGACAGAAGGAACCGTCCAAACTCCAGCTGTTACTGTCTCTGTGCTCAGGAATCCCTCCTAGTGAGGCCTAGGGGGGTGGGGGAGACTCTTTGGGTGGGTGCTGGGGATTGATTGCTTGCTTTTGGGGGGAGGGTCACACCCAGCGATGCACAGAGGTTACTCCTGGCTCATGCACTTAGGAATCACCCCTGGCGGTGCTCAGGGGACCCTATGGGATGTTGGGAATCGAACCTGGGTCAGCTGCATGCAAGGCAAACACCCTACCTGCTGTACTATCGCTCCAGCCCGGTACTAGGGATTGAACCTAGGTCGGCACCAAGCCCTGCTAGACTCCTCTCTGACCTCCAGTTCAACTTCGTGTTCGTGTGTGCATGCAGGCTCCGGCTGTCCACGGTCCACGAGCCCAGTAGCACCCTGGTGGTCCTGCAGTGGGTACACTCGGAACCTCTCATTGGGGTGCACATCGTCGATTACCTCATCCGCCAGGAGAAGGTCACCGATAGGATGGATCACTCCAAACTGGAGACAGGTCGGTTTCACCACATCCCTGCTGCTGTGTTCATCCGGGGCAAAGACCAGGGGCACCGGGCGGGTGGGGGACCCCAGCAGAAGATGCGGAGGCAAGGAGAGGCCTCCACCAGACAGCTGTCATCGGGTTCATTCTTTTTTTTCTCGGCATTTTGCTGCTCCCTGGCTTGTTTTGTCACTATGCCCTTCTTCCTCCCACCCTCAGCTTGAAAAACAAATGTCTGACTAACCTCACTGTGCATTGCAGAAGAAGATGCCAGCTAATGACCCCCCCCTCCAGCAGAAGTCTGGGCACCCCTTGTCTCCCTCGGGCCTGGATCTAACTCAGCTGCGGTCACATCCAGCCATAATCCCTGAGGGGGATGGAAACGCCCGTCTAATGGGTCCTGCCTGCCCTTGCCTCACGCTGGCTCCCTGTGGGAAAGATTGGCTTAAAAATGTTCTCTCAGGGGGGCTGGAGTGATAGCACAATGGGTAGGTCGTTTGCCTTGCACGCGGTCGACCCAGGTTCGAATCCCAGCATCCCATAGGGTCCCCCGAACACCGCCAGGAATAATTCCTGAGTGCATGAGCCAGTAGTAAGCCCTGTGCATTGCTGGATGTGACCCAAAAAGCAAAAAAAAGAAAGAAAGAAAGAAAAAGAATCTCCCAAACTCAGGCAGAAGTGTGATCCCCCAGTAGGGTGGTGAAACCACAATCAATGGTTCTGCCTCGCTTTTTTGGGCTATGAGAGTTCCCACCCCAAGCCAGAGGGGTAAACTCTAGACAATCACTTCTGCAGGGATGGGTTTGGTTCATGCCACCTTCTAGATCTTTCTAGCTCTCTCCACGAGGGCTTGCAGAGCGAGCGAGTTCACACTCAGGGAGTTGTTTCCTGTCCCTCCACGCTCAGGCTGTCCCCTTCCCTCCTTCTCTGGGCAGAAACGGTGCTGAGCTTCGTGGACGATATCATCTCCGGTGCCAAGTCACCCTGTGCCATGCCTGCCCAGGTGCCAGACAAGCAGCTCAGCACCATCTCCCTCATCATCCGGTGCTTGGAGCCCGACACGCTTTACATGTGAGTGTCTGGGTCGTATCCCCTTTGGTTCTGGTGAACACAGGGAGAAACTGAGCCTGATGAGGGAGGAAATGGCCACTGTCCACTAGGTGGCACTGTAGCGCCCGGGAAGCTGCAGTGGCGTGAAGAGGCCATTCTCCACTAGGAGGCGCTGCAGTGCACCAGAAACTGCAGTAGGGGGAAAAGTGGCTGTTCTCCACTAGGTGGCACTGCAATTCGCAGGAAGCTACAGTAGGGCTACAGTGGGCGTTCTCCACTAGATGGCGCTGTAGTGCACAAAAAAAAACACAGTGGGGGACCCTGCATTGGGGGGCTCCTCCCTTGGGAGGGGCTCAGGGGAGCTTACCAAGCTCGCCCAGGGGGAACCCGCTTGCAGAAGTGCTGTTCCCGCCAGGATGCATTCCCCTGCTGTGCCCCAGGGTCAGGGGGCTGTGACATCTCTGGGCATCCTTCTCCCCTCCTGCCCAGGTTCACCCTGTGGGGCGTGGACAACACGGGCCGCCGCTCCAGGCCCAGTGACGTCATCGTGAAGACCCCCTGCCCCGTGGTGGATGACGTCAAGGCCCAAGGTAAGAGATGCAGAGGCTAGTCTGGAAGCTCCCTGATGCTCTGGGGGCTCCGTAGGTTTTCAAAGTTGGGGAGCCCACCTGCAGGAGACACAGCTGAAAGCCGACACCCCTGGGGACAGCAGGCTCCCAGGCCGTCGTGAGACCCCCCCCCCACACACACACACACCTCTTCCCTTAGTACCACACTCCCTCACTTGCCTGGAGCCCCTCTGAAAGGTGCATCTGACTCTGTACACAAAAGGGCTGCAGGTTTGGAATCCGCAGCTCTCTCACCCAGCTCCAAGGATGAGCCAAAGTTTCAGACGTGCTAAGGAGCCGGTGCAGAGTCTCCCGGCCGCCTCTGAAGCTCTTGCCCCTTAGGAATGGTAGGAAAGCGGGTCTCACTCTCGGAGGCTGCATCCAGGCTCTTTACCAAAAAATATGTCCATCAGTTTCCTTTCACGCAAGCTTCATGGCCAAGAGGCTGTGAAAAAGAACCCCCTGTGGTCCCCTGAGCCTGCTGGAAGGGGTCCCTGAGCACAGAGCTACGAGTGAGTCCTGACCTGAGCACCACTGGGTGTGGCCCGAAAACCAAAACTCAATTTTTGAAATTTTTGCTTTTTGGGTCATACCAACGACGCGCAGGGGTTCCTCCTGGCTCTGCACTCAGGAATCACTCCTGGCGGTGCTCAGGGGGACCCTATGGGATGCTGGGAATCGAACCCGGGTTGGCCGCGTGCAAGGCAAACGCCCTACAGGCTGTGCTATTGCTCCAGCCCCTCAAACAATTTCTAAAGGGGCTGGAGCAAGGACACAGTGGGTAGGGCGTTTGCCTTGCATGTGGCCGACCCGGGTTCGATTCCCAGCATCCCATAGGGTCCCCCTGAGCACCGCCAGGAGTGATTCCTGAATGCAGAGCCAGGAGTAAGCCCTGAGCATCGCTGGTTGTGACCCCACGGAAAAAATTAAATGTTTTACATTTTAAACAACAAGCCTCAAAATAGAAACATTATTGGGCCCGCTCGAACAAAGGGAGAACAGTGATACAGTGATACATTTTATTTATTTTTTTCTTTGTTTTTTTTTTATTTTTGGGGGTCACACCTGGCGATGCACAGGTGTTATTCCTGGCTTTGCACTCAGGAATCACTCCTGGCGGTGCTCAGGGGACCATATGGGATGCTGGGAATCGAACCTGGGTCGGCCGTGTGCAAGGCAGACGCCCTACCCGCTGTGCTATCGCTCCAGCCCCTACAGTGATACATTTTAAAAGGGACAGATACTAAAGTCATTCAAATGGGGTGGGGGTGGGCTGAATCAAACCCAAACCAAAGAAATACAGATGAGGAGACCCTGCATCTACCTGGGTTCAATCCCAGACGCCCTGAGCATCTCTGGTGCAGTGCTGGTGGCCCTGAGCACTGTCAGGTGTGACCCTGGAGGCCTCCAGCACGGTCAAGTGTGTCCCTGAAGTTCCCCAGCAACCACAGGACACACAACACTGCATCCCGAACCTCACACCCACCCGCCAGCCTGGTTGGCGGAGAACCACTGATGGAGGGTCTCTTGTGCATTGTTAGAAAACCCCCACCCACCCAGCCTCTCCAAACGCACAACCACACCCACGTAGGCTTAGCAAAAGGCAGGACTGAAATGCAAGATTGATTCGCGTGAGTCTACACAGCAGGCCGTACCACACCTGAGTGAACTGTGTCTCCATTTGACGTCTTCTTGACCGCAGAGATCGCGGACAAGATCTACAACCTGTTCAATGGGTACACCAGCGGGAAAGAGCAGCAGACGGCTTACAACACCCTCCTGGACCTGGGCTCCCCGACCCTGCACCGGGTCCTCTATCACTATAACCAGCACTACGAGAGCTTCGGGGAGTTTACCTGGCGCTGTGAGGATGAGCTGGGCCCCAGGTAACCAGCCCACGGTGGTCTTTGTCAGGGCACTTCCGGGGCCCAATGGGTGGAAGATGCTAGAAAGCATCCAAGGATGTACTAGCTCCGACGTGACGGCAATTTCCAATCTCGAACCCCTTTCGGAGCTTCTTCATCCTGTGGACACAGCCCTCCGAATGCAGAAACTGGCTGGAACCGAGTTAGCTCAGGGGATGAAAGCGTTCACCCCACATGTGGCCGACCCAGGTCCATCTCCATCGCCTCGTATGCCCCCCTGAGCACTCCCAGGACGGGTTCCTGAGCACCGAGCCAGGAATTGGCCCTGAGCGCTACAGAGTGTGACCCTAACGCTCCCCCAGGCCCCCCAAACAAAAAGCAACCAAGCCAGGAGCTGGAGTATTGGGAGGTCAGGTATTTGCCTTGCACGGTGCTGGTCTGGATTCAACCTGCAGCACCCTAGGAAGTCCCAGGAGCTAGAACTGTAGAGTCAGGAGGAAGCCCTGAGCCCTACTGGGTGTTCCCCAAGACAAAAACAACTCAGATTCTCAGTCTGGGCTGGAGAGGGATAATGCAGTAGTTAAGGCACTTACCTTGCATGCTGCATACCCAGTTTAATCTCTGGGCCACCTCACAGGATCCCCAGAACCCTGCCAGGAGTGATCCCACAGCATAGAGCCAGGAGTTTGGCCTGAACCTCGCTGTGTGTGACCTCCAAGAAAAAAAAAAGTTGCAAATACTCTGGGAAGAAAATAAGGGGGAATTCAATGCCCCCCCAACCCCCCACCAGAATAGAGATATTTTCTCCTGGTCATGAGGTCACAGCCAACTGTTTAGAGCTTTCATCCCCTGCTGGAGGAAATGCAGGTTCATCATCCCCTGCTGGAGGAAATGCAGGTTCGGGGTGGGGGGGAGGGAAGGAGGGAGAGCTAGGAGACCTCCGCCAGGGGTATTGATGCTCAGACATTCCATTACACAGGATCCCTGGACTGATAACAGCTCCATGAGGGGCGGTCCAGGCAGGCATCTGACACTTACAGTCTGTCTGTGCAGCTTCAGAATATCACAAGTGTTCACTCCTGTTTGACTCAATAGTCAATAGTGTAACCCTACAGCACTGTCCTCCCATTGTTCATCGATTTGCTCGAGCAGGCACCAGTAACGTCTCACCACAAATTGTGAGACTTGTTGTTACTGTTTTTGGCATATTGAAGACACCACAGCTCTGCCGTGTGGGCGGGATACTCTCGGTAGCATTCTGGGCTCTCCGAGAGGGTCGGAGGAATTGAACCCGGGTCGGCCAAGTGCAAGACCAACGCCCTACCTGCTGTGCTATCACTCCAGCCCAATCGATAGTGTATATTCTTAAATTCTTTGGAGATGCAGAAAAAAAAGAGAGAAGGTAAGAAGATAAGGCAGGAAGGAGGAAAGGGAAAGGATGAAAAGAAGGGAAAGGGAAGAAAGAGAGGGAAGGAAAGGAGGAAGGACGGGAAGAAGATGGAAGGGAGGAGGGAAGCTGGGAGGAAGGGAGGGAGGGAAGGGGAGAGAAGGGAAGTGAAGGAAAGGAAAGGAGGACAGTCAGATGGGCTCTAGACACCCCCAAGCATTCAAGAATTCTTGCACTTCCGCCAGTAGGGCCAAAGGAAAATGTTGCCCCGAAGTCATCCCGCCCACCATCCTGTTTCCGGGTGGAGACCATGGCTTTTCCTAGAAGACCATTATTCAGTATTCAATCCAGGCCCTCATGTTCCCACTCAGAGAACAGGAGGAAGTTTGGGATTATCCTCCTGGGTCAGGACAGCAATGGCCAGTTGATTAGATCCTGATGTCAGAAAGCGTCCTGGGTGGACAGGCCAGTAACACTGGAGCCTGAGAGCCAAACGGAGGGAGGATCTGGCTTTTGTTTAGTCTCTGTTGTGGGTAAAAAGAAAGAAAAGCGAATCCTGGGGTTGTATCACTTGTCATCCCAGTTGTTCAATTTGCTTGGGTGGGCACCAGTAATGTCTCCATTCGTCCCTGTCGCGTGCTACTGTTGTCCAATGGCATCTGCTCGCTCCAGGAACACGAAGAGCCTGAGATTTTAGCAGCCTCTCCTTACTCGTCCTTCCCAACGCTGCTGTATTGGGGGCTCTTTCCGGGTCAGGGGAATGAGGCCCGTTATTGTTACTGTTTTTGGCATCTCGAATATGCCCCGGGCAGCTTGCCAGGCTCTGCCATGTGGGAGGGATACTCTCAGTAGCTTGCCTCTCCGAGAGGAAAAACTGCCATCCTGGGCCTAGGGGGAGATAACACCCGGGTAAAAAGCCTAATTTTGGTCCTTGGGGACCCCTGTCCCCCTACTGGCCTTGTTCCTGATGACATCCAAGGGCGACTGATCCCCGGTGCTAAAGCCAGCCTTGAAACAGGAGGGGAATAGTTAGTAATCCCTTGGGGCAGAAAGAGGAACTTAGTAACCCCTTGGGGCAGGAAAGAGATAATAATAACTAACCCCTTTGGATTACTTGATCACTTGACTTCCTGTTAATCGGTTGATTTGCTCGAGTGGGCGCCAGTAAGGTCTCAGTTATGTCATTATCCCCTTGGGATAATAATAACTAACCAGCCACCACCATGCTGAGACCACTCTCCACACGCATGAAGGTACCGACCGGCAGAGGAACAAAGGCATGCCGGTCCAGGGGCTGAGATCTCCAAGCCTGCTCAGATCGAGGCTGAGCATCCTTCACCCAGATCCTCCATCTTCCAGTAGGCAGGGGTCACACCCACCAACTGACACCCGCCCCCCCCCGCCCCTGCGCCGTGGTCGTGTAATCCCATCAACGGCCAAGACTCAGAGACTATAAAACCCAGCTCCCAGAGGCGCGGGACATCTTATTATCTCATTCCTACTTTGGACAACCTGGCAGGCTGCCGAATGTAACCTGCCCACACGGCAGAGTCTGGCAAACTCCCCGTGGCGTCCCCAATATGCCAAATACCAGTAACAATGATGGGTCTCATTCTCCTAACCCTGAAAGGGCCTTGAATATGGCACTTTAAAATATCAGGGCTAGGATGACGGAGATGTTACTGGTGCCTGCTGGAGGCAATCGATGAACAACAGGATGATTGTGATCTGTGATTGTGAACCCCTTGGGACAGGGAGGGGATACTCAGTATCCCCTTAGGACAAGGAGGGGATAGTTACTAATCCCTTGGGCAGGAAGGGGATACTTGGTATCCCCTTGGGGCATGGGAGATAGTAACACCTTGGGAAAGATTAGGGGTATTTAGTAACCCCTGGGGCAGGGAGGAGATACTTAGTAACACCTTGGGGCAGGGATTGTATACTTAGTAACCCATTTGGGCAGGGAAGGGATACTTAGTAACCCTTGGGGGTATGGACGGGCTATTTAGTGATATTCTGGTGCAGGGAGGGGATACTCAGTAACCTCTTGGAGTAGAGAGCTGATACTTAGTAATCTTTTGGGGTTGGGAGGGGATATTTAATCACCCCTTGGCCAGGGAGGGAATAGTAACATCTTATTGAGGGAACCTATATTTAGTAACCTCTTGGGTCAGTAGGAGATACTTAGTAACCCTTTGGCAGGGAGCTGATACTTAGTATCCCCTTGGGGAAGGGTAGGGATACTTAGTAACCTCTGGGGCCGGGAGGGGATACTTAGTATCTTTTGAGGAAGGAAGGGTTATGTAGTAACAACTTGAGCAGGGAATGGATACTTATAACTCTTGGGGGCAGAGAGTGGATACTTAGTAACCCCTTGAGCAGGGAAGGAATAGTTAGTAACGCATTGTTGCAGGGAACAGATAATTAGTAACCCTTGGGCTGGGAGGGGATACTTAGTAACACCTTGGGGCATGATGTGGATACTATAACACCCTGAGGAAGGGAGAGGATACTTAGTAACCCTTGGTGCAGGGTCCCATTCTTAGTAACTCTTGGGGGCAAGGAGGAAACTTAGTAAGCCCTTGGTGCAGGGAGGGGATACTTAGTGAATCCTTGAGTCAGGGAGGGGATACTTAGTAAACCCTAGAGAAGGGAGTGGATACTTGGTAACCCCTTGGGGCAGTCTGAGATACTTAGTAACCCTTTGGGGCAAGGTGTGGATACTTAGCAACTCCCTGTGTCAGGGAGAAATTATTTTAGTTAGCCCTTCAGTTAGGGAGGGGATACTTAGTAAAATCTTGGGGGCAGGAAAGGGATACTTAATAACTCTTTAGGGAAGGAAGCAGATACGTCATAACCCATTAGAGCAGAAAGAAGATACTCTGTAACACCTGAGGTAGAGAGCCGATACTTACTAACCTTTGGGGCAGGGAGGGGATACTTAGAACCCCTTGTGGCAGAAAGCGATATTTGTTAATCCTTGGGTCAATGTGGGGATAATTAGTAATGCCTTGGGGGCAGAAATGGAATATTTTGTTACTTTTAGATAGGGAGTAGATACAGAGTAGCCCCTTGGGACAGGGAGGGGACAGTTAGTAACCCCTTTGGGCAGGGAGCAAATACTTAATAACCTTTTGGGGTACAAGGGGATACTTAGTAACTCCTTGCGGGCAGGGATCAGGTACTTTGTAACCCTTGACCTATTACTGACCAAACTAGTACTGCACATGCACAACTCACCAGCTCTCCTTCCACCCTTCCTCCCATCTGCTCACCACCCCCCTCTCCTCCTCCTCCTCTGTCAGTGGACACCCTGATTAGGTTAATACTCCTATTTTAACCATTCCTCTTCCTTTTGTTTGCTTTAGGGGGTCAAACCTGGTAATTTATCAGGGTTTACTCCCGAGTCTGAACTCAGGCAAAAATCACTCCGAACCATGCTTGGGGTCCCTAGTTTTGTGGGTTTTGTGTTTAGTTTGTTTTTGTTTTGCTTTTTGGGTCACACCCGGCGATGCACAGGGGTTCCTCCTGGCTCTGCACTCAGGAATTACTCCTGGCGCTGCTCAGGGGACCCTACGGGATGCTGGGAATCAAAACCTGGGTCAGCCACGTGCAAGGCAAATACCTCCTGGCCCAGTTTTGTTCCCCAGCATCCCTTTGTCAGTCCTGCTTCATCCTTCCAGCTCAGCACCAACGCCCCTGAGGTCCCTCTGCAATGGGCTGGGTTCCCTGAGACAGTTTGTGTGACCCCCAGAGAACAGCCTTCCTCTGCTCCCAGCTGTCCTGACCTCCTGGTCCCTGCCACAACACTGGGCTCCAGCCTGGAGTAAGGTGAGCCCCAGGTGACTTCTCTGCTCCCCAACCCCCCAGTCAGCATTTCCTACAGGAATAACCATGTCAGCATGCCCCAGACAATTCTGTCCTGCCCTCCTTCTGCCTTCCAGGGACAGCTAGTCTGCAGTTCAGTGCCAAGACAGCCTCTAACATAATTGGGAGAAGGAAAAAAGATTTAGTACCAGCCAGTATTTGTCACTGAGCGATGATGGATGACTTGCCTGCAAAGGAAACAGGCTGGACTCTGGTCTCAAAACTGCCAGGCAGGGGGCTGGAGCGATAGCACAGCAGGCAGGGTGTTTGCCTTGCACGCAGTCAACCTGGGTTCGATTCCCAGCATCCCATAGGGTTCCCTGAGCACCGCCAGAAGTAATTCCTGAGTGCAGAGCCAGGAGGAACCCCTGTGCATTGCCGGGTGTGACCCAAAAAGAAAAAAAAACTGCCAGGCTGGAGAGACGGGACAATGGGGAAGGTGCTTGCCAATCCGGGTTTGATTCCCAGGATCCCATATGGTCCCCTGAGCACTGCCAGAAGTAATTCCTGAGTGCAGAGCCAGGAGGAACCCCTGTGCATTGCCAGGTGTGACCCAAAAAGCAAAAAAAAAAAAAAACTGCCAGGCTGGAGAGACGAGACAATGGGGAAGGTGCTTGCCAACCCAGGTTCGATTCCCAGCACCCCATAAGGTCCCCCGAGCCCCACCAGGAGTGATTCCTGAGTGCAGAAACGGAAGTCAGCCCTGAGCATGGCCAAACCAGAAAAGCCCTGTAGGCTGAGACTGAGGGTACAATGAGGTGAGGAAGGGGGAAGGTGAGTGGGATTTGGAGGCCCACCCAGCAGGGCCCTTGGCATCTTCCTGACTCAGGGTCACTCCTGATGGCGCCGGTGATCCAATCCTGGTCAGCCACTTACAGTCATAAGCCTGTCCACCCACTTCTACCAGCTCTGAGAGTTGCATGCCTTCCCACCCATGGAGTTATTTTCTCTTTATGTATTTATTTATGTATTTATTTATTTTGGTTTTTTTTATTATTTATTTTTTATTAGTGAAACACCATGAGGTACACTTATCGACTTACAAATTTTTGTGCTTGGGTTTCAGTTATACAATGATCAAATACCCATCCCTTCACCAGCGCCCATCCTCCACCACCACGGGTCCCAGCATCCCTCCCAACCCCCATCCCCCCCTGCCTCTGTGGCAGGGCATTCCACCTTGTTCTCTCTCTCTTCTTTTGGGTCCTGTGTTTTGCAAGAGAGGCATTGAGTGGCAATCATGTTCGGTCTAGAGTCTACTTTCAGCATGCTTCTCCCACCCTGGGAGGATCCTCCCAACACCCTTTATTTGGTGCTCTCTTCTCTATCTGAGCTTCCTTTTCCCCTAGCACGTGTGGCTGGCCTCCAAGTCATGGAGCAAAATTCATGGTGGCCACACATGGCAGCGATGCTCAGAGTTCCTGCCCGTGGAGTTATTTTCTCTATTTATTTATGTATTTTGCTTTTGGGGGTCAGACACCCTGCAGTGATGCTCAGAGGTTACTCCCGGCTCCGCGCTCAGGAATTATCCTGGTGGTGCTCAGGGGACCCTATGTGATGCTGGGTCTCGAACCTGGGTCGGCCGGCTGCAAGGCAAATGCTCTCCCTGCTGTCTTATTGCTCCAGACTTATTGATTTTTCCCTTCTTGCCTTTCTGCTTTGTTTTGGGGGGATGAGGTGGACCCCCCCTCAGCACCCATGGGCTTATTGACATCCGCCCGCTCACTCATTGGACAGAACCTTATGGAGGGCGGGACCGGAAGTTGGGGCGGTCCAATCAGCGGGGCGCGCGACGGGCCGGCCCCGCCTCCTCCCCTGCATCTTACCTGAGCATCTCTCCCGTGGTACCCAGGAAAGCCGGCCTCATCCTGGCACAGCTCGGGGACCTGAGCAGCTGGTGCCACGGGCTTCTGCAGGAGCCCAAGATCAGCCTGCGCCGCAGTGGCCTGAAGTACCTGGGCTGCCGCTACAGCGAGATCAAGCCCTACGGCCTGGACTGGTCCGAGCTCAGCCGCGACCTCAGGAAGACGTGCGAGGAGCAGAGCCTCAGTGTCCCCTACAACGAGTACGGCGACAACAAGGACATCTAGCGCCGCCGCCGGGCCGCAGCCAGCAGCGCCACAGGCGATGGGGGTGGGCGGGGGTTCCAGACTCACTCACAGAACAGAGGGCAGGGGGCGCGGACCCTCCGCATGAGGGTAGCCTGCACCCCTTACATAGCATCCCAGTGTCATGGGGGTTCCTGCGGGGCTCGCTACATCACTGTTTCCTCCCCCCCCATTCCCCACCACCCCTCATTAAGACGTTCATTGCAATGCTCAAGTGTTCTGTCGTGGGGGGCAGCCGGACCCCCGAGTTCAGAACCCACCATGTGCATCGTGGATCCTGACGGGGACCCCACTCTTGGAGAAAGCCAAGGATCCAGGAGCCCCCAACTCCATGTGCGTCTCATGGTCTCTCCGCCCTTCTCATCACTATCACCCCTCACGGGGGACCCAGTCGACCCTTGGGTGCCAGAGACCCTGCCCCACCCAGCATTGCTGAGAGGGGTCCGCCCCTCCTATGATGGGCTCTGTTCTCCCAGAGTATTCTGGGAGTATTCTGGGACTGTGCCCCGCCAGCAATGGGGCCATGGGAACATTCTGGAAAGGGATCGAGTGACTTGGGTGTAGAGAGGGTGGGTTTCGGTCCTGGGCGCGTGGCCAAATGCCCCCTTGGACCCGTGTGGGGTCAGCCCCTTCTGCCCTGTTGTCTTGACGCATCTCAAACGATCACCCCCGTCCCCCATCCCCCTCCCCCCCCATGCCCATCGCCCATCGCCTTGTGAAACTTGTGAAATTTTGCATCTAGTTTTGCAAACCCCTTCTCAGGAAGTGCCCCCTGTGGCCGGAAGGAGCCCAAGGAAGGCTCTGCCACCCTTTCCTGTCCCTGGTGCTTTTACCGAACGAAAGGGAACAGTCACTCCTCCTCCTCACTCCTGTCCTCCACGGCCACGTCCCTCTTCTCGGCCACGTTATGTGACCTCCCGTTCTCTGTCACCAACTGACCCTGTCCCATCTCTTCCACAAAGCTCTTGTCCCACGGGGGCTGGGGGGGCACCATGCACAGCTCACATGCCTGTTCTGCACATGCACGCCAACACCATGCTTTGCATCCATGCATAACACAGTACACCATGCATTGCATCCATGCATAACACAGTACACATACTCCATACTAAAAAGGTAATACATGTCCACACTCCATACGGCGGCCGTCCTGTGCATGGTACACACGCAGTATGCATGGCAAAGTACACACCCCACACTAAACATGCAGGAAAGCATGCAAACTACATCCAAACACACAACATTCTCCTTTCGGGATGACACATGCAAACTACGCGTATGCCCAAAATACACACAGCCGCAAACTCCGAACACTATACATGCATGATACACACGCTACAGGCACCATCCACGCTGAACATACACACATACTGTGTACACCCATGTGTGATACATATGTTGTGCTCTACGTACAAGCTCTGCATGCACACATGATGTCTACACCCTTACATCCTCCATTCATGCTCTATGCACTGTACACATATTCACCTACTGTACACACTGTGTGTGCTGTGTATATTCTGTGTGATGCATGCTACATACACTCTACATGCATGACTGTAGGGTGTATGTAGTATTTATAGATGCTGTAAACACTCCATATTCTCCATGCATACTACATGGATATATGTGTATGGTGCACGTTATATATATATATATATGGGCTGGAGCAATAGCACAGCGGGTAGGGCGTTCGCCTTACAAGCGGCCAACATGGCCGACCCGAGTTCGATTCCTCCGCCCCTCTCGGAGAGCCCGGCAAGCTACCGAGAGTATTCGATATGCCAGACACAGTAACAACAAAGTCTCCAATGGAGACGTTACTGGGCCCGCTCGAGCAAATCGACGATCAACGGGAGGGCCTTTACCTTTTACCTTATATATATATATTATACATGCACTATACACATATATACACTTTTATGTACTGAGTATACTCTACATGTGTGATACACCCTACATAAACTCTACAGAATAACATACATACATAACACGCGATATTATCCACACGTGTGTTCCACGCTCTACACACATACAGTGCACACTATAGACACTGTACAGGCATAACACACATAAATGCTGGACACACTCCTCATATTATTCATGCAGACTACATGCGCTATACACACGTAAACATACATACATAAACATCACACGTGAAGCAAGGTATGTGCGGTCTGCATCCATGCTGTAGACAGCACATGCTGTCTACACCCCATAATAGACACGCATGACAGGCACCACATTCCCATGACACTGCATACACGTGCTGTCCACATGCTCTACATGCATGATTCGTGCACATGCCCCCATACGCCCCCACCTCAAGTGCAGGGTCCACTTCCGGGTCAAGGCCCATAAGACAGGGGCTGGACATGGTCTCAAGATTCCCCCAGAACACACTGGGAGCCTTCCTGCCTGAGGGGGTCTCCGTGGCCAATTCCTGCTGAATTCCCCAGAGAGCACCTAAAAGGAGCACCCCGGGCAGTACTGTACCCCAAGTTTCCAAGATTTCATACAAGTCCTGCAAGAACCTTCCTCCCCCAGCACCACCAAGCAGGCTGGGGTTACCCACAGAGCACCCACTTCTCAGGGGTCTGGGAACTGTGCCAGAGCACAGAGTCAAGCCCACAGTTTCCAGTAACCCCCATCCCAATCCTGTGGAGACCCAGAAACCCCCTCACTGAGCCCCTCCAGCAGGAAGATGGTACCAAGGCTGGGTCCAGGCCTAACTGTGTGGCCTCCTGAGAACTCGCCCCTATGCCAACCATCAACCGGGTGACCGACTCAGTAATAATCACAGTGTCCCTGGGCCCTGTGGATGTGGCTCTGACCCTGTGTGTCGGACTATGTGGCGCTACCCAGGGTGACCAAGGACAGTGCTCAGGCACCCAAGACTTGAGCGCCCATCACCCCAACCAGCCTGCATCCCTGAAGCGGTGATGGAGTCTCCCCCTTTGAAGTCACATCCTGCCACTCTGGGGCCACCAGTAGCTGATGCAAGGATTGAGATGGCAGTTAGGGAGGATGGGGGGCGGGGGGGGGGGGTCCCCGTGATTGAGCTGGGATGCACTTCCCCGGCCAGGAGTAGTGTCAGAGAGCTTGGGCTTCCTGCCCCCCACCCCCTCAGCGGCCAGGCCCCTCTGGACAAGCCTCTCTGAGACAGAAGTTCTGCCCTGGGTCCTGGATAGTGTCCACGGGCTGAAGATAAGCATGAACGGAGTCTGGGTTCCCCCCCTCAGCACCACATCGAACCCCCCCCCCGAGCTCTGCTGGGAGCAAATCCCCAACAACGAGGCCTTGAGTCGACCCCGAACATGGCGACGTGTGCCCAGAATAAACAGAAGCTCTCCTCCTTTGAGTTTGAGACCAATAAATGAGCATCAATATCCTATGCAGAGTCTAAAATCAAACTTCTTGGGGCCAGAGCAATACGACAGCTGGGAAAGGTGTTTGCCTTGCACAGTGAGACCTGGGTTGGATCCTGGGTATCCCATAGGGTCTCCTGAGTCCCACAAGGTGTCATCTCTCAGGGAAGAATAGGAGGAACAGCTGAGCACCACTGGGCATGACCAAAAAAGCCAAACTAATTGAATCACTGTCACTGTCCTCCCGTTGTTCATCGATTTGCTCGAGCGGGCCCAGTAACGTCTCCATTGTGACAGTTGTTAAAACTAAATGAATACATAAATAAAATCAATAAACAGGGCTGGAGCGAGAGCACAGTGGGGAGGGCGTTTGCCTTGCACGCGGCGGACCCGGGTTCAATTCCCAGCATCCCATAGGGTCCCTTGAGCACTGCCAGGGGTAATTCCTGAGTGCAGGGCCAGGAGTGACCCCTGTGCATTGCTGGGTATGAGTCAGAAAGAAAAAAAATCAACATTCTCTATATGACATAAAGAGATGCTGACAGTTGGGGTCGCTGCCTGGCACGACAGGGCCCTGGTTCTATTGATGGCCCTGAGAGTCTCCAAAGGACCACAGGGTGGCATCCTAGGGGCCCTGGCACCACTGGGGATGCCCTATCCCCCAGTTAGAGTTAGCTGGAGGCCCTGGGCATGAGAGGCTTGGTAAGAGGGCAGCTCACGCTCTCACTGTTCCCAGTCTCTTTTTTTTATTTTTGCCTTTTTGGATCACTCCCAGCAATGCTCAGGGGTCACTCCTGGCTCTGCACTCAGGAATTTCTCCTGGCAGTGCTTGGGGGACCTTATGGGATGCCGGGGATCGAACCTGGGTCGGCCGCATGCAAGGCAAACGCCCTACCCACTGTGCTATCGCTCCGGCCCCTGTTCCCAGCCTCTTATCTGGCTTGTCTTGAGTGCGCAGGGTGGACGGTCTCTAGTGGTCAGTACACACAGTGGAGGGACTCTGGCCAAGCAACGACTAGCAGGTTGCCCCCATGTCTCTCCATGACACCCCTGAGGGACCCCTAAAGGCAGAAGGCCAGCAGAGGTCTGGATTCTGCTAACCTTGCTAGCTGGGCCTGACCTGGGGTCAGCCCCTGGTGTGGCCTGGTGCTAGGGAACTACCTCATGTCATCTACTAAATGAGGCCTCCCAGGCCGACTTTGAGAGCCTGGAGGCTGACCAGGCACCGGAAGAAGAGAAGAAGCGTCCTGCTGTGTCCTGGGTCACTGGGAGCAGCGGGAGGGACTTTGGGATCAGGTAGAAGTTTGACTTTGTTTCCTACCTGCATAGACAGATGCTAATTTCTTTTCTTTGGTTTTGAGCCATGGGCTGGAGTGATAGCACAGTGGGTAGGGCATTTGCCTTGCACGTGGCCGACCCGGGTTTGATTCCTCCGCCCCACTCGGAGAGCCCAGCAAGCTACCGAGAGAATCCCGCCCACATGGCAGAGCCTGGCAAGCTCCCTGTGACGTCTTCAAGATACCAAACACAGTTACAAACACAGTCTCACCATGGAGACGTTACTGCTGCCCGCTCGAGCAAATTGATGAACAATGGGAGGACCGTGCTACAGTGCTACAGGTTTTGGGCCACACCCCTGGTGCTCAGGGCTGAGTCCTGGTTCTGAGAACAGGGATCACCTCTGGTGGGGTTCCGTGGACCCTATAGGATAACAGGGATAGAACCTTGGTCAGCTGCGTGCTAAGTCAGTATTCTTGCGCTGTGCTATGGCACTGACCCCCCTCAAACTAATGTTTTTTTTTTCTTTTTGGGTCACACCCGGCGATGCCCAGGGGTTCCTCCTGGCTCTGCACTCAGGAATTACTCCTGGCAGTGCTCAGGGGACCATATGGGATACTGAGAATTGAACCCGGGTCGGCCGCATGCAAGGCAAACGCCCTCCCCGCTGTGCTATCACTCTAGCCCCCCAAACTAAGTTTTTAACACCCCCTCACACCCCTCCCCATCACCCCACACGCTCTGTTTTGTCTCCAGTCTAGGGCGCAGCAAAACACAAGACACACCAACCCTCTGGGCATTCGCCAAGGACGTGCCGGATATGTGGAGACTTATAAACTGCATGCGCTCAACTCACCATAATACACACACGTGTGATGTTCACACTGCCTCTGCAGACATGCTATTGCCCACGTGCTGTCTCACAGTTCACACTGTCGGTGCTTCATGCTACGTATAGTTTACAGAGGCCAGAAACACTGTAGGCTGGAGCGATAACACAGCAGATAGGACATTTGCCTTGCACGCAGCCGACCCGGGTTCGATTCCTCCGCCCCTCTCGGAGAGCCCAGCAAGCTACTGAGAGTATCTCACCCCACAGCAAAGCCTGACAAGCTACCCGTGATGGATTCGATATGCCAAACACAGTTAACAACAAGTCTCACTTTGTGTTCCTGGAGCGAGCAGATGCCATTGGACTACACTGGCACGTGACAGGGATGAATGGAGATGTTACTGGTGCCCGCTCGAGCAAATCAATGAACAACGAGATGGTAGTACTGCAGTACTACAGGAACAAGTGTGAAACTCTTCATCCTCAACCTCTCTCCACGAATGACACACATACATGCACTGTCTGTACAGTCTACATACCATAACCATGTTCACACCTGTGACAAGTGGTTGTGATGGGCCCTACACATGTATAGCTTGTGCATAACCCCACAACAGACACGCCTGACAGGCCCCTCATTCCCCTGACACTCTACCAACATGTGCTACCCACATGCTCTACCCACGTTTCCTGCACATGCTCCCAGTCGCCCCAACTGCCAGACCAGCATCCACTTCCGGGTCAAGACCCACACCTCAGGGGATGGACTTGGTCTCAGAATGCCCCAGGGCACACCAGAGGCCTTCCTGCCCGAGGGGGTCCCTGTGGCCCACTTCCGGCTCACATTCCTCACAAGGCTCCTGAGAAGAGCCATCCTGAAGGAGAGGGGCGCCCCGGGCAATACTGAACCCCGAGGTTCCAAGCTGCCAAACAGTCCTGCAAGGAACTTCTTCCCCCAGCACCATAGAGCCGGCTGGGGTTACCCAGGGAGCATCTGGCTTCTCAGGGGTCTGGGAACTGTGTCAGAGCACGCAGCCAGGCCAGCAGTTTCCAGTTACCCCCAGCCAGTCCTCTTGAGACCCGGGAGACCACCACCCCCCACCACTGTGCCCCTCCAGTAGGAAGTCGGCACTAAGGGTGGCGCCAGGCCTGGCTGAATGGCCCACTGGGAACTCACCCCGACGACAACCATCAGTAATTAACACAGTGACTGTGGTCCTCACCTGACATCCCTCAGGCCATGTGCGCATGGGACCCAGGGGGATTGATGACAGCCCTCAGGCACCCAGAGACTTGATCGTCCATCTCTCCAACCAGCCCACGACAGTGAAGCAGCAGTGGAGTCTCCCCTTCTGACCACGTCCTGCATCAACAGCCAATGCAGGAACTGCACTTTATCTAGATGAGGCAGTGCCAGAAAGCTCTGGGTGCTTGGGGAGTGGCGCTGCCCTTCAGGAACCTGGGCGACCTCAAAGCCCTTTCCCGGGACTGCTCTGACCTCATCACTGTATGGTTTCTCAAGCTCTGCTGGGAGCAAGTCCCAAATCTCAAATCCTCGAGTGGACCCTGAGCACAGCCAGGTGTGCCCAGAAACTGACACTGTCACTGTCCTCCTGTTGTTCATCGATTTGCTTGAGCGGGCACCAGTAATGTCTCCATGGTGAGACTTGTTGTTACTGTGTTTGGCATATCGAATACATCACAGGGAGCTTGCCAGGCTCTGCATTGCGGGCGGGATACTCTCGGTAGCTTGCCGGGCTCTCTGAGAGGGGCGGAGGAATCAAACCTGGGTCGGCCGCGGGCAAGGCAAACACCCTCCCGGCGCTGTGCTATCACTCCAGTCCAGAAAGAAACAAAAATTCTCACGCTTCCCCTTTGAGTCTGAGACTTATCAATGGCAACCGTGTCCTAGCAGAATCTAAAAATGAACCATCTTGGGGCTAGAGCAGTAGCACACAGTGGGGAGGGCGTTGGCCTGGCATGCGACTGACCCGGGTTTGATTCCCGGCATCCCCTAGGGTCCCCTGAGCACTGCCAGAAGTGATTCCTGAATGCAGAGCCAGGAGTCAGCCCTGAGCATTGCTGGGTGTGGCCCCCCAAAGCCAAAATGAATCCATGGATAAATCCACCTGCTGCAGATTTTGAGAGCTGAGGGCGAGGGTTTCAGAAGGACTGGCCTGGCTTGGCATGCACAGGGCCCTGGTTTCATCCCTGGCCCCCAGGGCCTCCCAAGGACCACAGGGTGGCGTCCTGGGTCCCCTGCATGCTGGGAATACCCGTCTTGCAGCTCGAAGTTAGCTGGAGGGCCCGGGCAACCCCAGAGAGGCTCTTAAGGGGCTTATCCTTGGCCTAAATAACAGACAGGGGTCAGGGGGTCTCCAATGGCCAGTGACTCTCAATGGACGGGCCCTGACCAGCAACAGAGTCCCCTCCCCCCTCCCACGTCTCTCAAGGTCCATCCCAATGACCCCATTAAGGACAGGAGCCCAGCTAGGGCCCCACATGGATTCCCCAAGCACTGCTGGGAGCGAATTTCAAGGCCGTGAGTTACTCCCGAGCACTGCCAGCTGTGGCCAGAAGCCAAAAGACTAAGAAAAAGAACCTCCCATGACCCTTGGAGTCGGAGCCCCGTGATGGAGTGCTGTGTCATCTGAAAAGACCAGATCAAGCTTCTTGGGGTGACCCTTTGAGAGACGCAGAGTTTGGGGTCCTGCCTGGCATGCTCAAGGTCCTCCCAACGAACAACTCAGGTGGTGTCCTGGGGCCCCTGCCCCCTGGGGCGGGGGGCGCCCTGTGGCCCAGTTAGAAGTTAGCCAGAGGCCCCCAGGCCAACCTCAGGGAGGCTTGGTAAGGAGGCATCTCCCTGCTCCCTGTCCCTCATTCAGCTGGTCCTGAACACCAGAAATGGGGGGTGAGGGCTCTTCACTGCCTCCGGAAACCCTTAAGGACATAAGTCCAGCTGTGTCTCTGCTGCTGGGACAGGCTTGGGATGACCCTGATGTCGTCTGGGGTCAGGGAGTTCCCTCCTGCCATCTATCAACACGCAGCCTCTGGAGAGCCTGAACAGGCACTGGAGAGGCATCCCGTTGTGTCTACGGTCACTGAGGGCAGAAGGAGGGACTTTGGGGGAACTAGAGCATCCAGACCTCACTGCCCACCTGCACAAACAGAAGTTCAAATTTCCCGGCAGCACTCAGGGGTTACTCCTGGCTCTGTGCTCAGGGTCACTTCTGTGGGAGCTTTGTAAACCCTATGGGAAGCTGGGGATGATCCCAGATTGGCTGTTTGCAAGGTCCGTACCCTAACCACTGTCCTATGACTCTGGCCTCTGGAAGCTAATTTTTTTTTCTTTTTGGGTCACTCCCGGCGATGCTCAGGCGTTACTCCTGGCTCTGCGCTCAGGAATTACTCCTGGCGGTGCTCGGGGGACCATATGGGATGCTGGGAATTGAACCCGGGGCGGCCTCAAGCAAGGCAAATGCCCTCCCCGCTGTGCTATTGCTCCAGCCCGTTCATATTTTCAAAAAGAGTCACAGTATTACTACTTTTTTGGGGGGAGGGGCTTTTTGGGTCACACCCTGCAATGCTCAGTGATGACTCCTGGCTCTGTGCTCAGGAATCACTCCTGGCGGTACTTGGGGGACCCTATGGGATGCTGGGCATCGAACCTGGGTTGGCCACGTGCAAGGTAAACGCCCTACCGCTGTGCTATCGCTCCAGCCTCTGGAAGCTAATTTATTTTTTAAGATCCCTCCCCATCCCCAACACAGGTCCTGTTTCTAACCTGGTAAAGGAGACGGCAAAACACGAAACACACCAGGCCAGTGGGCCACCAAGACATGCCTGAAATGTGGAGACCGGCAAGCTCCATGCACACTACACACTGTAATACACACACGTGGAATGGACACACCACCTCTACAGACACGCTAGTGACCACGTGCTGTCTCATAGCTGACAGTGTTGTCAGTGCTTCCCGCTCCGTGTAGCTACAGAGACCAGACCCACGATGCAGACACCCCCTCATACCATCCCCACGCAAGATGCACATACATGCATGGCATATATACACTATACCATATAAATGGGCCAGAGAAATTAGCACAGCAGGTAGGGCGTTTGCCTTGCACACGGCCGGCCCGGGTTCGATTTCCCCACCCCTCTCGGAGAGCCCGGCAAACTATCGAGAGTATCCCGCCCACACGGCAGAGCCTGGCAAGCTCCCCATGGCGTATTCAAGATGCCAAACACAGTAACAACAAGTCTCACAATGGAGACGTTACTGGTGCCCGCTCGAGCAAATCGATGAACAATGGGAGGACAGTGGTACAGTGCTACCATATAAATGGTGCATGTGTGATGTTTGGTGTGTGACTCTACTTATGTGCACCTCCCACCTCAGACACCCCCGACACTCTGCATATAGGTGATGCCCACGTGCTCTACATGCATGATTCATCCACATCTTCCCACCTGCTCCCACCTTCCAGTCCAGGGTCAAGACCCACTTGACAGGGTCTGCACTCTGCACGTGACCTCAGAATCCCCAAGGACACTCCATAGCCCTTCCTGACCGTAGTGGGGGTCCTTGTGGTCATATTCCCCACAGGGCGCCTACAGGGAACCGTCCCGTGGGGGAGAGGTGCCCTGGGCAGTACTGAACCCCAAGTTTCCAAGCTGCCAAACAGTTCTACGATGACTATTAGCGTGTAGTGTGTGTGTGTGTGTGTATTTGAGAAGGGGGTCACTACTCCGTTCTCTGACACTTGATCACTTGACATCCCGTTATTCATCGATTTGCTCGAGCAGGCTCCAGTAATGTCTCCATTCGTCCCTGTCACATGCTAGTGTAGCCCAGTGGCACCTGCTCGTTCTAGCAACACGAAGAGCCTCAAACCGATCGTTCAGGGTCTTGACGAAGAAGTCTGACCATCTGGTAGGTGGGCGGCCACGCGGTCTTTTGACATCCCATGGAATCCAGTCGGTAATGGCTCTAGTCCAGCGGTCGTCTCCAACTCTCATTACGTGTCCAGCCCATCTGATTTTCGACGCCTTGGCAAACGAGACAGCGTCCCTGATTCTTGATCGTCGACGGAGGTCGGAACTCCGGATTCTTTCTCTCATTTGAGTGAAACGTGATACTCCAAGCATAGCTCTTTTGATTCCTCTTCGGGAGACCCGAATAGCCTTCTCATCTTGTTTGCGTAGGGCCCAGGTCTCTGAGGCATATGTTAATGCAGGAAGAACAGTGGAATCAAAGAGATGTGACCAGAGCCGGAGGTTCTTCATCCTCTTAGCTATTTCTTCGACGCTCTTGAAGGCGTTCCAAGCCGCTCTCTTCCTCCTGCGCAACTCAGGTGCCAGGTCATTCATCATGTTGACTTTCTCGACCGAGGTACACATAACTGCTGCATTCCGTTGAGAGTGAAGTTCTCTGTCAGTGCCCTATAAACAGCCCCTGGGGGCCCGTGAGAACCCAGCAGTGTTTTCAGGCATGTGCAAAGGCATAGGAAGAACCATCCTGCCAGGTCCGGGGGTCATGGAGAGCAGAGCAAGGGGCTTGGAGAACAGGAAGTAGCCCGCCCCCACCTCCCACCTGCACTGTTGGAAGTGATGTTTTTCTTGGTCCTGGAACCACACCCAGTGGTGCTCAGTGTTGACTCCTGGTTCTCCCATTGGGTATTACTCAGTGGGGGGCGGAGGGGAGAGAGGGTTTATGGTGGTCTTAGGCAAATCTTGTGTGTTTCAGGGTGTCAACCTGGACTGTCTGCATGCAAGATAAGTGCCCTCCCTGATGTGCTATGACTCACCTGGTCACCATGTACCTTGGAGCTTGTTTAAGCCTTTTCTCTTTTTTTGGGGGGGGGAGGGGTCACACTCGGTGATGCACGGGGCTTACTCTTGGCTTATGCACTCAGGAATCACTCCTACCGGTGCTCGGGGGACCCAATGGGATGCTGGGAATCGAACCTGGTTCGGCTGCGTGCAAGGCAAACGCCCTACCCGCTGTGCTATTGCTCTCAGCCCTGGAGTTTGTTTAAGCTTTTGAGTCACATCAGACTTATGCTCAGGGGACCCCAGATGGTGTCAGGCTCTGACCTGTGCTGTCAGCGTACATGGCAAGTGCCCTCCCAACTGTAATCTCTCTCTCTCTCTCTCTCTCTCTCTCTCTCTCTCTCTCTCTCTCTCTCTCTCTCTGGTTTGCTCCTCTCCCTCCAAGAGCGATGGAGTTTTGGGGTCACTCCTGGCGGTGCTCAGGCTGACTCCTGGCTCTGTGCTCAGGGGTCAGTCACTCTTTGGGGTTTGGGATGCCAGAGAGTGAATCTGGGTCATTGCATGCATGCAAGGACAACACACTCCCTGTTTGGCCTTGGGTCATTTTTTTTTTTTTTGCTTTTTGGGTCCCACCTGGCGATGCTCAGGGGTGACTCCTGGCTCTGCACTCAGGAATCACTCCTGGCGGTGCTCAGGGGACCATATGGGATGCTGGGGATCGATCCTGTGTCAGCCATGTGCAAAGCAAACGCTCTCCCCGCTGTGCTATCGCTTCAGCCCTGCCTTGGGTCTTTCTGAAACCTTTTCTGTGTGGGACACAGTCTTGCCCCGCCCCTGTCAGTCATGTACCAGTCACCGGAAGTCTGGGCAGGATGTCACACGATGCCCCTCTCCTCCCCAACCTGGTCTGCAAACAGCACCTCTTGCACAGTCGTACCCACTATCACCACTCCAGGCCACCCCTGCCGGTTGCTGTCAGCATCTCTCCCCACAGATTCGGGGGGGGGTGTCCCAGCAGAACCAGGGATGGAACCGGCGTCCCCCACATCAAATCAGGCGCCCCGAGCCCTGCGTGCCTCTAGGGCCCCCAAATGACACTGTCCCAGAGGCCTCGCATGAAGGCGAGTTCCCCAATTTGGCCCTCCCCCACGTTCCCTACCTTGTGTTGGCGTCTTGGCCTGCATGACAGGCTGACACCGTGGTGCGATTTTTTAATTTCTTTTTGAGTCCCACCCGTCGATGCTCAGGGCTGACTCCTGGCTCATGCACTCAGGAATCACTCCTGGCGGTGCTCGGGGGACCCTAGGGGATGCTGGGAATTGAACCTGGTTCAGCCGCGTGTAAGGCCGACACCCTTCCCGCTGTGCTATCGCTCCGGCCTCACCATGGTGTGATTCTAAGGTGCAGGTCGAGATGCGGTGCCTTACCTTTGACAGACAATTGAAGACGCCCTGGGGTTCCATGTCTGGCCGATGTGTCTCTGGCTAAGTGCCACAGTTGCTGGCCCCAAGCTGTCCCAGTGCGAGTCTTCAGCCACACACCCATGAACTGCCATGACCCTCTGATCACTGCTCTGTTCTCTCGAGAGGCGCAGTTCTTGTTTTCCTCGCATCATTCAAATTGGTTCCACCTGCACTAGGCCCGCCTGCCTTTATCCACTCATGCCCCCCGCCCTTCACCCACACAGACCGTTTCTAAGACCCCCGTCAAACGGGTCTGGAGAGAGAAATGCTCTGCGCTGACGACACCTGAACCCAGCCCAGGTGACTAAAGGCCCTGCCAACCGCGTTTTGTGTGGCCATGTGTGATTTCTTCCTTTCCTTTTTTTTTTTCTTTTGCTTTCTGGGTCCCACCCAGTGATGCTCAGGGTTTCCTCCTGGCTCTGCACTCAGGGCTCACTCCTGGTGGTGCTCGGGGGACCCTATGGGATGCTGGGAATCGAACCCGGGTTGGCCACATGCAAGGCAAATGCCCTCCCCACTGTGTTATTGCTCCAACCCCCAATTCCTTTTCTTTTTTTCCAATCAGCTTTGGTGAATCTTCCAAAAACATTAGCTGTTGGGGCTGGAGCGATAGGACAGCAGGGAGGGCGTTTCCCTTGCACGCGGCCGACCTGTATTAGTACAACTGCTCCATTTTTTTTTTTGCGGGGGGGGGGGGGGACGGTCTTCAGTCAAGACAGCCCAGCAGGAGAGCTTTTCTCGTCCAGCACGCTAAGTTTGTCATCTTAGGAGTGGCCGGGAGCTTGCATCGCTCTGCAAAGCTAAGAGCTGAGAAAAAGGCCACCCAGGGCTCCCGAGACTACCAGCATTGCTGTCCACCATCCCTCCCACGAAAACACAAAAGTGGGGTGACTCTCCATACCCCCACTCTCTGAGCTGCCCCTCCCTGCCACCTCCTGGCCCCAGGGCTGAACTAATTATTCAGGAAGGAACATTTGACCATCGTGACTCACAGGGCAGTGAGTCAGAGGAGTGGATGCGGCACTGTGGGTGCGATATTCTCCGCTCTGCCCACAGTGTGTCACCCCAACTTCACTGGCCCCGATCAGAACAGCCTTATAAGGGGTCTGAGAGATAGCACCGCAGGGAGGGCGTTTGCCTTGCATGCAGCCGACCCGGGTACGATCCTGACTCCACACAATGTCCCACCGAGTAACGTCAGGAGTGACCCCCAAGTGCAGAGTCAGGAGGAACCCCTGACCATCGCCGAGTGTGACCCAAAAATCACTGCATCGCCGTCATCCTGTTGTTCGTCGACTGACTCAAGCGGGCGCCAGTAACGTCTCCCTTCGTCCCAGCCCTGAGATTTTCGCAGCCTCTTCTTACTCGTCTTTCCCAATGCTGCCGTATTGGGGGCTCCTTTGGGGTCAGGGGAATGAGACCCGTTAATGGTTACTATTTTTGGCATATCGAATATACACCACGGGGAGCTTGCCAGGCTCTGCCATGCCACTCAAAAACACAAACAAAAAAAGAGCATCCCCTCGGATCCCACTGCGGCTGTCGACCTCCCAGAAACAGGAAGTGGAAGCGACTTGACTTGGTGTCCCTCCAGCCTCTTGGCCCTGACCTACTTTCCTCTTTCCCACGCCCCAGATCCCCCATTCTGCCTTCCATCTGCCCCCCGGGGTTGCCCCTAAGTCTCTGCTGTCATGGTCTAATGCGCCCCCTCCCCTCCCACGTCCCCCAGAAAAATCAACAGCTGTTCACGTGGGACCCCAGAGTGACCGAGGACAAACCAGCCTGGGGGAGATGCAGTGAGATGTGGAGTCAAAGGTGAGGGGTCGGGGCTGGAGCGATAGCACAGCATTTGCCTTGTACACGGCCGACCCCGGTTCGATTCCCAGCATCCCATAGGGTCCCCCGAGCACCGCCAGGAGTAATTCCTGAGTGCATGAGCCAAGAGTAATTCCTGTGCGTAGTCGGGTGTGATCCAAAAAGAAAAAAAGAAGAAGAAGGGTGTGACTTCTAGGAACCTGGGACCAGCCAAGGGTCCTGGGGAGTGTGGGACACACCCTCATGGGCCTTCAATTCCCTGAGTCTGGGCTGGATCCCGGAGACACACAGTTCCCTTCTGGACCTGTCATTAAATCTCCCAACCCATTTTTCCTGGTTTCCACCAAGTCCCGTCATCCCCATCACAACCTCCTTCGGCCCAAAAGGAATCAGGAAGAACCACCGAAGTCTCCATCCATCTATCCTGCCAGGTCCCAGCCCCCGGCGAGATAGAGAACCTGGAGCCGACGGCCCCCGAATCCCCCAGGACACATGCCACAGCATGGGAGGACAAAGAGTCAGCTTGAGATCAGTAAACAGCAAAATATATATATTTCTCTAATGATATTTAAATACTTCGAAAGATGGACTGATGGGGGGGGGGGCTGCCGTCTGGAGGGAGGAGAAATTAGGGCAGCTCTACAGAGCAGACGGGCGAAACCAGTGAACAGTGTTCTGGAAACTTCGAGGATCTTGGTGGTGGGTGGTTGCTGATGGGGGCAGGGGAAAGGCCTGAGGGGGGCTAGGGGGGCCCTGGACATTCTGATACAGCCCCCTGGGGGCCGGAGTCGTGCTGGCCAGAATCCCATGACTGTCCCCAGTCTGGGGAATGTGGCATTCCCAGGCACCCCTGCCCTTGGGGCTCACCAGGGTCCTCTCAGGAACCCCCACGCTCCCCCTCCTCCCTCTGTGCCTGACCTCTCCACCCACTGGGGGTCTTCCTGCTGGGCCCCCTGCTTAAACCGGCTGCCCGCACGCGGGACAGGGGATGGTCCCCAGAGCTACTGGTTTTCTTCCGCCTTGGGGTCCCGGCAGGAACACTCGTCGGTGTCACAGTCGGCGGCAAAGGGGGTGACCTGGGAAGCAAAGAGAAGGGGCGTGACCTCTTCTTCCTCCTCCTCTTCCTCCCTCTCCTCCTCCTCTTCCTTCTCCTCTCCTCCTCTTCCTCCCTCTCCTCCTCCTCTTCCTTCTCCTCTCCTCCTCTTCCTCCCTCTCCTCCTCCTCTTCCTTCTCCTCTCCTCCCCTTCCTCCCTCTCCTCTTCCTCTTCCTTCTCCTCTCCTCTTCCTCCCTCTCCTCCTCTTCCTCTTCTCTTCCTCCTCCTCTTCTTACTCTTCCTCCTCCTCCCTCTCCTCCTCTTCCTCTTCTCTTCCTCCTTCTCTTCCTCCTCCTCTTCCTCTTCCTCTCCTCTTCCTCCTCTTTTTCCTCCTCCTCTTGCTTCTCCTCCTCCTCTTCCTCCTCCTCCGCCCTCTCCTCCTCCTCCACTCCCTCCTCCTCTTCTTACTCTTCCTCCTCCTCCCTCTCCTCCTCTTCCTCTTCTCTTCCTCCTCCTCTTCCTCTCCTCTTCCTCCTCCTTTTCCTCCTCCTCTTCCTCCTTCTCCCTCCTCCTTCTTCCTTTCTTCTCTTCCACTCCCTCTTTCTCTTCCTCCCTCCCTCCTCTTCTTCCTCTGCCTTCCCCCTCTCCTCTTTCCCTCCTCTCTCCTTCCCCCGCTGTCTCTCCCCCATGCCAGAGGAGACTCTGCAGTGGCTGATTCTTCCCTCCTGCTGCTGATGCCACCAAGCCCCCCCCAACCCCCCCCCCCACATGGCCATAAGGAGCTTTGGAGACCAGGCATTTGGCAGACAGCGCCCTGCCCCTCTGGCACAGACCAGGCAGCAAGACAGAACAATCAGGGGCCAGAGCAATAGCACAGCGAGGAGGGTGTTGGCCTGGCATGCGACCGACCCAGGTTTGATTCCCGGCATCCCAGAGGGTCCCCCGAGCACCGCCAGGAGGGATTCCTGAGTGCAGAGCCAGGAGGAACCCCTGTGCATCGCCAAGTGTGATCCACTGTAGCACTGTCATCGTTGCTACACCGTTGTTCAGTGATTTACTCAAGCGGGCTCCAGTAATGTCTCCATTCGTCCCAGCCCTGAGATTTTATCAGCCTCTCCATACTCATCCTTCCCAACGCTGCCAAATTGGAGACTCCTTCAAGGTCAGGGGAACGAGACCCCTTATGGTGACTGTTTTTGGCAACAGAATAATTGAAAAACGGGCCTCTTGTACCCTTGCCTGCCGGAAGGGAAGGGCTGCGGGCTGGGGCGGGCATCCTGATGGGGCCCGGCCCTGGGTTCTCTGAAGGAGCTGACCACTGGCCGCTGGACAGCTGTCTTCGAGATGACCAGAGAGAGACCCCAACCAGGACCCTCCTGCTCCACAAGCTCCCGGGAATCTGGTTCGTCACCCGCCCCTCCCCCCTCCCCCATCGCCCCTCCCCCTGCCCTGCCCCCACCCGCGTCCCAACACCCCCTCACCATCTTGGAGGAGAGAGTCGAGGGGCAGCAGTCACCCCCGTCATAGTCACAGTACGCCCGGTTGTTGACTGTGTCACACCACCCGTCGGCCTGAAAGGGCTGGGAGTCGGAGGGCAGGAGGAGGGGTTGGCGGGTTACACTGATGTGGCTCATGCCATAGCGGCCTCACTCTGTTCCCCTGGTCACCCTCGTCCTCAGCCCCCTGGAGCTCGAGAGGGAAGACAGGGTGAGGAAGACCCCCAAAGAGCAGCACCCAGGGATGCAGCCGGCAATGGGGTCTGTGTGGGGACCAGGGAAAGATGATCTAGGTCCCATCATCGAGGGCGGGGGTGGGGTTGGGAGACTGAGTCACTGCGCCTGCACTTCTCTGTCCACAGTGCCCGCCAACACCACATTTCTTCGGTTTTCTTTCTTGTTTGTGGAGTTTTGGGTCCCACCCGGCGATGCTCGGGGCTGACTCCCGGCTCTGCACTCAGGAATCACTCCTGGCGGTGCTCGGGGGACCCTATGGAATACCGGGGATCGAACCCGGGTCGGCCGCGTGCAAGGCAAATGCCCTCCCCACTGTGTTATCACTCTGTCCCCCTAAAACATTTTAAGAGGAGATTCTTAGGGGCTGGAGCCATAGCACAGCGGGTCGGGCATTTGCCTTGCATGTGGTTGACCCGGGTTCGATCCCCGGTATTCCATAGGGTCCCCTGAACACTGTCAGGGGTAATTCCTGAGTCCCCCGACCCACCCTGAGACAAAATGTGAAGCCCAAGATACCCAGCTCAACATGGAGAGAGAGAGGCGGGGGGAGGGAGAGAGAGAGAAAGAGAGAGAGAGAGAGAGAGAGAGAGAGGGAGAGGGAGAAAGAGAGAAAGAAAGAGAGAAAGAAAGAGAGAGACAAGAGAAGGAGGGAGAGAGGGAGAGAGAGGGAGAGGTAGAGGGAGAAAGAGAGAGAGAGAGAGGGAGAGAGAGAGGTGGAAATATGTCCCCCCCCCCCACACACACACCAGAAATCCTGAACATTCCTGGGTTAGAACATGTTTGCTTTAGGGGTTGTTGTGGTTTCTCTGTTTTCTTCTCTTCTTTTTCTTTTCTCCCTCCTCTCCTCACCCCTGAACCCAGCCCCCCCCACCCACCCCACCCCCCACCACCACCACCATCCTTGGCAGCATCCAATGTTTGCAATATAAGAATAACAACAAAAACACAGGCTGCCCCAGTGTGAATCAGGAGACGACGTGCGGTGCCAAGAGCCAGGGCAGGGAAGGGGGAAAAATGGGAAAAAAAGAAAAAGAAAGAAAAACTGGGCTGCCAGTCGCTTCGGAGACAAAAATGCCACATGGATTGCCACGTGGCTGGCACCGTGGACAAGGACGTCTGCTGTGGACGAGGATCCCAGGAGCAGGCTGCCATGCACACACGTGTGCATGTGTGTGGGCGTGCGTGTTTGTGTGGATGTGTGTGTGCATGTGCATGTGTGCGCATGTGTGTGTGGACGTGTGTGCGTATTTGTGTGGGCATGTGTGTGCATGTGTGTGGGCGCATGTGTGTGTGGACGTGTGTGCATGTGTGTGCATGTGTTCATGTGTGTAGGTGTGTGTGCACGTGTGTGTGCGTGTGCATGTGGGTGCATGTGTGTGTGCACATGTGTGTGTGCATGTGTGGGTGTGGGTGTGGGCGTGTTTGCATGTTCATGTGGGCGTTTGTGCGTGTTTGTGTGGGCATGTATGTGTGTGTGCACATGTGTGTGGGTGCATGTGTGTGTGGACGTGTGCGTGTGTTTGTGTGTGCATGTGTGTAGGAGTGTGTGCATGTGTGTGTGCATGTGTGTGCGTGTGCATGTGGGTGCTTGTGTGTGTGCACATGTGCGTGCGTGCGTGTGCATGTGTGTGCATGTGTGGGCGTGTTCGCATGTTCGTGTGGGTGTGTGTGCATGTTTGTGTGGGCATGTATGTGCGTGTGTGCATGTGTGTGCATGTGTGTGGGGGGGGTGTTTGCAAGTTCGTGTGCACGCACGCGTGTGTGTGTGTGTGTGTATGTTGGCGCATGCATGTGCACGTTACAAGACCCTCCCCCCGGCTTTGCCCACTGCCGCCACCTCACGGGTCTGCAATGTGGCTGGCGGGGCTGGCCTCTCTCACCGTGAGTCAGATCTCAAGCCAAGTCCCTGCAAAGTATTCTAGAAGCTTCCCAGGCGCAGAGGGAAACAAGCTCGCCAGAAGCCGCCAGGGCCTTTGACTCACTTGAGTGTTCCCCGTGCCAAGCCCTCATGCCTGCGCTAGAGGAGGAAGGAAAACGATGCGGGTGCTGGAGTTGTAGAGGAGAGGCCGCGAGGGCGGGGAAGTGCTCCTGGGATGGCAGGGCCCGGGGGCCAGGGAGCAGAGGATGGTAAGGAAGGGGTTGGTGTTGCTTCTCCCCAAATCGGGCATTGAGGCCGACTTTTTAGGGCTCCTCAACCAGGTTCTTTTGTTTGGGGTTCCTCCTGGCTCTGCACTCAGGAATCACTCCTGGCGGTGCTTGGGGGACCCTATGGGATGCCGGGGATCGAACCCGGGTCGGCCGCATGCCAGGCAAATGCCCTTCCCGCTGTGCTATTGTTCCAGCCCGAACATCTTGTGTGCTATTTCTCCAAGCTAAAAGCCTCCTTCCTTCCTTCCTTCCTTCCTTCCTTCCTTCCTTCCTCCTTCCTTCCATCCTTTCTTCTCCTTCCTTCCTTCCATCCTTTCTTCTCCTTCCTTCCTTCCTTCCTTCCATCCTTTCTTCTCCTTCCTTCCTTCCTTCCTTCCTTCCTTCCATCCATTCATCCTTCCTTCCTTCCCTCCTTCCTTCCATCCTTCCATCCGTCCATTCATCCATCCATCCATCCTTCCTTCCTTCCGTCGATCCATCCATCCATCCTCCCTTCCTTCCATCCATCCTTCCATCTTTCTTTCCATCCATCCATCCATCCATCTATCCATCCATCTACCCTTCCTTCCTTCCTTCCATCCATCCTTCCATCTTTCCATCCATCCATCCACCCTTCCTTCCTTCCTCCTTCCTTCCTTCCTTCCTTCCTTCCTTCCTTCCTTCTCCTTCCTTCCTTCCTTCCTTCTCCTTCCTTCCTTCCTTCCTTCTCCTTCCTTCCTTCCTTCCTTCTCTCTCCTTCCTTCCTTCCTTCCTTCCTTCCCCTTCCTTCCTTCCTTCCTTCCTTCCTTCCTTCCTTCCTCCTTCCTTCCATCCTTTCTTCTCCTTCCTTCCTTCCTTCCTTCCTTCTTCCTTCCATCCTTTCTTCTCCTTCCTTCCTTCCTTCCTTCCTTCCATCCTTTCTTCTCCTTCCTTCCTTCCTTCCTTCCATCCATTCATCCTTCCTTCCTTCCCTCCTTCCTTCCATCCATCCATCCTCCCTTCCTTCCATCCATCCTTCCATCTTTCTTTCCATCCATCCATCCATCCATCTATCCATCCATCTACCCTTCCTTCCTTCCTTCCATCCATCCTCCCATCTTTCCATCCATCCACCCTTCCTTCCTTCCTTCCTCCTTCCTTCCTTCCTTCCCCTTCCTTCCTTCCTTCTCTCTCCTTCCTTCCTTCCTTCCTTCCTTCCTTTTCCTTCCTTCCTTCTCCTTCCTTCCTTCCTTCCTTCCTTCCTTCCTTCTCCTTCCTTCCTTCCTTCCTTCCTTCTCCTTCCTTCCTTCCTTCCTTCTCTCTCCTTCCTTCCTTCCCCTTCCTTCCTTCCTTCCTTCCTTCCTTCCTTCCTTCCTCCTTCCTTCCATCCTTTCTTCTCCTTCCTTCCTTCTTTCCATCCTTTCTTCTCCTTCCTTCCTTCCATCCTTCCATCCATCCATTCATCCATCCATCCTTCCTTCCTTCCGTCGATCCATCCATCCATCCATCCTCCCTTCTTTCCATCCATCCTTCCATCTTTCCATCCATCCATCCATCCACCCTTCCTTCCTTCCTTCCTTCCTCCTTCCTTCCTTCCTTCCTTCCTTCCTTCTTTCCTTCCTTCCTTCCTTCCTTCCTTCCTTCCTTCTTCCCTCTTTGTATTTGGGTCTCACCTGGCGATGCTCAGGGGCTCCTCCTGGCTCTGCACTCAGGAATCACTCCTGGCAGTGCTCGGGGGACCCTATGGGATGCTGGGGATCGAACCCAGGTCAGCCGCATGCCAGGCCAACGCCCTCCCCGCTGTGCTATCGCTCCAGCCCCCGCACATCTAAGGATTTTATGGATAGATAAAATGCAATCTGTACTCACCAGCAACTAGGACAGTATATTGATATATTTTAAGACCCAATAGCTTTGGGGTCAGCCCTCACCAAATGAGTCAGGCGCAGTCAGACAACCATGCTTATTTCTGACTTGTAACTTTCTTTGTCTGTTTGTTTTGCTAACTCCTTTAAAATAGACTTTAGGGGCTGGAGCCATAGCACAGCGGGTACGGCATTTGCCTTGCACACAGCCAGCCCGGGTTCAATCCCTGGCATCCCATAGGGTCCCCTGAGTACCGCCAGGAGTGATTCCTGAGTGCAGAACCAGGAGTGACCTCTGTGCATCACCGGGTGTGACCCAAAAATCCAAATAAACTAATTAATTAATTAAATAGACTTTAGCCATAGTCTAGCAGGGAGGGGACTTGCCTAGCATGCGGCCGGCCCAGGTTCGATCCCTGGCATCCCATAGGGTGCCCTGAGCACTGCCAGGAGTGATTCCTGAGTGCAGAGCCAGGAGTCAGCCCTGAGCATCGCCGGGTGGGACCCCCAAAAAAGCAAAAAATTTTTTAAAAAAACGAGAGTATTCCTATAAGCTCTAAGTTGGGGTATTCATCTGAAGAGCTGGAACTGGAAATGTGGTTGGCGGGGTTGGGTAGAGAGGGATTCGGGGGGGAACTGCTTTTTTGCTTAGAAAGATCCACACTCCTGGTTGCCAAACACAGTTCTCACCTCGCAGGATGGGATGCAATGGACCTGTAACGGGTCTGGGAACCACCGACGCAGCCCTGTGCACACGATACTCTGAAAGTAGAAAGGTAAAGGTAAGGTAAAGGCCCTCCCGTTGATCGTCGATTTGCTCGAGCGGGCCCAGTAACGTCTCCATTGGAGACTTTGTTGTTACTGTGTCTGGCATATCGAATACTCTCGGTAGCTTGCCGGGCTCTCCGAGAGGGGCGGAGAAATCGAACTCGGCTCGGCCATGTTGGCCGCTTGTAAGGCGAACACCCTACCGCTGTGCTATCGCTCCAGCCCTTCTGAAAGTAGAAAAGGCCAAAAATCACCAGCAGCAGCTCACAGAAACACCCGTCCCCAGCCCAGTTCCCTCCTGGGGCAGTGAAGCCCAGTGGGCAGCGCCCATCGCCAGCTTTCTCCACAGAACTGCCCACCCCACACATCGGAAATGTTCTGGGGAGGGAGCTTCCATCTTCTCTCATGCCCCCTGCCCCTATAGATTTGCACTTACAGCAATTGCAGATATCCAGGGTGGAGAGGCCTAACTCTAAAACATATAGCACTGTATTACTAGCCTTTGGTTGTTCATCAATTTTCTCGAGTGAGACTTATTGTGACTGTGTTTGGCATTTTGAATACACCACGGGGAGCTTGCCAGGCTCTGCCATGCAGGCGGGATACTCTCGGGAGCTTGCCGGGCTCTCCGAGAGGGGCGGAGGAATCGAACCCAGGTCAGCCACGTGCAAGGCCAACGCCCTACCCGCTGTGCTATCGCTCCAGCCCTAAAAAAAAAAATTATAATAAAATTAAAAAGAAATTGTCGCGATGCCTCTCCAGGGCGATCAGGCGTAATACTGGCTCCCGGTGACTTGAGATGTGTGCTGACGCACTAAGACAGGACTTGGGTCATGCGGGAACCATAGTGGGTTTTCTCCTGGAGCTGGAGAAACAGCCGGGTTGGAAGTGGGTCTCCATGGTTCTGCCACACAGCGGCGACTGGACCGGCCCCTCCAAGGAAGAGGGCCCCAGGTGCAGGCTGGGATTTCTGACTGGTGCCAAGTAGCTCTTCCTCGTGGCCAGAAGTGACAAGTGGGACTCAGGGAACCAGAAGTGTGTGGGGGGTTGGAGCGATAGCACAGCGGGGAGGGCATTTGCCTTGCACGTAGCCGACCTGGGTTCAATTCCCAGCATCCCATAGGGTCCCCTGAGCCTCGCCAGGAGTAATTCCTAAGTGCAGAGACAGGAGTAACTGCTGTGCAATGCTGGGTGTGACCCAAAAAGCAAAAAAAAAAAAAGTGTGTGTAGGGAGCACCAAATAAAGGGTGTTGGGAGGACTCTCCCAGGATGGGAGAAGCATGCTGAAAGTAGACTATAAACATGATTGCCACTCATTCAATGCCTCTCTTGCAAACCACAGAACCCAATAGGAGAGAGAGAGAGAACAAAAGGGAATGCCTTGCCACAAAGGCAGGGGGAGATGAGGGGGAAGGGGGGGATGGGGCGTGGGAGGGATACTGGGACCCGTGGTGGTGGAAAATGGGCACTGGTGGAGGGATGGGTACTTGATCATTGTATAACTGAAACCCAAGCACAAAAATGTGTAAGTCTATAAGTGTACCTCGTGGTGTTTCACACACACAAAAAAAAGTGTGTGCGTTGTTAGAAAAGATGAAGTCATGAAATTTATGTACAAGTGGTACAACATGGAAAGTATCATGCTAAACGAAATGAGTCAGAAAGAGAGGGATAGACATAGAAAGATTGCATTCATCTGGGGGATATAAAGTAACAAAGTATGAGATTAATACCCAAGAATAGCTGAGATCAGCACCAGGAGGATTACTCCATAACTTAGAGGCCAGCCGGGTATTCTAGGGGAAAGGGCAGCTCAGACAGAGAAGGGAGCACCAAATAAAGGGTGTTTGGAGGATCCTCCCAGGAGGGAAGATGCATGTTGAAAGTAGACTATGGACTGAACATGTTTGCCACTCAAAGCCTCTTTTGCAGACCACAACACCCAAAAGGAGAGAGAGAGCACAAGGGATCGCCCTGCCACAGAGGCAGGGGGGGATGGGAGGGATGGGGGTGGGAGGGATATTATCCATGGTGGTGGAAAATGGGCACTGGTGGAGGGATGGGTATTTGATCATTGTATAATCTAAACCCAAGCACAAAAATTGTAAATCTACAACTGTACCTCATGGTGTTTAAAAAAAAAATTTCGGAATTTCAAAATCACGTGGCCCTACTGCAGCCACGCGACATCATATGTTATTCATAACCAGCAATAGAACACAAATTGTCTACTGCTGCCTTTTCAGCAGATCTGAGTGTTGGGGTAAAATCTCAAATAATAATGGTGGGTCTGGTGTCGAAATATTGAATGTGACCAAAGTAGAGAGAGAGTAATGTGGAAATCATCTGCCCCACAGGTAGGGGGAGGGTGTGGGATGGGGGTATGCTGGGGTTATTGGGGGTGGAGAATGGGCACTGGTGAAGGTACGGGTGTTTCATTGTATGACCGAGACTTAGACCCGAAAGCTTTGTAACTGCTCTCACGGTGATTCAATAAATAAAATTATATAAAAAAAAAGTGTGTGTGTGTGTGTGTGTGTGTGTGTGTGTGTGTGTGTGCATGCGGGCGGGCGCGTTGAGGTAGGGATGGGTGTGTCACGTGATACTCATGTTGAGAACTCAAGGCCATATTTCAGGTGGGAACATGAGGGACCATTTTGCCCCGAAGGCCAGGTCTAGATGCCTAGTTAAGCTTTGCGTCACCATTTCTCCCTTCAAATAAGGCCCGACCCCTGTGGGGTGGTTTGCTTCTTCCATGCCTCTCGAGTCCAACCCTCTGAAACGCAGGGGGCAGGGGTGGTGGCTGGTGAGAACCCCTGTCTCGTGGACTCATGAGCGATGTCCCTCTTCTCACCTGGATGAGGATGGGCTCCATCCAGTGCTCCAGGGTGTCAACTGTGACATTGCCGGGGAGGACGACGGGGTCGTTGCGGGGGGAGATGCAGGTCGGAAGGCACTCTGTCCCTGAGGAGACAGAAACGGATGGTGGAGGTGTGACTTCCGGGGCCAACCGCTCTGCTTGCCTCGGTAAGGTGCCTGGGTCGGGCCACTTCGCCTCGGTAGGGTGCCCGGGTCGGGCCACCCAGCCACTGTGCTCCCAGGCATGACCTCTCCTCAGGAGACTCTGCACCGATGGGGAAGAGGTTTCCGTGAGGACACCGCAAAACTTGGCATTAACCTGCTCAAGTCGCTCTGTGCTGGATCGTTTCTATCAGTGAACCTGGAAGATGCTGATGGGCCTAGGGAAGCCCTTGTCACTCCCCTAACCCCCCTGGTGACTGTCCCTGAAAAAGATCATCACCACCGAGACGTGTCCAGGAGATCCCGGTGAGGCCCACCCATAGCCAAAGTCGCTCTATGGAGACCCTTGTCTTGATTTGTGAGAGAAGATGGAGTCAGGCCCGGGCAGGGGCAGGGCTTGGTGGCAGAGCGCAGGCATCTGAGAGGGAAGCCCTGTGTTCCCTCAGCCCTTCCTGGCCACAGTCTCCTGGATTTCTGGGGAACCCTGGCCTCATCCCTTGCCTTCTGTCTATACTGAAGCATCCCTATCCGGGTCACATAAATCTTTCTTTTTTTTAAGAGAAGCAAGATAGTTTTATTTATTTTATTTACGGCCGTGTAATCCCATCAACAGCCAAGACCCAGAGACTATAAAACCCAGCTCCCGGAAGCACGCAGCCGCATTTGCAGCCGTGCGACATCTTATTATCTAGTTCTTACTCTGGAGAACCTGGCAGGCTACCAAAAGTATCCTGCCCACACGGCAGAGTCTGGCAAACTCCCCGTGGTGTATTCAATATGCCAAAAACCAGTAGCGATGATGGGTCTCATTCTCCTGACCCTGAAAGAGCCTGGAATGTGGAACTTTCTAAGATCTCAGGGCTAGGACGAAGGAGACGTTACTGGTGCCTGCTCGAGGAAACTAATGAATAACAGGATGACAGTGACACAGTGATTTTATTTAGTTGGAAGTGGTAGCCATGGCCATGCTTAAGACCACTCTCTCTACATGCTCAAACGAGCCTCATGCATGAAGGAACCGGCAGAGGAACCCAGGTGTGCGGAACCCGGGGCTGAGATCTCCAAGCTGCTCAGATCGGGACTGGGCCTCCTCACCCAGATCCCCCATTTTCCAGTAGCTAGATAATTACACCCACCAATTGCCGTGTAATCCCACTAATAGTCAAGATCCAGAGACTATAAAACCAAGCTCCTGGAAGATCTCTTGTTGTCTAATTTTCGCTCTCAGAGAACCCGGCAGGCTACCGAAAGTATCCTGCCTGCATATATGCCAGACTGGGAACACCTCTAAATGTGATTAAAGGCTGCCCCAGAAGCCTCCATACCTCTCGGAGAGCCTGGCAAGCTTCCCGTGGCATACTTGATATGCCAAACACAGTGACAATGATGGTCCTCATTCCCCTGACCCTGAAAGAGCCCCCAATATGCCATCTGGCTACACTAGCATGTGACAGGGATGAAAGGAGATGTTACTGGTGCCCACTCGAGCAAATCATGAACAACGGGAGGACAGTGACAGTGACTTGGAAGCGGGAGAGGAGGGATGGGGAGAGAGAGAGAGAAAGACAGAGAGAGGGAAAGAGGGGAGAGAGAGAGAGAGGAGAGAGGGAGGCAGAGAGAGAGGGAGGGAGGGAGGGAGGAAGGAGAGACAGGGAGAGAGGGAGAAAGATAGGAGAGAGGGAGAGAGAGGGAGAGAGGGAGGCAGAGAGAGGGAAGGAGGGAGAGAGATGGAGAGAGGAAGAGATAGAAGGAGGGAGACAAGGTGGAGAGAGAAAAAGAAAACACAGCTTCTCCAGATGGAAAAAGAAAAGCTTGACAGGGACCTTTTGAGGTCACGTGTCAGAGAAAAACCCAATGGGATGAAAGGGGAATGAAAAGGAGGTTTGGGGGTCTGAGCCGGTGGGCTGGGAACTAAAACCACCTTTCTCAGTACAACTCAACACCACGGTGTGGAACAATCAAATCTCTTCCTAGAAGACCGGCTGGTGAATACATAGACAATGGAAAGGTCTAGAAAGGCACTGGCCATTGGTCACTGGGACCTAAGGTGCGCCACCCGCTTCCCTGCAAAAAAAAAAAAAAAGCACTGTAGCACTGCCCTCCCATTGTTCATCGATTTGCTCGAGCGGGCCCAGTAACGTCTCCATGGTGAGACTTGTTGTTACTGTGTTTGGCATATCGAATACCCCATGGGAAGCTTGCCAGGCTCTGCCGTGCGGGCGGGATACTCTCGGTAGCTTGCCAGGCTCTCTGAGAGGGATGGAGGAATCGAACCTGGGTCGGCCGCGTACAAGGCCAACGCCCTCCCCACTGTGCTAAAAATAAATAAGTAAGTCTCATGATGGGACAATTCCACATCCCACTGCACACTTACCAATCCCATGCCCCTGTGCACATTCGTATTGAACCTCATTCAGCAGCTGGCGGGGAGGCGGGCACCGCCCCTGTAGGTTCCCACAGAGCTCGAACTCCGCTGACCAGTTGCCCTCCTTGGTGCAGAGGACAGGAGGCTGGAAGATCAAGTGTTCTCCTAAGGTCAAGCTCACGCACGGTACAGACTGACATCATCATCACGTCCCCACTTACTCCCCCATTCCAAGGCTCTTCTTATTTTTTTGAATCACACCCGGCGATGCACAGGGCTGACTCCTGGCTCGTGCACTCAGGAATCACTCCTGGCGGTGCTCGGGGGACCCTATGGGATGCTGGGAATCGAACTCGGATGGGCCACGTTCAAGGCAAACGCCCTACCCACGGTGCTATCGCTCCAACCCCCCACCCCAGCCTCTTCTGAATGCCCCAACTGTACCCCACCAGTGGCCCTGCTTGGACCCCCAACCCAAGGAAGGCCCCCTCCCTGCCTTTGGGGGCTTCACCCCTGCATGGGTAGGGCACATCCATGCATGGGTCTCTCCCGAGCAGAGCACGTCCAGATGCAAAACAGTGGCCCAAGGCGATGGTCTTACCCTTGCACCATCCTCTGGGCATGTGACGGTGCATTGGCTTCCCAGCTTGAAGCCATCGGTGCATGTGTACATGCCCTGCAGGACAGGCGACGGGGGCGCGCAGACCACGGGGACGCAGCTGGCCTTCTCCCAGGAGCCACTGTCCAGGCACCGGACCTTCAGGATGGTGCTGATGACCCCGGGCAGGAGAACAGTCCATCAGGCTTTGATGTACATCAGGTCCATGGGGCCTTGACTTACCATCAATGAGGATTTGTGCCCAGGAGTGAGCACTGGTGGGTTTCTGGGATGGGGCCCATTATGCCCATTTTCCCTGGTTCCCGAGAGTTGGAGGGCAAGAGAGTGACGCCAGGAGCATCACTGGGGACACAGTTCCAGCTCCGGTTTGGAAAAAAATCACAACCAAGAGCCATTCTATGACGCACTTCCGGCTGCCCTCCGCCCCCTGGATTTCTGCACAGCATCTCATTGGTCACTTGCTCAAGGCCAAGACAGCAGCCGCTCTCTCATTGGCTGGCTGATGATGCCTGTCAAGCCCTACTTCCGACTCTGAGCTGGAAGGGCGTGTCATTGTCTGGTCTGGTCCCTTTTCCCCATCCTCTCAAAGAGGCTCATTCAGGCCAGAGCTCAGAGCATCCTGGATTTCTCCGACTTCTGGGAAATTTGGTTTCCAGGGAGATCAGTCAAAAGGGGCTCTAAGTAGCCTGTGAGGGGCTTCAGGCATCCCATAATGCCTCTACTTTGCTTTGGGTGATGTTGATATCTAAGTGTTTTATAAGTGGTTAGTTCATTTTAAAAAAATGGGGATGGTTGTTGGAATTCTGTATGATGAGACACAATCATGAATGGCTTGTAATGCTCTAAAAAATAATAAAAATATTTTGGGGGCTGGAGCAATAGCACAGCGGGTTGGGCGTTTGCCTTTCACGTGGCCGACCCGGGTTCGGTTCCTAGCATCCCATATGGTCCCCCTCCAGGAGTAACTCCTGAGTGCAGAGCCAGGAGTAACCCCTGTGCATCGCCAGGTGTGACCCAAAACGCAAATAATAATAAAAATAATAATAAAAATTTAAAAAATGGGTTTATGCTCTTTCACGTAACTGCATGAACCAAGAGGCACTTGGAAGTTTCTCAGTGCCTGGGCTGGTCTGGCAAAGGTGACATTGGATGCAAGGCCAGCGTTTCCAATGTAGCGTTGATGCCTCCTGGCTTTGCACTCAGGAATTACCCCTGGCGGTGCTCAGGGGACCCTATGGGATGCTGGGAATCAAACCCAGGTCGGCTGTGTGCAAGGCCCTCCCCGCTGTGCTATCGCTCCAGCCCCTCTTAATTCTCTTAACACTTGTGATTCCTCTGTTCTCTCTACTTCCATGAATGATGCAGTTTTACCCTGATGCTCAAATCTGAAACATAAGAAATGCCTCCCTGGGTTCTTTCCCTCTCTGGCCTGTTTCCCCAAGTTCCTACTGGGGCCTATTTAATCCATCCATGAGTGTTTGACTCCTTCCTTGTTCTAGAACCTGCCCTGGACCTCTTCTCTCTTTCCCCTATCAAAAAACACAAGAACCCATCTTTCACTTAATACCAGGGCCCCTGGGCACCCCATTTTTTCTCCAGATCCCTTCCCACCTATGGGCAACCCCCAGCCAATGAGAACTCTTATAAAAAAAACCAAGGTGCTCATTGGATGGCGGCACTTCCGGCCTCTTGAGCACTGGCCTCCTGAGGCCTGAACCAAAGGAAAAACGGTCCCAACTTCTCCCATGGACCTATAATGTCCTGCCTGACCCTCTCCATGAGCTCCTGCCATAGCACCCGGGTCCTGCTTTTTGGGTCCCACCCGGCGATGCTCAAGGGTTCCTCCTGGCTCTGCACTCAGGAATTACTCCTGGCAGTGCTCGGGGGACCATATGGGATGCTGGGAATCGAACCCAGGTCGGCCACGTGCAAGGCAAATGCCCTCCCCGCTGTGCTATCGCTCCAGCCCCCCTGCTCACCTTCTTTCATATTGTCTGCACAGGACTTAGCATCCTGGGCACCACCAAGCTCTTCTGGCCAGTGGGTGCTGTTCCCTCTCTTTTCTTGCTGCCCTTCTCCTGATCCACAGCTTCCTTCTCAGCCTCTCCAAATATCTCCCGGGCCACTCTTGTGTCGCCCCTCAAATGTGCGTGTTTCATAAACGGACACACGGGACCTCTTTCACAGAATGCACAATGTCGATATTGTCACTGTTCTGTGTGACCAAAGAGTCTCTCTTATGTGTTGCTTGCTCCCATGCCCCAACTGGAATTTAAGCTGGGTGATATGGTCTTAACCTATGGTCTTTTTTTTTTTTTAATTATATTGGGCTGGAGCGATAGCACAGCAGGTAGGGCGTTTGCCTTGCACGCGGCCAACATGTCCGACCCGAGTTCGATTCCTCCGCCCCTCTCGGAGAGCCCGGCAAGCTACCGAGAGTATTCGATATGCCAGACACAGTAACAACAAAGTCTCCAATGGAGACGTTACTGGGCCCGCTCGAGCAAATCGATGATCAACGGGAGGGCCTTTTATTATTGGGTCACACCAGGCGATGCACAGGGGTGACTCCTGGCTGCTCTGCACTCAGAAATCACTCCTGGCGGTGCTATGGGATGCTGGGATTTGAACCCGGGTTGGCCATGTGCAAGGCAAATGCCCTACCCTCTATGCTATCGCTCCAGCCCCAACCTGTGGTCTTAATGACTGTTATTTGCACAAAAGCCTGGCACCTACGAGCACCAGGGAACTTGGGTTCCATGAAGGCTGTCTCTTTTATGGTTGGGGTGAGGAAGGTCTCAGAGAAAATTAAGGAATTGGGGGGGCGGGGGAGAGAGAGAAGCAAAGACAGCACCTTGCAGGCTCATAAAGCAGCCAGAAGAAGCTAGACCTAGGTTTTGGTTACAGAATTCCTGGAATTAAGCACAGATGCCTGGAATTGGGTCATGATTTCCCCGAAGTGAGATACCCATGGTGAGGTCAGCTAAGGGTTACCAATCAGATGTAGGTAGGAAAGCTGCCCTGATATAACCCTTATGTAACTTTTTTTTTTTTGCTTTTTGGGTCACACTCGGCGATGCACAGGCATTACTCCTGGCTCACGCACTCAGGAATTACTCCTGGCAGTGCTCGGGGGACCCTATGGGATGCTGGGAATCAAACCTGGGTGGGCTGGTACAAGGCAAACGCCTTACCCACTGTGCTATCGCCCCGGCCCTTTATGTAACTTTTATGCAACCCTTATGCAACTCCAACTAAACCAGCCAGCTAAGTATAAGTAATGGAAAAACCCTCAGATTCCCGCCAAAAGGGTGGTCCACAGGAAGTCCCTGTTATATAATGCTATGGCATAAAAGCCCCTCATTTCTGATACTTGGGGCCGCTCATTCCAAGAAGGCTGCCACTGTGTTGGTGAGTCGAATGAGGGTCCCAGCTGAGCTAGCCAATAAAGACCCTTTGCTTATTGCATCACAACTTGTCTTCCTGTGATTCCTCTGGGGAGATCTCAGCCCGGTTTAACACTGCCATGATTGAGAATGTTCCAGAACATAGCTGGGTTCCAGCGGCTGGCGGGATGTGAGGGAGCTTCTGGCACTTGGAAAGGGAGTTTGGGGGTCGAGACACAACCCAGCCAGGCTGGGGGAGTACAAGTACCCACCCAGGAAGTCATGTCCTCAGAGTCCTGTGACTGAGCTGATCATGGGGTGTCTGTGCAGGTCACAGACATACCAACTCACAAATGACCCAGGAACCCCGGCCGTCGCCTCAGGGCCACCAGCTGGAGTCTCCAAATAAGGAGTGAGGCCACTCACCTTCTGGCAGCACCAGAGGTGGTCCCTGGCACGTAGTATCCGGGCTGGCACTCATACCCGCACACGGAGCCCACGTCCTGCGGGCAGTGGGGCAGGAGCGGGCGGGCGTGAGGGAGGGCAGGGGGTGCGTCACACGTCACCTTGCAGTAGGCTTCGGGGAGCGACCAGAGGCCATCCTCAAGGCACGTCAGCCACGGGTCCGGGCCTGGTAAGGGACAGAAAAGTGTGAGGTGGGTCTGGAGTGACAGCACAGTGGGGAGGGCGTTAGCCTGGCACATGGCCAGCCCGGGTTCGATCCCCTGCATCCCATAGGGTCCCCCGGGCACCACCTGGAGTGAATCCTGAGTGCATGAGCCAGGAGGAACCTCTGAGCATGTAAAAACCAGGAGCCCCCACCTCCCACACATGGTTATGGTCATGGTCCTCCTGTTGTTCATCGATTTGCTCAAGCGGGTCCAGTAACATTGTGAGACTTGTTACTGCGTTTGGCATAATGAATACATCATGGGGAGCTTGCCAGGCTTTGCTGAGCGGGCGAGATACTCTCAGTAGCTTGCCAGGCTCTCCAAGAGGGGCAGAGGAATCAAACCTGGCTCGGCCGGGCCAGCTGTGCGCAAGGCAAACGCCCTACACACACCAAAATAAAAATGTGAGGTGCTCAGACAGGCTGGAAATAAGGTCAAAGGGGAGAGGCGCTGTCTCAGACCCCCCACCCCCGCTCTTATCCAGGAGTTGTCCAGGGTTCGGGTCATCCCCCGACGACCCCGCTACCCAAACCTTTCAATGTTGTGGAAGGCTCAGAAATGTGCATTTGGAACCAGTCTTGGGTTTTGGGGGGTTATTCCTAGTTTTTACATCCAAGTCTTGAGAAGAGGCAGAAGGCAACAAGGGTGGTGGGTGGGTGGAGTTGGGGGTCTTGTTAAAGCTGGTGCCACCCTCCTCTTCATCTCTTACTAACAGAAAGGCCAGACAGGGACACGACATGTCACTGGAAGATGCAGCTTCTTGCCTATGGGCTGGGGGCATAGAACGCCTTGGACAAGTCTAAGCTTTTAATTAAAAACTAGGGACCAGGGGCCGGAGTAATAGCACAGTGGGGAGGGGGTTTGCTTTGCATGTGGTAGACCTGAATTCAATCCCTGATATCCTATAGGGTCCCCAAATGATTTCTGAGTATCACCAGCTGTGACCCCCAAAATCCAAAAAGAATAGCATGGCACTGTAGCACTGTCCTCCCGTTGTTCATCGATTTGCTCGAGCGGGCACCAGTAACGTCTCCATGGTGAGACTTGTTGTGACTATTTTTGGCATCTCCAAGATGCCACGGGGAGCTTGCCAGGCTCTGCCGTGCGGGCGGGATACTCTCGGTAGCTTACAGGGCTCTCTGAGAGGGATGGAGGAATCGAACCCGGGTTGGCCAGGTCGGCCGCATGCAAGGCAAACACCCTACCTGCTGGGCTATTGCTCTAGTCCCCATCTGCCTGACAACCTTTAAGTCTTTCCTCCAGACTTATAGTGCAAGATTTGTGAGCGTTTCGGTCTGTTACCTGTTGATGGTTCTAACCAGCACTGGAGGCCACTCTGCGCCACCGCCCCCTGTCCCCTTTGACCCCGCCCTCCACCACCCGCATCCTCAGCCTGCCACCAGATCCTACCTTGGAGCTTGGCTGGGGCCACACAGGCCACGAGACAGCGTTTCTGGTAGCCCGTGCCATCGGCACAGGAGAAGGTGGCATGGGCGACCAGGGACGGGTCCGGGAGGCCACAGTCCAGGGCCTTGCAGCGTACGGCTCGGTCCCAGTGGCCGGCGGAGCATGTCAGCACGACATCTCTCTGCACACAGAAACCAGTCGAGCTCACTCCGGGAAAGATCGCCCACTTCTTCTTCTTCTTCTTTTTTTTTTTTGCTTTTTTTGGGGGGTCACCCAGCAATGCATGTGGGTGACTCCTGGCTCTGCACTCAGGAATCACTCCTGGCAGTGCTCGGGGGACCCTACGGGATGCCGGGGATCAAACCCGGGTTGGCCGCGTGCCAGGCTAATGCCCTCCCTGCTAGACTATCGGTCTGGACTGTAAATACTGCACATTTTTACCAAGCCAAGCTCCTTGTAGCGCCTCCAAACTTTCCAGTTTTCCTGTTGAATGACTCGAGAACACCTTCCTGGCCCCAACCCCACCAGGGAAAGAGCTTGAGGGTCCTTCCCGCCCCAGGACCTTGGTCTCCAGAACCCGGATTTCCAACTCACCTGGATGGGCTTGAGGAAGCCTTTGGCGCCCCACAGGGCGAAGCCCTTCTGACAGGTGATGGCGCATGTCATGTGACCCGGGCCCCCTGAGGTACAGTTCACGGCCTCAGCGTGATCCAGTAACAGCGGGACACAGCTAGGGGTGGACATGGAAAGGGTTACGTTTGATGGATGAGGAACCAAAGACCAACACCAAATGCCACGACTTCACCACTCACTTGAGGACTTTGTGTGGGCTGAGTTCGGGCAAACAGGTTTCCACAGAACCACCACTAAAATCCTTGTCTCGGACAGACATAAAATGATTGGACTCGGGGGCTGGAGCGATAGCACAGCAGGGAGGGCATTTGCCTTGCACACAGCCAGCCCGGGTTCGATTCCCAGAAATTCCATAAGGTCCCCTGAACACCGCCAGGGGTAATTTCTGAGTGCAAAGCCAGCAATCACCCCTGTGCATCGCCGGGTGTGACCCAAAAAGAAAAAAAAATGATTGGACTCATTTGTGGGATATGAAAAAAAATTATAGTAAGAGACCAATACCCAAGGATAGTAGAAACATGGTCCATGGTTGGAAGCCGGCCTCAAGTGCTGGGGGAGAGGGCAGCTAGGATAGAGAAGAGACCACCATGACAAAGATGGTTGGAAATGATCACTCTGGGTAAGAACTGCGTGCTGAAAGGAGGTATCACTGTATCACTGTAATCCCATTGATTATCGATTGACTCGAGCGGGTGCCAGGAACGTGTCCATTCGTCCCAGCCCTGAGATTTTAGCAGCCTCTCCATACTCGTCTTTCCCAATGCTGCCGTATTGGAAGCTCTTTCAGGATCAAGGGAATGAGACCCATTATGGTTACTGTGTTTGGCATATTGAATACGCCACGGGGAGCTTGCCAGGGTCTGCCATGTGGGCGGGATACTCTCCGTAGCTTGCTGGGCTCTCCAAGAGGTATATATTTATATATATTTATTTGGAGCAATACCACAGCGGTAGGGCATTTGCCTTGCACACAGCCAGCCCGGCAGAGCCGGGTTTGATTCCTCCGCCCCTCTAGGAGAGCCTGGCAAGCAATCGAATTCCATGACGCATATATTCAATATGCCAAACACAGTAACAACAAGTCTCAAAATGGGACGTGACTGGACCCGCTCGAGCACATCGATGAACCACGAGAGGACAGTGTTTGTTTTGTTTTATAAATATATATATATATATATATTTTAAAATAGTAAGGCCCTCCCGTTGATCGTCGATTTGCTCGAGCGGGCCCAGTAACGTCTCCATTGGAGACTTTGTTGTTACTGTGTCTGGCATATCAGATACTCTCGGTAGCTTGCCGGGCTCTCCGAGAGGGGCGGAGGAATCGAACTCGGGTCGGCCATGTTAAAATATTATATATATTTCCCTCTATAATTTGTAGCCTACTGTCTGAACCCCATCAAATATGGTGTGGCAATTATGGAAAAATGGGTAGGGGGTGTCTTATGATGGGTCGTACAGCCATGAAAGCGACCGCGGTCTAGGAATATGACAAAATGATAAGCTCTCAGTATCTGTATTGCAAACTATAATGCCCAAAAGGAGAGAGATACAGAGGCAGAGAGAGACAGAGAGAGAAAGAGAGAAGAAAAGTGACTACCCTAGGGGCAGATTGGGGCGGTGGGGGTTGCAAGAGGGAAAATGCGAATATTGGTGGGGGGAGATGTACACTGAACATTTAGGGATGGGTGTCACACCGGGTAAGGCGTTTGCCTTGCACATGGCTGACCCGGGTTTGATTCCTCTGTCCCTCTCGTAGAGCCCAGCAAGCCACTGAGAGTATCCTGCCCGCATGGCAGAGCCTGGCAAGCTCCCCATGACCTATTCGAGATGCCAAACACAGTAAGAACAAGTCTTACAATGGAGACGTTACTGGTGCCTGCTGGAGCAAATCGATGAACAATGGGAGGACGGTGCTACAGTGCTACAGATGGGACATTGTATAACTGAAACCCAACCATGATCAGCTTTGTAACTCGGTATATCTCACAGTGATTTAACAAAAAATAAAATAAATGGGGCTGGAGTGATAGCACAGCGGGTCGGGCGTTTGCCTTGCACGCAACCAATCTGGGTTCGATCCCCAGCATCCCATCGGGTCCCCCGAGCACTGCCAGGAGTAATTCCTGAGTGCAGAGCCAGGAGGAACCCCTGTGCATCACCGGGTGGGACCCAAAAACCAAAAATTAAATAAATAAAATCAATGCAACGGGTTCCCCGGTGTTAGCCCCCAACCTCCAACAATGCTGGAACACTGCAGGGCCTGGGGGGAGGGGCCAGAGGTGGGGGGGTCTGTGGTCAAATTCAACTTCCTTCCCTCCAGAGTCACGGGGTGAGGGCTGGAGCGATAGCATAGCGGGGAGGGCATTGGCCTTGCACGCGGCTGACCCGGGTTCGATTCCCAGCACCCCATAGGGTCCCCCAAGCACCGCCAGGAGTGATTCCTGAGTGCAGAGCCAGGAGTCAGCCCTGAGCATTGCCGGGTGTGACCCAAAAAGAAAAAAAAAAGACACAGGAATAAGCTTCTATTCTCTGCAACCAGAAAGGTCTCCGTGGACACTCAGTGCAGCCTTGGCAAGGAGGGAGGAGGGATGGAGAGGGTGCAGGCATTCACGAAGCACAGAACCACGACCAAGACCCCCCAAAACCAGACCTGTTTATAGGGTGAGAGATGGTTTGGGGGGGCGGTGGCTGAACATTCTCTCACTAACTTAAATTTCTTCCCTCACTCTCCCTGGCTTCCCTTTGGAGGGGTCCGGTTTCCTGAGGCCGGATGCTTCTCAAGCCATCTGCCGCCATCTAGGGTATCTGGTCCCAATTGTGGGCGCATCTCCCCCGCCCCTCCCCAACCCTCTCGGAGCGGGGAGGGGGTCTCCCCACCACCACCACCACCGCGTTTCCAAGCGCGCCTGGCATTTCTCTGCTCCTGCTGTCTTGGTGGCGGCCTGTGGCAGCCGAGAAAACAATTCACCCAAAATTGACTGTGAGACTCTAATCCTGGACCCTTTGTGGGGGGGAAAAAGTGGAGGAACTGCCAGCCACAGCGGAGTGGGAGGAAGATATTTATCTTGGTCGAACCTCTGAGAACCAGAGGTTGCGTGCAGATCACACAGCCGGCAGATCCAGAGGAATCTATTGGGGGTCAACCACGGCCTTGGGGGGCATCATCCAAGGCAGAAGGTACCGATATCTCCTCCATTCAGGGGCTAGCTGCAGTTGGGGGCGCCCAGAGACCCCGGGGAGAGGAGTCAGCGTGGCAGGAAAGATTATTTCAAGCAGCCTGGCTATGCACGAGAAGCCCAGATCTTCAGGGTGCTGCTGGCTTTGGGCTCTGTTTTACCCAGTTTTTTTTTTCTGGATCTTTCCCTGCAGACCTCACGGCTCACTCTCAGGCTCATGAGACTCGAGGGTCTTTCCGCTTTGGCAGAAGACACAGTCATGAGCCAGGAGGACGAAATCATGAGTCAGCAGCGCCGGCAAAATCAACATCGATCCCGGCATCCCATAGGGTCCCCTGAGCACCACCAGGAGTAATTTCTGAGTACAGAGCACCATCAAGAGTAACTCCTGAGTGCAGAGCCAGGAGTAATCCCTGTGCACCACTGGGTGTGAGCCAAAAAACAAAATAAATAAATAAATAAATAAAATCCCCAATCACTACCCAAGTGAAGCAGAAAGCATTTCAGTTGTCACCTCGATTGATACCTGGTGAAATTTTCCTCTTTCGGGGTGCCCTGGCAGGGCTCAGCGAAACCAGGGTTCATGCCTGAGGATTCTCTACCAACGCATGGCGAATCAGTGCCAGGCCAACATCATTATTTTATTTATTTATTTATTTTTCTTTTTGGGTCCCACCCGGCAATGCTCAGGGGTTCCTCCTGGCTCATGCACTCAGGAATTTCTCCTGGTGGTGCTTGGGGGACCCTATGGGATGCTGGGAATCGAACCCAGGTCGGCCATGTGCCAGGCAAACACCCTCCCCGCTGTGCTATCGCTCCAGCCCCCAACATCATCATTTTACAGTTGTTTGGAAAACAGGTCCATGCGGGTGGGAAGCGCCGACGATCCAGTTCTCAGATCATGGCCCCGAGAACCAAGGTCATTGCTTCTAAAAGCAGCTTAGCCAGGAAAAACTGGAAGGTTTCAGAGGGTGGGAGTGATAGCACAGCGGGGAGGGCGTTGGCCTGGCACGTGGCCGACTCGAGTTCGATCCCCAGCATCCCATAGGGTCCCCCGGGCATCACCAAGAGTGATTCCTGAGTGCATGGGTCAGCCCTGAGCATCACCGGGTGGGACCCAAAAAGAAAAAAAAAAGGAAGGAGGAAGGGTGGAGAGGGTGCACGGAACCATGACCAAGACCCCACAGAGACAAGCCCAGGAAAAGATACTCCAGGAAAGTCCTGCGTAAGGTGAGAACCAGGTCTGGGTATGTTATTCCTGCACGACCCCATGAGCTCAAACAACTGCAAAGACTCCGAGAACTCACAGGGCCTTACAGGGGTGGCTTATGGTCACGGGCTGGGGATCTGGGGGCCCCTCGCTCCTGGAATCTCCCCCTTATTCTGTGTTATGGGCACATGATTCCGAGAAAAAGGAAGTTGGGCAAGAGAGCTGCGGAACAATGGAGCGGCTCTAATTCTTTCCTTGCTTCAGAACCCAAACCAGACCCCACGCTAATTCCTGAAATTGCCTGGGGAGGGAGAGATTAATGGGGAGGAGTCGGAGTACATCTCAACACGGTGTCCAGAAGCGGGACAGACTGTGTTCTGCCTCCTCCCGGGAGCACTCAGAGAAATCCCCCCCCCTCTCCCCACACACACTGCTAAAAATAAAAGCTAGAGCAGAAACACACACTCGGATGGATTGTACAAGAATGCAGAGGCCTCAGAAGAAGGCTGCAGTGAGATGATGTGGGTGTTCTCTGTGGGGGCAGCTCAGGAATACCTGTTAGGGTGCTCGACACAGGAAGAGGGGGAAGGGTGCCCCCAAGCTCCTAATAACTGAGCATGACAGGAGCCAGTGATGTGGGCACAGAGGGAAAGCAGAAGGGGGTGGCATAGCTAATACCAAGATGGACATATACCTTTACAGACTGCAGAGCCATGGAACTGCACTCAACTATGATGTTGTGAATGTGGACTCAGCTATGATGTCAGAAAACTGGGCTCAGCTGTGATGTCACAAAACTGGCCTGCGCTATGATCTCACAGGCTAGGCTGAGCTATGATGTCATAAAACTGTGGTTTATGTATGACATCATCACGAAACTGGGCTGCGCTGTGCTATCATAAAATGGACTGAGCTCTGACGTCACGGACTAGGCTGAGCTATGATGTTATAAAACCGGGTTTTATATATGACCTCATCATGAAACTGGGCTGCACTGACCCCTCATAAAATGGACCGATCTATGACGTCACGGACTAGGCTGAGTTATGATGTCATAAAACCGAGTTTTATATATGACATCATCATGACACTGGGCTGCACTATGCTGTCATAAAGTGGACTGAGCTATGACATCACGGACTAGGCTGAGCTCTGACGTCATAAAACCAGGTTGAGCTATGTATGACATCATAACACTTGACTACACTGCTATGGGGTTCAGCTATGGCATCACGAAACTGTGATATCATGGATTGGGCTGAGCTGTGACGTCATGAAAGTGGGCGGAGCTGTAACATCATGAAACCGGGCAGTGCTGTAAACATCATGAAAACGGGCTATGACGTAATGCACCAAAAGAGGGCTGGGTGAGGTAGGGCATGGGGAGAACTTTCTAGAATGGCCCAACTCCATGGGAAATCGACAGCATCACAAGGAAGAAACTGGTTTTGTATTTTCTTTTCTGCTCCTTGGTCCTAAGATCTCCCCATCTGGGGCCGGAACGATAGCACAGCGGGGAGGGTGTTTGCCTGGCACACGGCCGACCCTGGTTCGGTCCCTGGCATCCCATAGGGTCCCCTGAGTACTGCCAGGAGTGATTCCTGAGTGCAAGCCAGGAGGAACCCGGAGCATTGCCGGGTGTTAAAAAAAAGAGATCTCCCCAACAACAGTTATGTTACACCCCCACTCACGACCAAATTCTTCAGCCAGGTTCTATGACTGACTTTGTTCCACAGAACCGTGGTGTCCCATGGGGTCCCAGCACCCAAACCCTGGCTGGCTCTGAGGAAGGACCAAGAGAATGAGCCAGGGAGGGAGCTGGACTAGGTACTGTTCATCGTACTCCCTTTTCAAGAACCACCTCCTAGAGTACTAGCAATCTTTGGGGTAATGTCTTGAGGTGGGGGTTTCTGGGGTTCCAGAGGCAGTCAGGGCCCTGCCTCTCCCCAAGTGTTTACAAGCTATAGCAGTGCACTGTGGCACTGTCCTCCTGTTGTTCATCGATTTGCTTGAGCGGGCCCCAGTAACGTCTCCATGGTGAGACTCGTTGTGACTGTGTTTGGCATCTCGAGGATGCCACGGGGAGCTTGCCAGGCTCTGCCGTGCGGGCGGGATACTCTCGGGAGCTTGCCGGGCTCTCTGAGAGGGATGGAGGAATCGAGCCCGGGTCGGCCGCGTGCAAGGCAAACGCCCTCCCTGCTGTGCTAGTTTACAAGCTACTAGCAGAAAATGGGGGTGGCGTTCTGAGCGTTTGCTGATGCTTTTGTCTCCCTGGCTGATTTACGGATTCTTGTGGTCGCTGCTTTAGGAAGCCAAATCTTGAGGGCACAGTGGACTCCGGGACTATGGCAAGGGGGGTAGGACGTCAGAGGCGGCCAGCCAGCCAGTATCACTCAGGCTGGTGTTACCAAGAACCACCTGTGGGCTGGAGCGATAGCACAGCGGGGAGGGCATTGGCCTGGCACACGGTCGACCCGGGTTCAATTTCCGGCATCCCATAGGGTCCCCCAAGCACCGCCAGGAGTGATTCCTGAGTGCAGAGCCCTGAGCATTGCCAGATGTGGTCACAACTTTTATTTTTTATTATTTTTTTTCTTTTTTGGGTCCCACCCAGCGATGCTCAGGGGTTCCTCCTGGCTCTGCACTCAGGAATCACTCCTGGTGGTGCTCAGGGGACCCTATGGAATGCCGGGGATCGAACCTGGGTCAGCCGGTCCCAACTTTAAAAAAAAAACAGACAAAATCATAAGGGCCCCCTGGAATCAGGATTCTGGGAGCCCCAAAAGGTCCTTGAACTTGACCCCAGATGTCTATAGGTTCTCCTACCGCAAGATTTGATTTTTAAGTGAAGATAAGTTGTTTTATTTATTTGCGGGGAGGAGGGGGGCGTTTTGGGTCACACCCGGCAACGCACAGGGGTTCCTCCCGGCTCTGCACTCAGGAATCACTCCTGGCAGTGCTCAAGGGACTCTATGGGATGCTGGGAATCGAACCCGGGTCAGTCGCATGCTGGTTGGTGCATTCTCAAGCAGGCCAGTTTTGTGACATCACAGCTGAGCCCAGTTTTCTGACATCATAGCTGAGTCCACATTCACAACATCATAGTTGAGTGCAGTTCCAAGCACCAACCTGCTGTCTGCCTGTTTGGCACCCTCAGAAGTCTCCTGGTAGAGCTGGAGGCCTACCTCATGGCTGGACTCTGCATTCCCTGGGGAAATCACTCTTCTTACTCTTTAATTCACTGCATGGATTAAACCACTCTAGACCGGAGAGCCGCTGACTGGGCAGAGGCGCTACCAACCCGGCTACTCTAGAGGGCATTCCTTAGAGGGGAAGTCCGCGAGCCTGCAAGCAGACAGGCACGACACAGTGGCAGCAACAGGTCTCAAAAGAGCTGATGACAAGCACAGATGCCCACAGGAAAAAAACACCCACAGCCAACGCACTGGACTCCCACGTGGATTTCCAGTGGATGCTCTGAGAAGCCTGGACAGTGATGGGCATCACACGGCAGCAGCAAGTAGGAAAATAGACAAATTAGGATCATAAACGATCGGTTTGAGGCTCTTCATGTTCCCAGAGCGAACAGATGCCATTGGGCTACACTAGCACGCGACAGGGACAAATGGAGACGTTACTGGCGCCCGCTCGAGCAAATCAACGACTAACAGGAAGTTAAGTGATTAAGTGATTAAGGAGCACCGGTTGGACAGAGAGGGTTTAACAGGTGGTATGACAATGTGGATTTGATGGGGGGGGGAGATGTGTTCTTATCAAAAGGTTTTTTTTTTTTTTTTGCTTTTTGGGTCCTACCCGGCAATGCTCAGGGCTGACTCCTGGCTCTGCACTCAGGAATCACTCCTGGCGGTGCTCGGGGGACCCTGTGGGATGCCAGGGATCGAACCCGGGTCAGCCACGTGCAAGACAAACGCCCTCCCCGCTATGCTATTGCCCGGGCCCTGGGTTCATTACTGGATAGGAAGGAAGGGAGGGAGGGAGGGAGGGAAGGGAAGGGAAGGGAAGGGAAGGGAAGGGAAGGGAAGGGAAGGGAAGGAAAAAGGAAAAAAGAAAGGAAGGAAGAGAAGGAGGGAAGGAAGGAAGAAAAAGGAAAAAAAGAAGGAAGGGAAGGAGGGAAGGAAGGAAGGAAGGAAGGAAGGAGGGAGGGAGGGAGGGAGGGAGGGAGGGAAGAAAAAGGAATAAAAGGAAGGGAAGGAGAGAAGGAAGGGAGGGGAAGGGAGAAAGGAAGAAAGGAAGGAGGAAGGGAGGGAGGGAGGGAGGGAGGGAGGAAGGAAGGAAGGAAGGAAGGAAGGAAGGAAGGGAGGGAGGTCAGGAGGAATGCTGGGAGAAAAAATGTCAGTACAACCTGACCTGCAATTTAGAACTTACCCTCTTCTTGGAAAAACGTTAAAATGCGTTGTGTGAGTTTCTGAGCTACACCCAAATTAACTGCCATGAGCCCGCCCTTAGGGATCACACCCTGATTCACTGAACATCTGCATGCTTTGTTAATTCCCCATTTTGCCCCCTTCCTCATGTAATCGGTTCTAAAAGGCAAGCTTGGGCTGGAGCAATAGCACAGCGGCAGGGCGTTTGCCTTGCACACAGCCAGCCCGGCCGAGCCGGGTTCGATTCCTCCGCCCCTCTCAGAGAGCCCCGCAGGCTACCGAGCTGGCAAGCTCCCCGTGACGTATTCGAGATGCCAAACACAGTAACAAGAAGTCTCAACATGGAGACGGTACTGGGCCCGCTCGAGCAAATCGATGAACAACGAGAGGACAGTGTGTCACAGTAGCTTGGGAGAAATAAATTTGAAGCTTGATCCGAGCCTCGTCTTGCTCCCATTCTTCCGTCTCTCTTTTTTTCCACGTTGACTAGTCCCATGGGTCAGGGCAGAGAAAATAAGTGAAAAGGAGAGAAGGAGGAAGAAGGGAGGGAGAGTGGGAGAGAAGAGGAGGGAGGGAGGGAGGAGGGAGGGGGAGGGGTACTCACCTCTGCTCTTCCCGCTCTGGGTTGCAGCTCCCAGAAGCTGAGGGCCCCGTGGGGGCGACTGTCCTGAGGGCCACAGCGGAGACGCCCACCCGCGGGGAAGAAAAGAGGAGCAACACGGAGCTGGTGCAAAGCGACTGGGCAGCCGCGGGGCCGGTCACGTTGATGACCAATGGGTTGTGCTCACACGACAGGTCGTGAGTCCCTGCGGGTACCAGGGCAACGGTGGGTGGGGTGGCCCCCATCAGCCCTTGGGGAAGCGCCGTGAGCCCACCCGCGGGTGTCCATTCCGACCCGCCAGGGTTGTGGGGCACGGGCAAGATGACCCCTGAAGGTCAGAGGCAAATGTGAGCCCTGACTGGACAGAACTGTCCCTTCAAAGGAAGGAAGGGAAGGGGGGAAGGAGGGGAACGAGGGAGGGAGGGAAGGGAGGGAGGGAGGGAGGGAGGAAGGAAGGGAGGAAGGAAGGAAAGGAGGGAAGGAAGGGAAAAAGAGAAGAAAGGAAGGAAGGAAGGCAGGGAGGGAGGGAGGGAGGGAGGGAGGGAGGGAAGGAGGGAAGGGAAGGAAGGAAGGAAGGAAGGAAGGAAGGAAGGAAGGAAGGAAGGAAAGAAGGAAGGGAAAAAGAGAAGGAAGGAAGGAAGGAAGGAAGGAAGGAAGGAAGGAAGGGAAGAAAAGAAGGAAGGGAAAAAGAGAAGGAAGGAAGGAAGGAAGGAAGGAAGGAAGGAAGGAAGGAAGGAAGGGAAAAAGAGAAGGAAGGAAGGAAGGAAGGAAGGAAGGAAGGAAGGAAGGGAAGGAAGGGAAGGAGGGACTCACCCAGCTGGAGGCTGTGTCCACTGCGATCCACCAGGGAGAGCGTGACCGTTGGCGTCCCATGGTCCCCAGCTCCGACAGAGGTCAGGAACAGGAAAACGGCCGTGGCCACTCCAGGTCTGCTGAACCTCACCTAAGCGTGGACACAGAGGTGTGGCGGCCGCCAGCCCACCTCAGCCACTGAGGTGCAGGCCAGTGGGGACATGCAGACATCGTGGCCAGGTTGCCACTTATCATGTGGGTGTGCCCGGATAGATGGCCAAGGATGACAGCTGGGAGAGTGTTTGCTTTCCACATGGCTGACCCGGGTTCGATCCCTGGCATCCCATAGGGTTCCTCGAGGACCACCAGGAATAATTCCTGAGTGCAGAGCCAGGAGTCAGCCCTGAGCATCGCCAGGTGGGACCCAGAAAGAAAAAATATATATACAGAGAGAGAGGGCCGAAAGGATTATGGAAGAGGCAGAGGGCGGGGCTGGAGTGATAGCACAGGGTTGACCTTGCACTTGGCCAACCCAGGTTCGATCCCAGGCATCCCATAGGAACCCTTGAGCACTGCCAGGAGTAATTCCTGAGCAGAGTCAGGAGTCGGCCCTGAGCATCGCTGGGTGTGACCCCAAAAGACACACACACACACACAAATTAGAGATGACCAAAGGAAATAAAAAAAGAAGCAGAAAGCTGTACAGCACAGAGGGCATTTGCTTTACACATGGTCAACCCAGGTTTAATTTCCGGCATTCCATATGGGTCACCAGGAGTGATCCCTGAGCACAGAGCCAGGAGTCAGCTCTGAGAACCGCCAGGGGTGGTTCCTTCCTTTCCTCCAAGAGAGGCAGAGTTTCTGCAGTCTTCTGAAAAATGTGAAAGAAAGAAAGAAAGAAAGAAAGAAAGAAAGAAAGAAAGAAGAAAGAAGAAAGAAAGAAAGAAAGAAAGAAAGAAAGAAGAAAAGAAGAAAGAAAGAAAGAAAGAAAGAAGGAAGGAAGGAAGGAAGGAAGGAAGGAAGATGGAGGGAGGGAGGGAAGGAAGGAGAAAAGGAAAAAAGAAGGGGAGGGAGGAAGGAAGAAAGGAAGAGAAAGAAAGGAGAAAGGGAGGAAGGGAAGGAGAGAAGGTAGAGAGGAAGAAAGGGAGGGAGGGAGGGAGGGAGGGAGGGAGGGAGGGAGGAAGGAAGGAAGGAAGGAAGGAGGAAGAAAAAGGGAGGGAGGGAAGAAAGGAAGGAGAGAAGGAGAGAAGGAGAGAAGGAAGGAAGAAGGAAGAAAGAGAAGGAGGGAGGAAAAAAGGAAAGAAGGGAGGTAGGAAGGAAGGAAGGAGGGAAGGAGGGAAGGAAGGAAGGACCAACAGGGTACAAAAGAAAGGAAGAAAGAAAGAAAGAAAGAAAGAAAGAAAGAAAGAGACAGAAAAAGAAAAGAACAAAGAAAATTACATCTGAACCAGATTTGATCCCTTCCTATTTCATGTGGTATTAGATGGGTCTGTGAAAAGCAGGCTGGAGCCATAGCACAGCTGATAGGGCATTTGCCTGGCACGCGGCCGACCCGGGTTCGATTCCTCCGTCCCTCTTGGAGAGCCCGGCAAGCTACTGAGAGTATCCTGCTCGCATGGCAGGGGCTGGCAAGCTCCCCGTGGCGTATTCGATATGCCGAAAACAGTCACAAGTCTCACAATGGAGACATTACTGGCGCCCCGCTCAAGCATATAGATGAACCACGGGAGGACAGCGCCAGGGTGCTGTCAGAGTGAAAATCAGCTCTTCTTTCTCAAATTTACTTACAAACTTCCACTGAAATGGATCCTGTATTTTTTCCCCCAGAGATTAAAAAAAAAGTTTTCTTTTTCGAATCTATACAATGGAATACCATGCAACAGGTTAGGGAAAATGAAGTCATGAAATTTGCCTATAAATGGATGGACATGGAGAGTATCATGCTGAGAGAGATGAGTCAGAAGGAGAGGGACAGATATAGAACGACTGCACTCATTCGTGGGATATTAAATATATAGTCACTGTCACCGTCACTGTCCTCCCGTTGTTCATCGATTTGCTCGGGCGGGCACCAGTAATGTCTCCATGGTGAGGCTTGTTGTGACTGTGTTTGGCATCTCGAAGACGCCACGGGGAGCTTGCCAGGCTCTGCCATGTGGGTGAGATACTCTCAGTAGCTTGCCGGGCTCTCCAAGAGGGATGGAGGAATCGAACCTGGGTCGGCCGCATGCAAGGCAAACCCCTACCACTATAGCAGAAAACTAATATCCAAGGCCTGGGAAAACAGGGACTAGGAGGACCGGTCAGTGGTTGGAATCAACCACAAGTGTATGTGGGGTGAAGAATGGGTAAGTTAGAGAAGGGACCAGGGTGACAATGATAGCTGGGAAGGGTCACGCTGGACAAGAGCTGAGGGTTCAAAGGAGGTAAAGGAATATACACGATAATCTTTCAGTATCTGTTTTGAAACTGCAATGCAGAGAGAGAGAGAGAGAGAGAACTGTCCCCCATAGAGGCAGGCGCTTGGGGGGAGTTGGGGGATGATGGGAGGGAACCTGGGGACCCTGGTGCCGGGAAATGTGCCCTGGTGGAGGGACGGGTGTTGGAACACTACAGGACTGAAACCCAATCATGAACAACTTTGTAACTGTATATCTCAATTAAAAATATTTTTTTAACCAGTCATCTGTTCTCGGGCAGAAAGAGAGGGAGAGGCATAGAAAGATTGCATTCATCTGGGGAACATAAAGTAACAAAATAGGAGACTAACACCCAAGAACGGCCGAGATTAGTACCAGGAATTTTGCTCCATGGCTTGGAGGCCAGCCACACATGCTAGGGGAAAAGGGAGCTCGGATAGAGAAGGGAGCACCAAGTAAAGGGTGCTGGGAGGATCCACCCAGGATGGGAGATGCATGCTGAAAGTAGACTCTAGACAGAACATGATGGCCACTCAATGCCTCTTTTGCAAACCACAACACCCAAGAGGAGAGAGAGAACAAAGGGGAACAATTTGAACACAGAGGCAGGGTGGGATGGGGGGATGGGGGGTGGGAGGGATACTGGGACCCGTGGTGGTGGAAAATGGGCACTGGTGGAGGGATGGGTACTGGATCATTGTATAATCAAAACCCAAGCACAAAAATTTGTAAGTCTACACTGTACCTCATGATGTCTCACTAATAAAAATTTAAAAATTAAAAAAAAATAATCTTTTTAATTAAAAATTTTTTCTTTCTTTTTTTTTTTTTTGCTTTTTGGACCACACCCAGCAATGCTCAGGAAATCACTCCTGGCGGTGCTTGGGGGACCCTATGGGATGCCAGGGATCGAACTTGGGTCAGCCATCTGCAAGGCAAACGTACTCCCCACTGTGCTATCTCTCCAGCCCCCCCAAAAAAATAAATTTAAAAATAAATACAAATTAATTCAATTTTGATTAAATAAAATATATTAAACCTTTTAAAAATGGTTTCTCCCACAGCACTGGTTGTAAGAAGCGGACCCAAAGTTGGCACATCTACGGGAGCCATTTGGCACAGAGACCCGCGTGAAACATCTAACATGGCCCACGCTCCCACGTCCCCCCCCACCCCCAGGGGCTCCTGCCCCCACTTACTCTGAGCTGCATCTTCTGCTGTCCATCCAGGCTGGCCCCATCCTGAGAGGCGTTACCGACAGGGCCACAGGGGAACCAGCCCGTTGGTAGAGAGCGCTTGGGCAAATCAGCCTGGTAAGGTGTGCAACTCTGAAAGGCAGAGTGCAGAGAGGGGAGTGAGGAGAGGGAGAGGGGGGAGGGAGAGAGGGAAGAGAGAGGAAGAGGGAGAAGGAGAGGAAGAGATGGAGGGAGAGAGGGGCAGAGAGCAGAGAGAGAGAGAGCTCCTGGCACTGGTATGCCCATCTGGGGCCTGACCGGCATGGAGGGGTTGCCCCTTGCCAGCTCTCTAAAACCTTCTCCCTGAGCGGGAGTACTCAGCATTGCCGCCCTCCCGGCCAACTCACCAGGGAGTGGGGCTCCCCGGTCACCAAGGACGCAGGGCAGTCCCAGTCTTCATGAGGGGACGTGGCCTGGACTGTCCACTGATCCTGGAAGCCGTCAGGGGGGCGGAGGCCGCAGTCCTGGAAGCTGGTGGCTCTCTCGAAGGGCTCACAGTGTCCGTCCCCCTCGTGCACGTAGCAGAGACTGGGGTCTCCTGGTGAGAGGAACAGGGGCCTGGCTGAGACGCCACGGAACCTGGAGGGCGTTTTCTTCAGGCCACAAGAGAGAATCCCGAAACTGGGGGCTTCACACTCCTAAACACAGGGCACTGTCTCTGATCAGAGGCGGGGGTGCAGGATAACACGGGCGTGGCCTTTCTGCCTTGCTGCAGGGAGCTTAGGTGGATTGGGTTACTCCCAGCACAGTGCTCCCATTCCTCTGTGTTTATTTGCGACTTCTTTCTTTGTGCTCTGTTGACTCGTGAGCAATGCACTGCAGCACGGTCCTCCCGTTGTTCGTCGATGTGCTCGAGCGGGCACCAGTAACGTCTCCATGGTGAGACTTGTTGTGACTGTGTTTGGCATCTCGAGGATGCCACGGGGAGCTTGCCAGGCTCTGCCACGTGGGCGGGATACTCTGGGTAGCTTGCCAGGTTCTCCGAGAAGGATGAAGGAATCGAACCCGGGTCAGCTGTGTGCTATAGCTCCAGCCTGTTGGCTTGTAAATACTGTTTTTCTCTTCTCCTTGAGTCCTTTGCATCGTTAATTCAGAGCAATGGCCTTTTTGTATGGTTATGTGGGGACAGAAAGACAGTAATGCTATTTTTCCGGGGGGGCCTTTTGGTCACACCCTGTGATGCTCAGGGGTTACTCCCTAGCTCTGCACTCAGGAATTACTCCTGGTGGTGCTCAGGGGACCCTATGGGATGCTGGGAATCGAACCCGGGTCGGGCCGCGTGCAAGGCAAATGCCCTCCCCGCTGTGCTATCGCTTCCAGCCCAGTTAATCGACTCTAAATGAATTTTTCCTCCTGAGCATCTGTTCTCTTGACCTAAGCCTCAGCTGCCCTAACTTCCTCAGTTGACCCCCAAAGCAGGGTCCCGACGAGGGACTGGATGGACCCAGGGCAAGCGGTGAGCTATGTGCTACCCTGGCATCGAGATGGGCCTGGCCAGAGCGCCATCATGCTTAACTATAAGTTAAGAGTTTGGTCATGGACAAAGGCTGTCATGATCCAAAAAGCAATAACTAGATTCAGACCCTGCTAGGTTAGGAATGATTCATCTGGCCTGAGCACTGTAGTCTGAGTCTGTGGCAAGACGTTCCCAGAGAGCCGCCCTACGCCTCAATGTATTTCTTACTGTGTCCATACAAAAATAACTAATATTAAGATGTTAATTAAGATGTTAGGAGAAGAGGAATACCCCCAGGTGGTGTTTCTGCCCTGGAGCCTGATGGGCAGTCAGGAAGGGCTTTGGAATACCATTATACAGTGGGGGATATAGAAGTAGTTAAAATTAAAAGAGGTCGAGGAAGAAGGTGGGGGCGTTGGCAGTGGCTGGGGGCTGGATACAAAAGAAATGAGGAAAAAAGACATTTTGGGGAGTCTTTGGGAAGGATGAAAAGATGGGAAAATTTTTAAAGATGGAAAAATACTTCAGGAAATGAGTCAGAAGGAGAGGGAGACGGAGAGGGACAGACACAGAATGATTGCACTCATTTGTGGGGCATTAAAATAAAAGTATGAGGCGAATCCCCAAAGACAGAAGAAACATGGGCCAGGAAGGTTGGTCCAGGGTTGGATGCCGGCCTCAGGTGCTAGGGGAGAGGGCAGGTGGGATAGAGAGGGGACCATTAGGGAAATGATGGTTGGAAATGATCACACTGGGTAAGAACTGCACGTTGAAAGGAGACAAAGCGACAAACATGATAACCTCTCTGCGTGGCGTATCTGTATGGCAAGCCATAATGCCCAAAAGAAGAGTGGGAGGGAGAGAGACAGAGAGAATAAAAGGAGGAGGAGGAGGAGGAGGAGGAGGAAGAGGAGGAGAGGAGGAGGAGGAGGAGGCCAGGAGAAGGAGGAGGAGAGGAGGAAGAGGAGGAGGAGGAGGAGGAGGAGGAGGAGGAGGAGGAGAAGAAGAAGAAGAAGAAGAAGAAGAAGAAGAAGAAGAAGAAGAAGAAGAAGAAGAAGAAGAAGAAGAAGGAAGAGGAGGAGGAGGAGAAGGAGGAGGAGGAGGAGAAGGAGAAGGAGAAGGAGAAGAAAGAGAAGAAAGAGGAGAAGGAGGAGAAGGAAGATAAGGAGGAGAAGGAGGAGGAGAATAAGAAGGAGAAGAAGGAGAAGAAGAAGAAGAAGAAGAAGAAGAAGAAGAAGAAGAAGAAGAAGAAGAAGAAGAAGAAGAAGGGAGAGGAGGAGGAGGAGGAGGAGGCCAGGAGAAGGAGGAGGAGAGGAGGAAGAGGAGGAGGAGGAGGAGAAGAAGAAGAAGAAGAAGAAGAAGAAGAAGAAGAAGAAGAAGAAGAAGAAGAAGAAGAAGAAGAAGGAAGAGGAGGAGGAGGAGAAGGAGGAGGAGGAGAAGGAGAAGGAGAAGGAGAAGAAAGAGAAGAAAGAGGAGAAGGAGGAGAAGGAAGATGAGAAGGAGGAGGAGGAGAATAAGAAGGAGAAGAAGGAGAAGAAGAAGAAGAAGAAGAAGAAGAAGAAGAAGAAGAAGAAGAAGAAGAAGAAGAAGGAGGAGGAGGAGGAGGAGGAGGAGGAGGAAGAAGAAAGAAGAGGAAGAAGAAGAGGAAGAGGAGGAGAAGGAGGATAGGAGGAGGAAGAAAGAAGGAGGAGAAGGAAGGATGAGGAGGAGGAAGAGGAGGAGGATAAGGAAGAGGAGAAGGAGGATGAGGAGAATGAGGAGAGGAGAAGGAGGAGGAGAAGGAGGAGTAGGAGGAAGGGGAGGAGGAGGAGAAGGAGGAGGAGAGGAGGAGGAAGAGAAGAAGGAGGAGGAGGAGGAGAAGGAGGAGGAGAAGGAGAAGAAGAAGAAGAAGAGGAAGAAGAAGAAGAAGAGGAAGCGGAAGAAGAAGAAGAAGAAGAGGAAGAAAAGAAGAAGAGGAGGAGGAGGAGGAAAAGGAGGAGGAGGAGGGGAGGAGGAGGAGGAGAAGGAGGAGGAGAAGAAGGAGAAGAAGAAGAAGAAGAAGAAGAAGAGAAGAAGAAGAAGAAGAAGAAGAAGAGGAGAAGAAGAAGAGGAAGAAGAAGAAGAAGAAGAAGAAGAGGAGGAGGAGGAGGAGGAGGAGGAGAAACTGGGGATATTGGTGGTGGGAAATATACACTGGTAGACACGTGTTGGAACACTCTACGTATGACTGAAACCCAACCACGATCAGCTTTGTAACTTTCTCTCACGGTGACTCAATTAAAATAAATAAATAAATAAATAGAAATACTTCAGGGTCAGAGAGATAGTCCAGTGGGTAGGTCACTTGCCTTGAACATGGCCGACCCGGGTTTGACCCTTGGCACCCCATAGGGTCCCCTGAGCTCCCCGGGAGTGATCCCTGAGTGCAGAGCTGGAGAAACTCTGAACACAGCCGGGTGTGGCCCCCAAACCAAAAATAAAATAAAAATATTTCATCATAATTAGGCATTGAATAGATTATTCTTTTAATAATAGTCTAAGTCTTACACCACAAGCAGAATTTGTGGCCTGCGTTTGCTTCTGATGCATTTTTTAAAAATTATTTGCAGTCAGACACTGGGATGGCTCCCGGAAGTTCTGCTTCTCATCAACATGTCGTAAATGAATTATTTTCCTCAATAATTATGTTTTCAACCCTCAGACTGCTTCTGTGGCAAATCTCTCTCTCTCCTGGCCAGAAATAAGCCATGATTCCTGGAACTGTGTCTCAAAGTCTGTTTGGGCTCGAAACTCCTGCAGTTCATTAAAGCGAAGGCGTGTTCACGCCATATGCCTCAAACCAACACATGTATATTTGGCTGTTCTGAGACACTGACTGCTTCCTCTCTCTCTCATACAGGCATAAGGACACACCTGTGTGTGTACATGAATATGCAGACAATCAAACGGAGGTTGGGATGGACTGATGCATGGACATAGATGTGTGAATGGTCTGTCTTTTACATACTTTATCACTTACAACACCGACTCTTCCTAGCATACATTTCTGCGTTTCCATCTTTCACTTTCTTTCTTTTTTTTTCTTTTTTGGTCACACCCAGCATTGCACAGGGGCTACTAATGACTCATGCTCTCAAGAATTACTCCTGGCGGTGCTCGGGGGACCCCATGGGATGCTGGGAATCGAACCTGGGTCGGCTGCGTGCAAGGCAAACGCCCGACCCGCTGTGCTATCGCTCCAGCCCCTCACTTAATGTGTTTCATCTCTCCTCTTTTCTTTAATTTTTGCCGGGGATGGGGCTACAGCATTTAGGCTCCTCAGCTGACATGTTGAGGTTAAAATCCTGGGGGTCCCTGAGACAGCTGTCACCATGGATAATAATCATAGGTATGAATGACTTTGACCTTGTGGGTTAATGAGAGCTTCATTTTCTTGGTACAAATCTTTTTAGAGGAGAGGGGGCCTCTATGAATCGCCTCTTTTTCCTGTTATGTGTCAAATGAGACATCACTTGGCCCTGAGCAGAACGGCCATTGGCCACTGTTCCTATTAACCTGCAACTTGAGAGGCGAAAAAAATTTGTGATTTTTGAGAGTCGACTTGAGAGAAGGAATCTGGAGTTCTGACCTCCGTCGACGATCAAGAATCAGGGACGCTGTCTCATTTGCCGAGGCATCAAAAATCAGATGGGCCGGACACATCATGCGATTTAGAGATGGCCGCTAGACTAGAGCCGTTACTGACTGCATTTCACGGGACGTCGAAAGAACGCATGGGGGCTGGAGCAATAGTACGGCACGTAGGGCATTTGCCTTGCACGTGGCCGACCTGGGTTCGATTCCCAGCATCTTATGTGGTCCCTTGAGCACCACCGGAGTAAGTCCTGAATGCAAAAGCCAGGAGTAACCCCTGTGCATTGCCAGGTGTGACCCAAAAAGACAACAACAACAACAACAACAGAAAAAAAAACGCCTGGCTGCCCACCTACAAGATGATCAGACTTCTTCGTCAAAACCCTGAACAAACGGCTTGAAGCTCTTCGTGTTCCTGGAATGAGCAGACGCCCTCAGGCTACACTAGCATGCGACAGGGACGAAGGGAGACGTTACTGGTGCCCGCTTGAGCAAATTGATGATCAAGGCGATGACAAGTGACAAGTGACAGAGGCAACTTAAGAGCAAGATCCCACAATAAATCACAGAGCCTCCTTTCCACATTGGACACATGCTTGGGCGTCTGATTTTTCTGTGTTTTTTTTTTCTTTTTGGGTCACACCTGGCTCTGCACTCAGGAAAAACTCCTGCCGGTGCTCAGGGGATCATATCGGATGCTTGGAATCAAACCCAGGTCGGCCGCGTGCAAGGCAAATGCCCTACCCACTGTGCTATCTCTCCAGCCCCGTGATTTTTCTGTTGTTTGGGGCTGTGCTGGGGGGAGGTCCTGAGGCCACTCCTGACAATACTCAGTCAAGGGGGGTATGGGCGACAGTCAATGAGAGGGGCTGAGTTTTGCGGTGCTGCTCTGGCCTTATGTGGGTCTAGGGACCACCAGGACCACCCAGGCTGAGCTCAGGAGACCCCGTGGTGTTGGGGACCGATCTCCTGACCCCCACGCCCTGTTCTCACCTGTGCAATGGAAGCCTTCCTCCAGCCGGCACGTCTTAGAGCATCCGTCTCCATTGAGAAGGTTCCCATCATCACATTCTTCCCCCAGGCTCCTAGAAGGTCAGATGAGACAGTCACCTCCACACTGACACAGTGACCTCCAGAAAGAGGCTGTCCTCCTCCTAGACCACCCTCCCCCACCACCACCAAACACCTCCAAGTTTCACATCACCGACAGCCCAGGAGGACCACAGCAAATTGGACGGGAAGGTTGCGTTGAAGTGCGCCACACTCAGTGAGAGAAAACAGTACCACAGAAGACTCAACCCAGCATCCACCAGCTCAGAAAATTCCTCAGACAGTGACTTCAGGAATGCCATTGTGAGATCTATATTTTCTTTTTTCTTCTTTTTATTTTTTCTTTTTGCTTTTTGGGTCACACCCGGTGATGCCCAGGGGTTCCTCTTGGCTCTGCACTCAGGAATTACTCCTGACAGTGCTCAGGAGACCATATGGGATGCTGGGAATCGAACCCTGGTTGGCCATATGCAAGGCAAACGCCCTCCCCACTGGGCTATTGCTCCAGCCCCAGGATCTGTTTTCAGGAGCAATATAAAGTGAATTATTCTGAGCCTGTGGAAGGGGTAGGTATGGTGGAGCCAGTTGAAAAACTGGGGACATTGGTGGATGGAAGGTCACACCAGTGGTGAGGTTGGTGTTGGAACACTGAATGCCTGAAACAACTGTAATCATGAACTCAGTAAATCACAGGATTATAGTAATAGTAATTATAATAAATGATAAAAAAATTTGAGAAACAACTGTTCTTAGCCAACATCACTTTAGTCTTCGCTTTCTTCAATTTATTTATTTATTTATTTATTTATTTTTCATGGGATTTGTTGTTGGTTGGTTGGTTTTTGGATTCAGGGGCCGCTCAGGGCTTACTCTGGAGCTCAGTTCTGGTGCTGGTCAGGAAACTGTATGGGGTGTGCTGGGGATGAAACCAGGTTGGCAGGAGTGCCTCACCTGCTCTGCTACCATCATTTAAAACACAGTAACAGCAAGTCTCACGATGGAGATGTTACTGAACCCGCTTGAGCAAATCGATGAACAACGGGAGGACAGTGATATCAGTGATTTATTTTTTTAAGTACAAGCCAGAGAAAAGTCAGAGCAATGAGACGATGTCTACAAAACCAACAGAACAAGATGCCTATAGACAGACATTTAGAGAAGATGCAGTTTGAGTCACGAATACTGACTGGCAGGGAGTGACGGAAATTCCTTAAGCTCACAACTCAGCAACATGGTCTTTTAGCTAGAAAAAGCCCACAGGTCTTATAAGGACTGGATAGTTCTAAAAATTTAAAAGAGCCAATTTTGTGGGGTGGCTTCTTCTATGATATTTGTTTATTTATTTATTTGGCTTTTTTGGGTCACACCCAGCGATGCTCAAGGCTGACTCGTGGTTCACACAGTCAGGTATTACTCCTGGCGGTGCTCGAGGGACCCGATGGGATGCTGGGGACTGAACCCAGATTAGCCATGTTGCAAAGCAAATGCCCTCCCCGCTGTGCTATCACTCCGGTCCCCAATTTCTATAGCGTTTTTATCTGATACAGATGTTTTCATCGAGGAAACTGCTCTTACTCCCTAGTACCACCTGCTGGCCATGAGTATGTATTGCAGGGGAGAATGGCAATACATGGAAAATTTGTGGTTTTGACTTTTTTTTTAAATTAAACTTTTTTTTAATGGATCAACAGAAGCATATAAATATAAGTTGGTCCAGAAAAGATCTCCAAAGAATAAGAATTTTTGTCCAGTTTGGCTGTGGTTTTGACTTTTTTTTTATCAAACTGTTTTTTTTTTAATGGATCAGCATATAAATATAATTTGGTCCAGAAAAGATCTCCAAAGAATAAGAACTTTTGTCCAGTTTGGCTGTTGTGCCAATTCTATTCCTTTTTTCTTTTTTTTTTCTATTTTTTATTAGTGAGACACCATGAGGCACAGTTGTAGACTTACAAATTTTTGTGCTTGGGTTTTGACATTTATAACTGCTGATTAATTAATATTGGATTGAGGTGAAGGGGTTAGATTACAGTGAGGGGTATGTGCCGCACATAATTGGGACCAAGTGGATAAATTGGCCTGAAGCCCCTTTTAAAGAACCAGGATTTGGCTATTATAAGATAGATTGCAAATTTCTTTTTCCCCCCTCCTGAATGGACACATATTTTAACTTAATGGACAAAAGGTTTTGAAATGCTGAGGAGTTTTTTTTTATTCCCAGGGCATCATTTATGAGACTAACCACTGTCTAAATTATAAGAAGCTCCAAACTGTTTATAGGGTGGAGATAAACATTACATGATTAATTACCACTAAGAATGCTTTCAAGTTAATTAAATGTTTAAATATATTTACTAGTAGAAAATCCTAAGTGGAAAAAGGACTTAAAAATATGGAAGAAAATGGCCTCATTAAAGAATTTACATGCACTCAAATTTCATTTGGAAGAGGATCAAGAATCTAATCGTTCTGGGGCTGGAGCGTTAGCACAGGAGGGAGGGTGTTTGCCTTGCACGCGGCCGACCTGGGTTCGATTCCTGGTATCCCATAGGGTCCCCTGGGCACCGCCAGGAGTGATCCCTGAGCGCAGAGCCAGGAGTAACCCCTGAGCATCGCCAGGTGTGACTCAAAAAGAAAAAAAAATGAATCTAATTGTTTAGTGGCTCACAGGAATAAAACAGCCGGCCGGGCAAGTTACCAACTGCCCACCCTCCATGGGAAAACAATTGAAGTGTTCACCCCTCCCCCCTTCTTCCAGGGGAGATATTACCACGGAGCCTGAAGGATTCACTGCCTCAAGAACACTAGAAACTGCATCAATCAATAGTACAGCAGGGAGGGAATTGACCTTGTATGTAGCCAACCCCAGGTTCGATCCCCAGCATCCCATAGGGTCCCCCAAGCACCGCCAGGAGTGATCCCTGAGTTGAGAGCCAGGAAGAACCCCTGAGCATCACTGGGTGTGACCCAAAAAGCAAAAAAAAAAAGGCACTAAAAACTAATGCCCACGGCATGGTGGCACTCCTGCGTGGTTAGGCATCTTACTGCAAACAGGACTTCCTGGGGGTGACATTGTGAGAATTATATCAGGAATTAAATCAGAATCACAGCAGAGCCTGGCAAGCTCCCCGTGGCGTATTCGATATGCCAAAAACAGTGACCATAACGGGCCTCATTCCCCTGACCCTGAAAGAGCCCCCAATATGGCAGCGTTGGGAAGGACGAGTCAGGAGAGGCTGCTAAAATCTCAGGGCTGGGACGGATGGAGACGTTACTGGTGCCTGCTCGAGCAGATCGATGAACAATGGGATGACAGTGACACAGCGACACAGTGATTGGCCCCATCCAGTGCCAAGTCTGCACAGCCCCTGGCACTCACCTGGTCACTGTCCCATCGCCACAGAAAGCCGCACCGTGTGTGTGACTCAGAGCAGGAGAGAGTTCCCCCAGTTCGCCACTGGCTTCAGTTTGGACCTGGTACCGATACGTCTGCCCAGACCGGACCTCGCTGTGGAGGGAGAGCAAAACAAGGAGTGATCACTGGGTCCAGAAGGAGGACGTTTGGGGCTGGAGCGATAGCACAGCGGGTAGGGCGTTTGCCTTGCATGCGGCCGACCCAGGTTCGATCCCCGGCATCCCCTAGCGTCCCCCGAGCACCACCAGGAGTGATTCCTGAGTGCAAAGCCAGGAATACTCCTTGTGCATCGCCAGGTGCAACCCCAAAAGAAAAACAAATAATAAAATAAAATAAAACACCTGTCTTGCTGGGCCCGAGCAAAAAGACAGCAGGGATGGCATTTGCCTTGCATGAGGCTGACCCGGGTTCGATCCCCAGCATCCCATAGGGTCCCCCAAGCCTGTCAGGAGCGATTCCTGAGCACAGAGCCTGGAGTACTGCCAGGTGTGGTCCCCATAACAAATAAAAAGCTGATGGAGAGGACCCCCGGGGAGAGACAAGGATGAGAACCCTCTATTTGAGCCATCTCTTTTTTTTTTTTTAATTTTCATTAGTGAAACACCATGAGGTACAGTTGTAGACTTACAAACTTGCGTGCTTGGCTCTCAGTTATACAGTGATCGAGTACCCATCCCTCCACCAGTGCCCATTCTCCACCACCACTGATCCCAGGAGCCCTCCCACCCCCTCTCCATCTCCCCCCCGCCCAAGGGCTCAGCCTCTGTGGCAGGGCATTCCCTTTAGCTCTCTCTTTCCTTCAGGGTACTGTGCTTTGCAATGGAGGTATTGAGTGGCCTTCGTGTTTGGTCTAGAGTCTACTTTCAGCACCCATCTCGCATCCCGAGCGAGTCCTCCAAACATCCTTTACTTGGTGTTCCCTTCTCCATCTGAGCTGCCTTTTCCCCCAGCATGTGCTGCCGGCTTCCAAGCCATGGAGCAGATCTCCTGGTACTTTTCTCAACTATTCTTGAGTGTTCGACTCCCATTCTATTACTTTATATCCCCCAGATGAGTGCAGCCTTTCTATGTCTGCCTTTGACTCATTTCACTTAGCAGAAGACTTTCCATGTAGAACCAAATTTCACGACTTCATCTTTTCTCACAGCTGCATAGTATTTCATTAACTGAGTCACCTCTTGCGGTGATGTCGGGGGGTCCCTTTGGTCCTGCTGAACCCCCTCAAACCCTTCACCCGGCACCCCATGACTGTGCCTGTCTGGGAAGTGCATGTCCCAAGTGTGGGTCCCAGGTCCCAGCCCGCTCTACTCACAGGTCCGTGAACTGCCTCTGTGGGTGCATGACCTCCACAGGCCGGCCGTCGGCAAACGGGGGGTCCCGCCACAGCCGGTAGGTGACAGGGGTGCAATGCGCACACAGCGGGTTGCGGGGCCGTGAGCTCAGTAGTGCTGCATCGACCTCGACCCCGTCATAGGCCGAGTAGAGCTTCACCCCGGCCACCTTCCCGCTCACGGCCAGCCGGACGGTCAGTGGCGCGTCGCAGGTCGTGTCCAGGGGCCCCAGGTGCACGGACACCCCGTTCTGCAGCAGGACCTCGGCGTCCAGGAGCGTGGGGGAGGCGTCGGGCCGGGAGAGGTAGGTGAGCCACACGGTGAGTGCGTCGGCCGCCACGGCGTGCTGGAAACGGAGCTCTAAGATGCAGCCCTCGACCGGGCAGGGCACCGTCACGTTGGCGTGTGGCAGGTGCAGTTCCGGGCTCCAGGCTCGCAGGTTGGGCAGGCAGGGAAGGTCCACATCCGGAGAGCCTGCAGGTGGCCAAATGGATGAACGAGGATCAGAACCTGGGCGCCCGGGTCTATGGGTCTATGGGTGGAGGAGGACGACCAGGGTTCAATGCCTGGAGCCTCATACGGTCCCCCCGAGGCCACCAGGAGGATTCCTGAGTGCAGAGCTGGGGGCAAGCCCTGTGTATCGCCGGGTTTAGGAAGGGGAAGGGCAGGGAGGAGGGGAGGGGAGGGGCGAGGGCCTTACAGGACTGGACAAGGCAGGGCAGAAAAGGCACATCTCGGGGGCTGGAGTAATAGCACAGTGGGGAGGGCGTTTGCCTTGCATGTGGTCGACCCCAGTTCGATCCCCAGCATCCCGTAGGGTCCCCTGAGCACCACCAGGAGTGATTCCTGAGTGTAGAGCTAGGAGGAACACGGAACACCCTCCACAAAAGAAATGAGATAGATCAGGGGCTGAACGATAACACAGTGGGGGTGTTTGCCTTGCATGCAGCTGACCCGGGTTCGATTCCCAGTATCCCATAGGGTCCCCTGAGCACCGCCAGGAGTGATTCCTGGGTGCATGTGCCAGGAGTAGCCCTTGTGCATCTCAGGGTGTGACCCAAAAAGGAAAAAATAAAGACAAAGTGTCATAGTGTTTTGAAGGTGATACAAATTATCATTGTGTTTAATGGGTGATACAAAGTATCATGGTGTTTAAAAGGTGATACAAGGGCTGGAGCAATAATACATCAAGGAAGGCGTTTGCCTTGCACTCGGCCAACCCGGGTTCGATTCCCGGCATCCCATAGTGTCCCCCAAGCACCGCCAGGAGTGATTCCTGGGTGCATGTGCCAGGAGTAGCCCTTGTGCATCTCAGGGTGTGACCCAAAAAGGAAAAAAAAAACAAAGTGATACAAAGTGTCATAGTGTTTTGAAGGTGATACAAAGTATCATAGTGTTTAATGGGTGATACAAAGTATCATGGTGTTTAAAAGGTGATACAAGGGCTGGAGCAATAATACATCAAGGAAGGCGTTTGCCTTGCACGCGGCCAACCCGGGTTCGATTCCCGGCATCCCATAGTGTCCCCCAAGCACCGCCAGGAGTGATTCCTGGGTGCATGTGCCAGGAGTAGCCCTTGTGCATCTCAGGGTGTGTCCCAAAAAGGAAAAAAAAAAGACAAAGTGATACAAAGTGTCATAGTGTTTTGAAGGTGATACAAAGTATCATAGTGTTTAATGGGTGATACAAAGTATCATGGTGTTTAAAAGGTGATACAAGGGCTGGAGCAATAATGCATCAAGGAAGGCGTTCGCCTTGCACGCGGCCAACCTGGGTTCGATTCCCAGCATCCCATAGGGTCCCTGAAGCACTGCCAGGAGTAACTCCCGAGTGCATGAGCCAGGAGGAACCCCTGTGCATCACCAAGTGTGATCCAATAAATAAATAAATAAATAAATAAATGGCGCATCTTCCCATGTGGGGTGTGAAGAAACAGTTAAGAAACAGCAAAGTCTCCCCCCCCATCACCGCCAAAACCCCGAGACCCCGAGTCGCTGCCCACGAATGGCCCCTCTGGCTCCTGATCAAGCTGCTTAAACAAGGCCATGATCCCAGAGACTCAGAAGCAAATCTTGGAACCCAGCGGCTTTGGGCAGAAGTCCCTCTCGATTTAATTATTAAAATTTCAGAATTTCAAAATCATACGCTCTTCGTAATCAGCAAGAGAAAACAATTTGCCTAATGTTGCCTTTTCGGCAGGTCTGAGTGTTGGGGGAAAATCCCAAATAATAACGGTGTCGAAATATTGAATGTGATCAAAGTAGAGAGAGAGTCATGTGGAAATCATCTGCTCCGCAGGTAGGGAGAGGGTGTGGGATGGGGGGATACTGGGGGTTTTGATGTGAAAAATATGCACTGGTGAAAGGACAGGTGTTTCATCACTGTATGACCGAGACTTCAACCCAAAAGCTTTGTAATGGCTGTCACAGTGATTCAACAAATAAATTTATTTTTAAAAATTTAACAAATAAAATTTAAAAGATAATCAAGTAAAAAAAAATAAAGAAAGAAACAGTGAAGTGCTGGCCTTGCTTCAGAGATCCGTAAATAAATCTCAAAAGAGACCAAAAACTGCAGTTAGGCTCGGACCCGCGCATGGCTGAATAGACTGGGGTGAATCAGAGCAGGGCGGGTTGGCCTGTCCAAGCAGAGCCCCCAGCAGCCACTTGCTTCCACAATCCAAAATCATCGCCATACCCCCGGCCTGACTCCACTGTCTCCGGACGGACCTCACCAAGATATAATCTGCTGAATATTCGGGTATGTGGGTTTTGTGACTGAAATCTCCAGGCTTTCGTGGGGTCGGGATGGGCCATCTCTCCCCACCTCCCTGTACTTCCAGAAGCCTTGGCAGTCACATCCACACCCAAAGCGGCCACCCAACTGAAAAGCTACTCCAGCCTGACTGTTCTTATAAAAACACCAGGATAGGAGAAGCATGCTGAAAGTAGACTATAGACAGAACATGATGGCCACTCAATGCCTCTTTTGCAAACCACAGCACCCAAAAGGAGAGAGAATGAGGAGCTGGAGCAGCAGCACAGCGGGTAGGGCGTTTGCCTTGCATGCGGCCGACCCGGGTTCGATTCCCAGCATCCCATATGGTCCCTTGAGCACCGCCAGGGGTAATTCCTGAGTGCAGAGCCAGGAGGAACCCCTGTTCATTACCGGGTGTGACCCAAAAAGCAAAAAATAAAAATAAAAAAAGTAATGTGGATGCCCAATTCAATCCGCCTAATCAGTAGCTGAATAAACGGCAGTACCCCTACATTAAATAAATAAATAAAAAGTAATGTGGAGTTCATGCCCAGTTTAATCAGCTTAATCAATGGCTGAATAGCACAGCAGGTAGGGCGTTTGCCTTGCACGCAGCCCACTTGGGTTCGATTCCTCCGCCCCTCTTGGAGAGCCCGGCAAGCTCCTGAGAGTATCCCGCCCGCACAGCAGAGCCTAGCAAGCTCCCCATGGCATATTCGATATGCCAAACACAGTAACAACAAGTCTCACAATTTGTTGTGAGATGTTACTGGTGCCCGCTTGAGCAAACTGATGAATGTCAGGAGGACAGTGCTACAGTGCTATTATTATTATTATTATTATTATTATTATTATTATTATTGGGCTGGAGCAATAGCACAGCGGGTAGGGCGTTTTCCTTGCACACAGCCAACCCGGGTTCGATTCCTCCACCCCTCTCAGAGAACCCGGCAAGCTCCCGCCCACGCGGCAGAGCCTGGCAAGCTCCCCATGGTGTCTTCGAGATGCCAAACACAGTAACAACAAGTCTCCCAGTGGAGACGTTACTGGTGCCCACTCGAGCAGATAGATGCACAATAGTAGGACAGTGCTACAGTGCTACTCCTATATTTAAAAAGATAAGAAAAAAAAGAAACACCAAAGTCCCAAAGGCGATAGAAGCCCAGGCCTGGCCTTCAAGAAGCATCACCCTGGGGCTGGAGCGATAGCACGGCGGGTAGGGCGTTTGCCTTGCACGCAGCCAACATGGCCAACACAGGTTCGATTCCCAGCATCCCATATGGTCCCCCGAGCACCGCCAGGAGTGATTCCTGAGTGCATGAGCCAGGAGGAACCCCTGAGCATCGCCCGGTGTGACCCAAAAAGCAAAAAAAATTGTGACGTGAGGCTGAAGGCCACAGCCACAGCGCCAGTCCGATCCAGCCCAGACTGACCCCAGACTGACCCCTTATACTGCCATCAGTCCCGGGACGTGGACAGAACGGCAAGAGGGGGTCAGGAAATGGACAATCCCACACCAGGAACCCAGCTTAGAGGGCGTCCAAAGCACAGGCAGGACCATGGGGAACGGCCATAAACTGCCCAAGGAGAAGGTCAGCTAGGAATGCCCCATCCATACCCCAAACTGGCACGGCCCTGAGGTTGGCAGGCAGGTGTGTGTGTGGGGTGTGGGGGGCCCAGTCTCTGTCATTCTTTCTCTGCTGATGGCAAGGAGGCAGGGTAAGGCTGGGCCAGGCCGGGCCATCCTGACCCTGGATGCCACCTTCTTCCCCAGGTCACCACGAGGCATGTGGTCAGCCTCTTCGTCCCCCTGGGGCCTAGCTGACCTCAGCGTCCCCACAGCATGGGATCCTGAGGGCCCTCACTTAGTGCCTAAGAAGTACCAGGTGGGTTCTTCCCAGGATCTTAGAGATGTGGACAAATTTCTCTCTCTCTCTCTCTCTCTCTCTCTCTCTCTCTCTCTCTCTCTCTCTCTCACACACACACACACACACACACACACACACGCATAAACATGTGCATTCTGAGGACCTAAGAATACATGTGTGTGGCTTGAGTGATAGATAGCACAGCGGGGAGGGCATTTGCCTTGCACGCAGCCGACCCGGGTTCAATTCTCAGCATCCCATGTGGTCCCCTGAGCACTGCCAGGAGTGATTCCTGAGTACAAGAGCCAAGGGTAACCCCTGTGCATTGCTGGGTGTGATCCAAAAAGGAAAAAAAAAACAGAATATATGTGTGTCCATGGGCTGGAGCAATAGCACAGTGGGTAGGGCGTTTGCCTTGCACGCAGCCAACATGGCCGAGCTGGGTTCGATTCCTCTTCCCCTCTTTGAGCACCCAGCAAGCTACTGAGAGTATCTCGCCCGCACGGCAGAGCCTGGCAAGCTCCCCGTGGCGTATTCGAGATGCCAAACACAGTCACAACAAGTCTCACAATGGAGACATTACTGGTGCCCGCTAGAGTAAATTGATGAACGACGGGAGGACAGTGACAGTGATGTGTGTCCCATGCAGAACACAAATACACAGGCATGACTCGACACATGTACACACACACACACACACACACACACAAGAACGCACCTGTAAACACATAGGCACACAGACACACGTGTGAGCACCAAGACACATAGACATACACGTATCACACATGTGTGCTCTTGCATTCACCCCGAAGCACACAGCTATAGACACACCCCTGCAGTTACATGCATAGGACACGCGTGTGCACACACACACACACACACACGTGTGCACACTCAAATCGGGCCACTGTTTGCACACACGTGTCCGCGCCCAAGCGGTCCTCTATGCACATGTGACCTTGTTTGAGCCGCAGCTGTCCTGCCCTCCCTGTTGCCCGTGGACACGGGATGTGCGTGACCCACCTATGGCCTCTTCCGGCGTCCAGTAGCCTGAGGAATCGCACACGCGCGGGGAGGAGGCCTTGTGCGCGTACTGGTGGAAGGTCCCGTCCTCTGAGCAGGCTCTGCACGCGGCTCCCTCGATCCTGGAAGGCAGGGGGAGGGCGGGAAGGACGTGAGGCAAGAGGGTCAGGGGAGGGACAGGGAGTCACAGCGGATCCATCCCAGGACCCCACCCCCAATTTTTATTTTCTTTTTGGGTCCCACCGGGCGATGCTCAGGGCTGACTCCTGGCTCTGCACTCAGGAATCACTCCTGGCGGTGCTCGGGGGACCCTATGGGATGCCGGGGATCGAACCCGGGTCGGCCGCGTGCAAGGCCAACGCCCTCCCCGCTGTGCTATGGCTCCAGCCCGCTCTTGCGATATTCTAAGAAGCCAACCAACACGGGGGAGTGATCACCCAGTGCTCCCGGCCTCCTGCCCCGACGTTCTTGGCCGTCGCTGGTTCTCCATGGACCCCATGCTGACCCATAAAGAATGCCCAGGCAACCAAGGAAACCTGGTTCATTGCCAAACTCGACCAAGTTTGGGGGTTAGAGCGATAGCACGACGTGGAGGGCATTTGCCTGGCACGTGGCTGACCCTGGTTTGATCCCCAGCATCCCATAGGGTCCCCCGAGCACTGCCAGGAGTGAATCCTGAGTGCAGGAGGAACCCTTGAGCATTGCTGGGTGGGACCCAAAAACAGAAAGGAAGAAGGAAGGAAGGAAGGAAGGAAGGAAGGAAGGAAGGAAGGAAGGAAGCTTTTTTTTTTTCTTTTTGGGTCACACCCGGTGATGCACAGGGGTTACTCCTGGCTTTGCACTCAGGAATTACTCCTGGCGGTGATCAGGGGACCCTATGGGATGCTGGGAATCGAACCCGGGCGGGTCGGCCACGTGCAAGGCAAACCCCCTACCTGTTGTGCTATCACTCCAGCCCAGGAAGGAAGCTTTTAGGTTGGAGAAATAGCACATAAATTGAGATGTTCGGGCCGGAGCCATAGCACAAAGGAGAGGGCATTTGCCTGGCATGCGGCTGACCTGGGTTCGATCCCCGGCATCCCCTAGGGTCCTCCGAGCACTGCCAGGAGTGATTCCTGAGTGCAGAGCCGGGAGTCAGTCCTGAGCATTGCTGGGTGGGACCCAAAAAGCAAAAAAGAAAAAAAGAAAAAAAAAGGAAAGAAAAAAGGTCACATCAAGTTCCTCAGAAGCAATTTCCAAATTTCCAAACAACTTCCAACCCCCTCAAGGATCTGATCTCAGAGGGTTGACCCTGGTCAGTGACGTGTGGGCTTCAAGCACCTCTCTCTCATGAACTTGGGCCACCTCCAAGCACCGGAGTGTCCCCACTTCTCCCCGCCTTGGGGACCTCCAGCGAGGCATAAACACAGCCCCTCCCCCCATGACACAAACAGCGGTGCGGGTGACGCTAAGTCGACAGACTTGTGGCCACCTGTGACGTGAGCCGCGTGGCCGGAGTGTGGTCCTCCGCGGGGGATGGACCGACGAGAATAAACTGTTTATGTGTGTCCCGTAAACTGTGGCATGTCCCAGCCGAGCGGCCTGGGTCACACCTGCAGGGGCCTGTCCCCTCCTATCACACCCAAGACCCCCTTGGCTTTTGAGCTGGCGGGGGGGGGGGGGGGGCTATGACCATCAGGGCCGCTCTGGAATTCCGTGGAATTCAGCAGGCTAGGCAGGAAGTAAGACACCAAGACATCAAGACATCAGTTGAGAGGCAAGTGGGGTCTGGAGAGAAACTATGGGTCTATCCCAGGACCCCAATTTTTATTTTCTTTTTGGGTCCCACCCGGCGATGCTCAGGGCTGACTCCTGGCTCTGCACTCAGGAATCACTCCCGGCGGTGCTCGGGGGACCCTAGGGGATGCCGGGGTCGAACCCGGGTTGGCCGCGAGCCAGGCCAATGCCCTCCCTGCTGTGCTGTCGCTCCAGCCCCTGTCCCTGTTTCTGAAACCCGATGAGATGCAGCTGGGCCTCAGTGCCACCTGGCTCTTCTCTGCGTCTTCTGTCACCAGAGTGAGCTTTCCCATGAGGACTAGGTGATTGTCACTTCTGAGCACTCTGGGACACCTAAACTCATTCCTGGGCCATGCTGGACCATCCTGGTGAAGTCCCACCCCCTCTGTTCACTTGCCAAAGACTGTTTGATTCCTCTCTAAAAACTCACTGCTTCCTGGACACCCCCCGGCGGGGGGCCATCACAGGGCACAGAGATGACGCATTTACAGCACCCGAGTGTCTGCAGGGACAGGGCTGAAAGGAAAGGACACACAAGAAGGTTGTGGACAGAGAGATAGCACAGACGCTGCCTGCATGTGGCGGACCCGGGTTCAATACCCCGCATTCCATAGGGTCCCCTGAGTACTGCCAGGAGTGATTCCTGAGCGCAGAGCCAGGAGTGAGCCCCGAGCATCGCCAGGTGGGACCCACAAAGCAAAAAAATAAAATAAATAAAAGAGAAAAATAGGAGCTGGGGGCTGGAGCGAAAGCACAGTGGGGAGGGCGTCTGCCTGGCACGCAGCCAACCCAGGTTCGATCCCTGGCATCCCATAGGGTCCCCCGAGCACCGCCAGGAGTGATCCCTGAGCGCAGAGCCAGGAGTCAGCCCTGAGCACTGCCGGATGTGGTACCCTCCCCCCACCCAGGAGCCAGAAGGGACATTGGGACGAAGATGGAGAAGGACAAGGAAGGACAACAAGACAGTGGTCATTTGCAGCAGATGGCGCAGCACGGGGAGGAGAGATGGTTTGAGAACTGCCCCCAGGGGACCCCAAGGTACAACCTGAGAGACTCCAGAAGGTGCCAGATGCCTCCTGAGCGTGGCCAGTCCCTGCTAGGGGACGCCAGGCCAGGAGTGAGAGTGCAAAGGGACAGTTTCTCCAGCGTTGGAATCCCAGCACACCATTTTCCATAAAACCGGAAGTGCCACTCCACCCCGTCTCCGGGTTGCAAAGTTCACACTCTCCCCAGGGTGCAGAAGGAAAGGTCAGTATACGGGGGTGGGGTGCTGAGGAGATGGAGCTTGGGGGTTACCGTGTGTGCCTGGCACACTTGGGATCTCGAGTTTGACCCCAGCCCAAACTGCACAGCGTCTCCGGCTATATAAATCTCAGGCATTCCCAGGAGTGACCACTGAGCACTGCTTGGCAGAGTCCCTCAGCACCCCTCCAAAAAAAAAAAAATAAATAAAACAGGGGCTGGAGCAATAGCACAGCAGGGAGGGCGTTTGCCTTGCATGCAGCCGACCTGGGTTCGATTCCCAGCATCCCACATGGTCCCCCGAGCACCACCAGGAGTGATTCCTGAGTGCATGAGCCAGGAGGAACCCCTGTGCATCGCCGGGTGTGACCCAAAAAGCAAAAAAAAAAAAAATAGAGAAAATGCCTCCCCATCTCCTCCCCCTTGGAAAACAAAATGATAAAATGATGCTCTCACCTGTCATACATCTCTCCGCCGATAGGGGGAAGCCAGTGGATGGTGAGGGAACTGGGGGTCTGGCCGATGACCACGGGGGGCATGGGGATGGGGGTGGGCTTCCGCCCGAGGACCCACTGCTGGTAGACCAGGTCCAGGTGGCAGTGCATGCGGGCGACTTGGTTCGGGGTGAAGCTGTCGGTACAGTTATCGTCTGCGGGGAGAGAGACGGAGGCTGGTGGGGGGGTCTACCAAGCGGCCCACAAAGTCTGCTCTGCTCCCCCTGAGTCATGGGGGTCCGAGACCCCCCGCCCAAGCCTCCCCGGGGTCCCCCTGTCAGAGATGCTCCAGCGCCCACGTGGGCACCAGAGGGGTTTCCAGGGTTACCGAGCAGGTGGGAGAAGGGCGCTTCTTCATATCACCACCAGGGGGCACTGTTTCCGCACAGCGCCCGTAGGTGGGGAAAGTTTTGCAAAATCTTCATTTTTTTTAAAAAAAAATTTTTTTATTTATTTATTTTTCTGCCTCTTAGAGCCTGGCCCCAGGTGGAGGTGGCAGGGACGCTCAAGAATTCCTTGTATTGGGGCTGGAGCAACAGCACAGTGAGGAGGGCGTTTGCCTTCCACGCGGCCGGCCCCGAGTTCGATCCCCGGCATCCCCTAGGATCCCCCGAGCACCGCCAGGAGCGAGTCCTGAGTACGGAGTCAGGAGGAACCCCTGAGCATTGCCGGGTGGGACCCAAAAAGCAATCAATCAATCAATCAGTCCATCAAGAGTGATGAACTAGGGACCAAGGCAATAATAGCACAGCAGGTAGGGCATTGGCTTTGCACACGGCCGACCCGGGTTCGATCCCCGGCATCCCCTAGGGTCCCCTGAGCACCGCCAGGAGCCATCCCTGAGTGCAGAGCCAGGAGTGAACGCTGAGCATCGCTGGGTGTGGTCCCCAAACCAAACAGATAAGAAGTCAACGAGCACTTGGGGACACGCCCCAGGCCCCTGGGACCCCCTCTTCCAACATGGGTGACCCGGGTACCTGTGTAGCTCATGTAATTGTTGAAGGGAGCCCCCGGGAAGTCGGTGAAACCACAGGAGTCGTTGACTGGCCCAGGGACGCCACACAGCTTGCTCACGGGCGTAGGGGCTGTGTCAGCGCACAAGTCACCGGTCTCCATGGATGCCACCGTCTCCCGGCAGGGGTCAGCGCACGATTCCAGTTCGCTCACTCCCTTGAAGACGTGGTAGAGGCCCAGGACGTGGCCCAGCTCGTGGACCATGGTGTTGGTGTGGCCAGGCACGCCGTAATACTTGGGGTTGAGCACCACGCCGCCTGCCACGGGAGAGATGGAACAACACAGCCCTGAGCACTGGGAGAAGAGCTCACCGCCTTCCAGAAAAACCAGTCTCCCATTTCCGCCCCCCAAGAGCCACTGAACCCCCTCCTGGTAGCCTCCGGCTCTTTAAGGGATCCCTCGTCCTGCAAACATGCCCTGAGCCAATCCATCAACAGTTGTTTGCTGCTGTTTCTTTGTTTTTATTTGTTTTGGGGGTCCCACCCGACGATGCTCAGGGCTGACTCCCGGCTCTGCACTCAGGAATCACTCCTGGCGGTGCTCAGGGGACCCTATGGGATGCTGGGAATCGAACCCGGGTCGGCCGCGTGCAAGGCAAACGCCCTACCAGCTATGCTATTGCTCCAGCCCCATGCTGGTTTTATTTGGGGGGGGGGGGGGGTGGAGGGACATGCCTGGCTCTGTGTTCAGGGCTGCTGGGAATCCCCCTATGTTGGCTACGTGACAGGGAAGTGCCCTCCCCACAGCGGTTATTTCTTGTGCCACTGGACTAGCTGCCAACACAAAAAGGGCCAGAGAAGGCCCAGCACCGGCTCTGACTGCCTTTGGCATCACCTAGAGGCAGTGCGGGAGATGAATCCTGGTAAGATGCAGTTCCAAAGCTGTTCATGATAGGGTTTCCCTCATACAATGTTCTAACATCGTCCCTTCACCTGTGCACATGTCCCACCAATGTCCTCAGTTTCCCTCCTGTTCCCCACTTATATGGCAGCCACTTTCTCACTCTCTCTCTCTCTCTCTCTCTCCTTTTTTTTATTTTTCAATTGAATCACCGTGAGAGCAGTTACAAAGCTTTCGGGTTTAAGTCTCGGTCATACAGTGATCAAATACCCATCCCTTCACCAGTGCCCATTCTCCACCACCCAAAACCCCAGTATACCGCCATCCCACCCCTTCCCCTTGATGGTATGACAGATGATTTCCACTTTACTCTCGCTTATTTTGATTACATTCAATATTTCGACAAAAGACCCACCATTATTTTTTGAAATTTTTTTAATTAGTGAATCACCGTTGGGTACAGTTACAGACCTACAAACTTTCGTGCTTGCGTTTCAGTCATACAATGATCAAGTTCCCATCCCTCCACCAATGCCCATTCTCCACCACTGATGGTCCCAGCATCCCTCCCACCCCCACCCCACCCCCATCCCACCCTGCCTCTGTGGCAGGGCATTCTCCCTTGTTCTCTCTCTTTTCTTTTGGGTACTGTGTTTTGCAAGAGAGGCATTGAGTGGCAATCATGTTTGGTCTATAGTCTACTTTCAGCATGCTTCTCCCATCCTGGGAGGATCCTTCCAACCCCCTTTACTGGGTGTTCCCTTCTCTATCTGAGCTGCCTTTTCCCCCAGCATTTGAGGCCGGCTTCCAAGCCATGGAGTAAACCTCGTGGTCCTTATCTCTACTATTCTTGAAGACCCATCATTATTATTTGGAATTCTCCCCCATCAACCAGACCTGCCGAAAAGGCATCCTTAGATCATTTGTTTTCTATCGCTGATTATGAAGAGCATATGATGTTGTGCGGCCGTAAGAGCTGCCATGCAATTTTGGAATTCTGATATGTTAGTCATTAAGTCTGGAGGGATTTCTGCCCCAAGCCGCTGGGTTCTGAGATTGGTTTCTGTGCCTCTGGGATCATGACTGTTACCTCTCTCTCATTTTGGGCATTAAGATTTGCAATACAAGCACTAAAAGGTCATCAGGGATATCCGGTTAGTCTACTTAAGGCGCAATCCCTTCCTGCATTCTGGAATTCTCTCCTGCTATTCCAACAGGTCGAGAGGTCTCAGGGGCAGAGAACCAGGTCCTACCTCTCCACCCCCGGGAGCCATCAGGGGCCAACCCCCAAGGCCTTGCCTGGAGGCGTTAGGGCTCCAAGAACACTCCCAGGAAGTGGACTGACCTAGGGTAAAGGCCCTTAAGGATGCTCAAAGCTAGAGATGAAAAGAGCCCAGTGGCAACTGACCCTTAGACTCTGGCCCCACCAGTGTGGGGGTGGGCGGGGGGAGTTTGTGCAGGAACTTGGTTTCGGGATCTCCTTGAAACCGAAGTAGGCAGCACATGGCTAGTTCAAGTGAGGAATTGACGTAGGCAGGCAGATAGGGAAGGCCCCTACCCAAAGCAGTAAAGTAAAGGCCCTCCCGTTGATCGTCGATTTGCTCGAGCGGGGCCCAGTAACGTCTCCATTGGAGACTTTGTTGTTACTGTGTCTGGCATATCGAATACTCTCGGTAGCTTGCCGGGCTCTCCGAGAGGGGCAGAGGAATCGAACCCGGCTCGGCCATCTTGGCTGCGTGCAAGGCAAATGCCCTACTGCTGTGCTATCGCTCCAGCCCCAAAGCAATGGCAGTAAATATCCCAGGAAGCAATAGCCCTGACCTCATGGAGAACTAACTGTCCGACCAGTCTGTGATCAACCCTGCGGAGGTTGGACGCCTACAGGGATGACGGCAGAAGAAATAGAGACCAATTAAGGACCAGAGAGAGGGGGCTGGAACAATAGCACAGCGGGGAGGGGGTTCGCCTTGCGCATGGCTGACCCGGGTTCCATTCCCAGCATCCCATATGGTTCCCTGAGCACTGCCAGGGGTGATTCCTGAGTGCAGAGCCAGGAGTGACCCCTGTGCGTCGCCGGGTGTGACCCCGCCCCCAAAAATAAGCAAAAAAAAAAAAGCTTTGGAGTTTCTGGTTAATCTCTCTCTGGTCCTTCCTTTTTTTTTTTCTTTTTGGGTCACACCCGGCGACGCACAGGGGTTCCTCCTGGCTCTGCACTCAGGAATCACGCCTGTGGTGCTCGGGGTACCCTATGGGATGCTGGGAATCGAACCCGGGTCGGCCGTGTCCAAGGCAAACGCCCTACCCGCTGTGCTCTCACTCCAGCCCCAAAACTCCAAAGCTTTTCCTTTGACACCTGACCGATCCCGTCCAACAGAAGCTCCTGCAGAAACCAAAGTCAGGAAAGGAATTTCAAAGAAAACCATCCCCACTCCCAACCCCCTTGGTAACGTCCCTAGCAACGGACTCGGACCTAGGTAGAAGCCCCAGGTGGGGGCAGGTTGGAGAGACCCTATAAAGGCCACCTTGAACCAAGGGAGGGCACAGATGCTGCCCGGGCCCAGGTGCTGCTTACGCCCACGTGGCCAAGCACATGTGGTACCCAACCAAGCACACGTGTCGCCTGCATCTCCCCTCCTGAGATGGGGACTTTCATGCTCTCCTGTCTAATGCTGGGGTGTGAGGGGGCTCTCTCCGCCCTCGGAGAAGCCCGGATTCTCTCCTGAGCGCGATCCTCTCCGCTCTCTTCCACTTTCCCTCCCTCCATCCCTTAAAAGCCTCCAAATAAAAAACTGCATCATTGCATGTTGAAAGTAGACTATAGACGGAACATGATTGCCAGTCAATGGCTCTTTTGCAGACCACAGCACCCAAAAGGAGAGAGAGAACAAAAGGGAATGCCCTGCCACAGAGGCAGGGTGGGATAGGGGGGGATGGGGGGGTGGGAGGGATACTGGGACCCATGGTGGTGGGAAATGGGCACTGGTGGAGGGATGGGTATTGGGTCATTGTATAATCGAAACCCAAGCACAAAAAATTGCAAATCTACAACTGTACCTCATGGGGTTTCACTAATTAAAAAAAAAAACTGCATCATTTCACTGAGCTTCTCCTGAAATTCCTTTCTGCGAGGCAAGACAAAAACCCAGTGACCCTGGGTCCCGGGTGGCAGAGGCAGATGGGGAGAAAATGACCAGTCTCTCTCATCCCCACTTCACATGAGTCACGCGTGGGGGCCCACCGACATCAGAATGGTCCATGGTAAGGTGTGATGGGAAAGTGGAGAGCTTTAAAGGTCCTTTAAGGTGACCAAATTGGACTGATGATGCCCAGGGCCGGGGTGGGGGTTGAGGGATTTCCCCTATGGCCCCTGGCACAGACACGCCAACTTGGCATCGGACACAAAGTAGGTGAAACAAGAGCCCTTGGCAGAGGGTGACTTGGGGGACGCTCACAGCACAGGGGCCGGGTCAGCGTTCCAGCCACACTGTCTGCATCTGAATGTGTCCCAGCATGGAACATGCAGCCGACAAGGCTGTCCGGTTGCACATGGGCGGCCACGTGGGGCCCAGTTGTGGCTTCACAGGGATGGATGAAGCATGGTGGTCCAAGGAAGGGGGGCGGGGGGGCAGCGAGGGCAAGGATGGCTCCTTAGAAGTCCTTTCGGGCTTGATTATAAGGGGACAGCGGAAACAATAAGACGGGGCTGTGGGGTAGCCCGGGGACAGGGCCGAGGAAGAAAAGGGTTGTTGAAACTGCTGATTAAAGGAAGAACCAAGTGCCAGTCGCTGGCAGCTGCCCTCACCCCAGGGGGTGAGGGGGGTCACCCCAGTGCCAACCGGCTTTCCCAGTTTTACAGCGAGACCACCAGAGTGGCTGGCAATGAGGAGTAGGTGTCCCAAGGGGAAGATGAGTCTAAACCTTTCTCTCTCTCTCTCTCTCTTTCTCTCTCTCTCTTCTCTCTCTTCTCTGTCTCCCTCTCTCTCCTCTCTCCCTCTCCCTCTTTCTCCTCTCCTCTCTCTCTCTCTTTCTCTCTCTCTCTTCTCTCTCTTCTCTGTCTCCCTCTCTCTCCTCTCTCCCTCTCCCTCTTTCTCCTCTCCTCTCTCTCTCTCTTTCTCTCTCTCTCTTCTCTCTCTTCTCTCTCCCTCTCCCTCTCTCTCCTCTCTCTCTCTCTCCCTCTCTCTCCTCTCTCCCTCTCCCTCTTTCTCCTCTCCTCTCTCTCTCTCTTTCTCTCTCTCTCTTCTCTCTCTTCTCTGTCTCCCTCTCTCTCCTCTCTCCCTCTCCCTCTTTCTCCTCTCCTCTCTCTCTCTCTTTCTCTCTCTCTCTTCTCTCTCTTCTCTCTCCCTCTCCCTCTCTCTCCTCTCTCTCTCTCCCTCTCTCTCCTCTCTCCCTCTCCCTCTTTCTCCTCTCCTCTCTCTCTCTCTTTCTCTCTCTCTTCTCTCTCTTCTCTGTCTCCCTCTCTCTCCCTCTCCCTCTTTCTCCTCTCCTCTCTCTCTCTTTCTCTCTCTCTCTTCTCTCTCTTCTCTCTCCCTCTCCCTCTCTCTCCTCTCTCCCTCTCCCTCTTTCTCCTCTCCTCTCTCTCTTTCTCTCTCTCTTCTCTCTCTTCTCTCTCCCTCTCCCTCTCTCTTCTCTCTCTCTCTCTCTCTCACACACACAAGACCAGGCTGAGCACTGGAATGTCTTTTTTTTTTCCTTTTTGGGTCCCACTCGGCGATGCTCAGGGGTTCCTCCTGGCTCTGCACTCAGGAATCACTCCTGGCGGTGCTCAGGGGATCCCGTGGGATGCTGGGAATTGAACCTGGGTCGGTCGTGTGCCAGGCCAACGCCCTCCCCTCTGTGCTATTGTTCCAGTCCCTGGAATGTTTTAGAGCACTTTGGGAAAATGTTCAGAGCTGATGTTCACTTGCCCAAAGCCACAGGGAGGCCGAGAACATCTCTGCAGGTTACCTCTGTGATCACGTCCCCCGTTACCAGCTAAAACGCTCCCCCCAAACCCAGTCTTCATGACAGAGGCAGGATGACACCCATGAGCATGGGGGTGAGAGAATGGGGCAGATCCGCACAGGCCCAGCACAGAAAATGGTGAAGGGAAGAAAACAGATAAAGGAAGAGAAGGCAGGGCAGGAGCGATAGCACAGCGGGGAGGGCGTTTGCCTTGCATGCGGCCGACCCGGGTTCAATCCCCGGCATCCCATAGGGTCCCCCGAGCACTGCCAAGAGGGATTCCTGAGTGCAGAGCCAGGAGTCAGCCCTGAGCATCGCCGAGTGGGACACACAAAGAAAAAAAAAGGGGGTCACATACATCGATACTCAATGCTCAGCTCACTGTGATGTTGTGTAGTCCCTGTGATGTCAGGGTCATCCTGGGATGTTTGTGGGGGAGGGGCTGTCCCCTGGGCCACACGAATGCCCAGGGGCCTTCAGGCCTCACCCATCTGGTGCCAGGCCTGGAACCAGGACTGTGTCTTGCAGGGAATCTGGCCTGTTCTGATCTCGAGATGCCCATTTCACTTCCTGCTTGTTTCGGTTTTTGCTTTGGGCCACCCCTGGCCGTGCTTGGGGCTGACTCCTGGCTCAGTGCTCAGGGATGGTGCCTGGCGAGCTCGGGGTCCCTCTGAGGCCTGCGTGGCAGGCAAGGCAAGTTCCCTCCGCGCTGCGCCATCTCCCTGGTCATCTCTCTCCTGTGCGAGGGAGAACACGTGTAGACAACACCACCGTTCACACAACCCCCTTGGGACCCACCCGCCACAGAAGCACGGGGGCGAAGGTCACCCAAGAGACAGGCTCACACGCCACAAGTCATAGATATTTCTGGGCACCCAGGGTGGAGGAATGTGGTGCTCCCTCTTCCGGGATACTCCCTCTCGGGGTGCTCCCTCTTCCAGGGGGCTCCCTCTTCTGGGGTGCTCCTCTAGGGTACTCGCTCTCTGGGGTACTCCCTCTTCCATGGTTTTTCTTCTCCAGATGCTCCCTCTTTTGGTGTGCTCCTCCGCGGTGCTTTCTCGGGGTGCTCCCTCTTCCGGGGTGCTCCTCCACGGTGCTCTCTCTGGGGTGCTCCCTCTTCTGTAATGCTCCTTCTTCTGGGGTGCTCCTCTGGGGTGCTCTCTCTAGGGTCCTCCCTCTTCCGTGGTGTTTCTTCTCCGAGTGCTCTCCTTCTGGGGTTCTCCTCCACGGTGCTCTCCCTGGAATTCTCCCTCTTCCGGGGTGCTCCCTCTTCTGGGGTGCTCCTCTGGGGTGCTCTCCTTCTGGGGTACTCCCTCTTCCGTGGTGTTTCTTCTCCGGGTACTCCCTCTTCTGGAATGCTTCTCCGAGGTGCTCTCTCTGGAGTTCTCCCTCTTCTGGGGTGCTTCCTCTTCCATGATCCTCTCTCTTCTGGGATGCTCCTCTGGGGTGCTCTCTGGAGTGCTCCCTCTTCCGGGGTGCTCCCTCTTTCATGATGTTCCCTCTTCTGGGGTGCTCCTCCGGGATGCTCTCTCTGGGTTTGTCCCTCTTCCGTGGTGTTTCTTCTCCAGGTGCTCCCTCTTCTAGGGTGCTCCTCCACGGTGCTCTCTGTGAAGACCTCCTTCTTCCATAGTGCTCCCTCTCCAGGGTGCCCATTTGACTTATCAAAGAACCAAGTGCGGGGGGGGGGATGCGGGTTGAGTTTCCCTCCCTGCCCCAAGCAGCACGCTGACAGCCAAAAACCTCCAGAACCCAACTGTCACCATGCCCAAAAAGCCACTCTCCAAATGCTCGGACGAGCCTCACTCAAGACGGGCTGAACCTCACCCAAGAGCGGACCAGCAGAAAAACCCAGGTCTGCGGGACCCGGGGCTGAGATCTCCAAGCCCCACTAGGATCGGGACTGGGCCTCCTCCCCCCAGCTCCACAGTTTTCCGGGAGCTTGGCAGTCACACCCACCAACGGCCCCCGGCGCCACGTAATCTCATCAACGGCCAAGACCCAGAGACTGTCAACTAAAGCTTCCGGAAGAGAGAGACGCAGAATGTCCTGGAGTGTGCGGCCACATTTGCGGCCTTGGGACCTCTTATCCTCTAGCCCACTGACGTACCAAAAGTAGCACACATGAGTTTGGTTTTAGCTTACTTGCTTGTATTCTCTTATACACGGGCTTCAAGGGCTCCAGAATGAAATACAACAACCTTCACACACTTGCCTCTTCTGGTGTGTGAACATTATCTGCAATGAACTATTGTGAATGACTTTACGCAAATAAAACGCCTAAAAACTGCAAAAAAAAAGAAATAAAAGAACCAAGTGCATTGCTGGAACCCTTGACTTGTTCCCTTTGACTCAAACTTGGGAGCAAAGTTTTTCCTCGCTTGAGAGCTTGGAAAGAAAATGGCACAACTGCCGCTCAATCCTGTCTCAAGCTAGGGGCTGTCACAAGCCGTCACCCTGGGTACCAGAGCTAATTAGAGGGGCGAGAAACTTGTGTCATTCCCTGGGCAAGGAGACTTCCCGCTCCGTTTCATGGGAGCCGCGTTTCGCAATCCTGTTTTGATCAGTCTCGGCCAACGCATCCTTTCAAGACGATCACTCACTTGGGAAGGAGATGCCGACAGCTTATAATTGATATAAATCATCAATATCCCTGGCATATCCTGTTTGTGAGTTTTCGAGGTTTATTGCTGTAATAAAGCTGTAGATGGTGGGGGTGAGTGAGGAGAGATAGTATGACACAGCAGGGAGGGTGTCTGCCTTGAACACGCCTGTTTGCTCCTGACACCCTTCATGCTCCCCTGAGCACTGCCAGGAGTGACCCCTGAGCACAGAGCCAGAATTGAGTCCTGAGCATCCCCAGGAGTGATCCCCACCCACACACACACACACACACACACACACACACACAAAATAAGGATGCTTTAGGGAAGGAATAGAAAATAGTTGTGTGTGCAGCCGGAGTGATAGCACAGCAGGGAGGAAGTTGGCTTTGCTGTGGCCGACCTGGGTTCGATCCCAAGCATCCCATAGGGTCCCCTGAGCACCGCCAGGAGTAATTTCTGAGTGCAGAGTCAGAAGTCAGCCCTGAGCATCGCTGGGTGTGACCCAAAAAGACAAAAAAGAAAATAGCTGTATGTGTGTGTGTGTGTGTGTGATATAAAATCTCTCTATAATTTTAATTTTGCTTTTTGGGTTCCTCCTGGCTCTGCACTCAGGAATCATTCTTGGCAGTGCTCAGGGGACCCTATGGGATGCTGGGAATCGGACCCGGGTCGGCCACATGCAAGGGAAATGCCCTACCCGCTGTGCTATTGCTCCAGCCCCTCTTTATAATTTTTTTAATTCACACCGGCAGTGCTCAGGGCTGACTCCTGGCTCTGTGCTCAGGATAATTTCCAGCAGGGTTAAGGGTCCACACATGGTGTCTGGGACTGATCCAGCCTGGCCCGGGTACTATATGCTGAACCCTGGTGTCATTTCTTAAAGTTGTCTTGACTCTACAGTCATCTTAAAATAAAATCTCTAGGGGCTGGAGAGATAGCACAGCGGGTAGGGCATTTGCCTTGCACGCGGCCGACCCGGGTTCGATTCCCAGCATCTCATAGGGTCCCCCGAGCACCGCCAGGAGTGATTCCTGAGTGCAGAGCCGGGAGTAACCCCTGTGCATCGCTAGGTGTGACCCAAAAAGCAAAAAAATAAAATAAAATCTCTAGAAAGAATTGTTGTAAATCTCTAGAAAGAATTGGTGTACACCAAGTATACTGTAGCAGAGAAATTGGTAAAGGTCTGAAAAGACTGTCTGTGGATGTGACGTTGAGAATTCTACCTCTGGGTGCAGTGTCATCTGCAAATATTTCCTTCCACTTCAGTGACGCAACTTAAGTTACTTGAAGTTTACTTCAGTTCAACTTTCGTTTAAGTTTACTTAAGTGTTACTTAAGTAACGCTGCTTCAAAGGGAAAGTTTTACTCTTTGATTTAGGAGAATTCATCCCTCCTTTTCGTTAGAAATGATAATTTTAGTGTCAGACGTCACAGAGAAGTAATTAAGGACTAACTCCTGCCCTCCAGTTTCTCTTACGTTTTCTTTATCAAGCTCTGCAGGTTTATCTTTGATCTATTTCGAACTAATTTTTATGTATGGCAAGAGATTCATGCTGATCCTTGTTCCTGGTGTAGGAAATGCCTGAGCATTTCAATGGCGTTTGTTGAAAATATTTATTGATTATTAATGTATAAGTATAGCACTGTAGCACTGACCTCCCGCTGTTCATTGATTTTGCTCAAGCGGGCACCAGTAACATCTCCATGGTGAGACTTGTTGTTACTGTTTCTGGCATAATAAATACACCAGGGGGAACTTGCCAGGCTGTGCCGTGAGGGCGGGATACTCCAGGGAGCTTGCCGGGCTTTCCGAGAGGGAGGGAGGAACCAAACCTGGGTCGGCCATGTGCAAGGCAAATGCCCTCCCCACTGTGCTATGGCTCCAGCTTCCAGCCTTGGATTCTCACTGGCCAGTGCTGCATGTCAAAAGTCCTCTGGGGTCTTGCTCTTAGCCCGCAGTGCTCGAGAACAGATGATTGGTTAAAGAAACTTTGGTACATCTGCACAATGGAATACTATGCAGCTGTTAGAAAGGATGAAGTCATGAAATTTGCCCATAAGTGGATCAACATGGAGAGTATCATGCTAAGTGAAATGAGTCAGAAAGAGAGGGACAGACATAGGAAGATTGCACTCATTTGTGGAATATAAAGTAACAGAATGGGAGACTTACACCCAAGAATAGTGGAGATGAGTACCAGGAGGATTGCTCCACGGCTTGGAACCCGGCCTCACATGCTGGGGGAAAAGGCAGCTCAGATAGAGAAGGGACCACCAAGTAAAAGGTGCTTGGAGGACCCGCTTCGAATGGGAGATGTGTGCTGAAAGTAGACTATAGACCAAATGATGGCCACTTAATACCTCTATTACAAACCACAACACCCAAAAGGAGAGAGAGAGAGCGAAAGGGAATGCCGTGCCACGGAGGCAGGGTGGGGTGGGGGGACATATGGGGTGGGGGTGGTGGGAGGGATACTGGGATCATTGATGACAGAGAACAGGCACTGGTGAAGGAATGGGAGCTCTAACATTGCATGACTGAAATGTAAGCACGAAAGTTTGCAAATCTGTAACTGTACCTCACGGTCATTCATTAAGAAAAAGAAGAAGAAGAAGAAGAAGAAGAAGAAGAAGAAGGAGGAGGAGGAGGAGGAGGAGGAGGAGGAGGAGGAGGAGGAGGAGGAGGAGGAGGAGGAGAAGAAGAAGAAGAAGAAGAAGAAGAAGAAGAAGAAGAAGAAGAAGAAGAAGAAGAAGAAGAAGAAGAAGAAGAAGAAGAAGAAGAAGAAGAAGTTAAAAAAAGAGTCTATACCCACCAAGATCACTGTAACCACACAGTGATCAATCACTGGAACCGCCTAGGTGGGCCACAGTACCCCCTGAGTGCCACTAGGGGGCAGCTTCACTGTCCACTTAAAACAGATTTCCAAGGAGGTCACTGAGTGACTTATTTTGGTTTTCCTGAAAGGGAGGTGTCCAGTAATGCCTGGAAGCCCCAGTTCTAGACCATAAACATCCTGGAAGGTTGCTTAATGATCTTTACTTAGTATTGAGAGACTTGGACAGGGGCTGGAGCCATAGCACAGCGGGGAGAGTGTTTGCCTTGCATGCAACCAACCGGGGTTCGATTCCCAGCCTCCCACATGGTCTCCCGAGCACCGCCAGGAGTGATTCCTGAGTGCAGAGCCAGGAGAAACCCCTGAGAATCACCGGGTGTGACCAAAAAGCAAAAAAAAAAAAAGAGAGAGAGAGAGAAAGAGAGACTTGGACAGGAGCTGGAGCAATCGGCAAGCAGAAGGGTGTGTTTGCCTTGTATGCAGTAGACCCGGGTTCAACCCCCAGCATCCCTTCTAGCTCTCCGAGCACCGCCAGGAGAGTTCCTTGAGTGCAAAGCCAGGAGTCAGCCCTGAGCATCACTGGATGTGACACACCCCCCAAAAAAGAAAAGAGAAAGAAATACTTGCACAAATTCCCCCACATGTGGGGTTCTCAGCCCACCGAGGCTCATCCCTGGTGCAGTGAACTCTCTTTCTGGCTCATCCCTGCTGCAGTGAACTCTCTTTCTGGCTCATCCCTGCTGCAGTGAACTCTCTTTCTGGCTCATCCCTGCTGCAGTGAACTCTCTTTCCTCCCCGCTGTGATCCGAGGCGCCCACCCTGCCCTATGCAGTGCCCGATGACTTACCCTGGTGGGTGAGGGCGTCCTTTTCCCACGGCCAGGTGGCAGAGCCGGCCAGGCCCTCCTGCGCCCAGCTGGCCAAGTAGATGTTGAGGAAGTGACTACTATTGGGCTGCAGCAACTCCTTCAGCTCCTTCACGCTCAGGTACGCCCTGGAGAGCACAGAAGCGAGAACATCATCACCACGCGGGGGCGGAGCGGACCGTGTGCGCATGTGCCGCCTGGGGACACCGGCACTGCCCACCTGCTTTGAGTTAGTTCCTCTGGCGAGCATGAACCTGCCTCGAGAATCGAACTCAAGAAGATGTGCCGGAGGGGGGCTGGAGTGATAGCACAGCGGGGAGGGCGCTGGCCTGGCAAGCGGCTGACCCGGGTTCGATCCCCGGCATCCCATAAGGTCTCTGAGCACTGCCAGGAGTGAGTCCTGAGTGCATGAGCCAGGAGTAAGCCCCGAGCATCACCGGGTGTGACCCAAAAAGCCAAAAAAAAAAAAAAAAAAAAAGAAAGAAGAAGATGTGTTATAGGGGCTGGAGCAATAGCACAGCAGGGAGGGCGTTTGTCTTGCACGCGGCAGACCCGGGTTCGATTCCCAGCATCCCGTAGGGTCCCCCAAGCACCGCCAGGGGTAATTCCTGAGCTCAGAGCCAGAAGTAACCCCTGTGCATTGCCGGGTGTGACCCAAAAGGCAAAAACAAAACAAAACAAAACAAAAGGTGTTATAATAATGGGCTGGAGCGATAGCACAGCAGGTAGGGTGTTGGCCTTGCATGCAGCCAACCCAAGTTCGATTCCTCCGCCCCTCTCGAAGAGCCCAGCAAGCTCCCGAGAGTATCCCGCGAGCACGGCAGAGCCTGGCAAGCTCCCCGTGGTGTCTTCGATATGCCAAACACAGTCACAACAAGTCTCACCCTGGAGACGTTACTGGTGCCCGCTCGAGCAAATAGATGAACAACGGGAGGACAGTGACACAGTACTACATTCCTCCGACCTTATGGAAAATTAAAAGTCAGTATTGGAGCAATATGACGCCCGCCACAGCCATGCCATGGGGCCCCGAAACCAGGTTTTTCCACTCGGTGCGCCCCACAGAGGGGTGGGTGAGAGCCCTCCCCACCCCAAGGGACCCAGCCCCAGAAGCTGAAAAATTCCACAATCCAACTGCCGCCACGTTCAAGGCCGCTCCCCACACGCTCGGACCAAGACTCACGCACAAGTGAACCTATTCCTGGCCGTGAATGCAGTCACGCGACACATCATAAGACACTCCCTACCCATGTTGCGAGAGTACCACACCACCTTTGATGCAGTTCAAATAGTAAGCAACCAGAATCAGAAGCAAAGATAAAACAGAAAACAAATAAACTATTAGTGCAGGAAATTTCTCCATTAACCGACTATTCTTAAATTGAAATGTTGTCCGTTTTGGTCTTTAAATGATGTGAGTTGTCAAGAATTGAGAATTACCTCTGAGGAGGTCAACAAAAGGCTATTGAGTGATTATAAAACGCTGATGAAAACTAGCGAGACTGTTCTAGAAGGTAAAGTAATCTTAGATTTCTGGGGAAAAAAATCTATGCTGCAGGAAGTTTAGGAGTCCTTTTTGGCTTAGAATATTAAAATGATTATGGAGTATGGACTAAGAAAAAAAAATAGACTGCCACGTATTCTGATAAGGTAAACTAAAACACCAGCTATCAAACTAAACAAAAGATTTATGCTGGGTTTTACAAATAGTCGATTTTTATTCACTTGGTAATTTAAACAATTAAAATAAGAATGCAAAAGAATAGTAGGCAACCAATCATAGAGGGAAATATATTTTTTTTCCGATATATATATGAAAGTACACAACATTCAACCTTTAATAATGTTTCTGATATCCTAAAGAAGGTCTTAACAGCCCCTGCAAAAATAGAACAATCTTCACACTCTTTCCTCTATGGATACTTTTTTTGTAGCATTTTCAGCAGTTTTTCACAACCAACAATACAAAATAAATGATTTCGGTTGTATTTCGGGACAAGAATTGGAGCTTGGGATGGAAACATCCCAAATAGGATGGTGGGAAGGTGTCATGGTGGTGGAATTGATGTTTGAATATTAAACGTCATCAAATCTTGTGAACTACCTTATAAAATTAATTTTCGTTAAAAATTCAGTATTTCCAGCCTTAGCATCTATTAAGCACTTTCTGTATACAAAGCATTCTCCGTCTGTCTCTTTGACACATGTGTATACATACACACACACACACACACACACACACACACACACACACACTTGCACTTTCTTGAGGTCCAGGTTTATTTTTAGGCTGGGTACCCCAGCTCTAGCATCTGGGAAAGTTTCCTGCCGACTCAAAGAAGACCCCTGCATAATTGATTAGAGAGACTTTACAAAGCTCTGATTTCTTTTGAACCAGAAAATAAAAAGGAAAAAAAGTGGGGGGGGGCTGGAGCGATAGCACAGCGGGGAGGGCGTTTGCCTTGCCAGCGACCCGAATTTGATTCCCAGCATCCCATAGGGTCCCCCAAGCACCACCAGGAGTAATTCCTGAGCATTGCCAGGTGTGAACCCTCCCCCCCACCCAAAAAAAAAAAAAAAAACCAACAAACCAATCCTCTTCAAGAATCCTGATTTGTCCCCATCCTGCCCTTGGCTCCGCAGGGCTGCAGAGGGTGAGTGGGTGAGGGACCCTAAGAGACGGAGCCTCTGGCCCACTCAGTCTCTGCCCACTCAGTGGGGGCTGGCACTGAGCCCTCTTCCATCCCTGCAAACGGGGGCAGAAGATCAAAATAAGTACCAGGCAGGAGGTTTTCTCCATGGCTTGGAGGCCAGCCGCACACACTAAGGGAAAAGGCAGCTCAGATAGAGAAGGGAGCACCAAATACAGGGTGCTGGGAGGATCCTCCCAGGATGGGAGAAGCATGCTGAAAGTAGACTATAGACCGAACAGGGTTGCCACTCAATGCCTCTTTTGCAAACCACAGCACCCAAAAGGAGAGAGAACAGAGGGGAATGCCCTGCCACAGAGGCAGGGTGGGATGGGGGGGATGGGGGGTGGGAGGGATACTGGGATCCGTGGTGGTGGGAAATGGGCACTGGTGGAAGGATGGGTACTCGATCATTGTATAACTGAAACCCAAGCACAAAAATTTGTAAGTCTACAACTATACCCCATGGTGTTTCACTAATAAATTTTTTTTTAAAAATGGGGGCACGGGGCTAGAGAGATAACACAGCAGGTAGAGTGTTTGCCTTGCACGCGGCCGACCTGGGTTCGATTCCCAGCATCCCATAGGGTCCTCTGAGGACCGCCAGGAGTGACTCCTGAGTGCAGAGCCAGGAGAAACCCCTGTGCATTGCCAGGTGTGACCCAAAAAGCAAATAAAAAAAATGAGGGCAGAAGAGCCAACAACACATCGGTTTAATAGTCTTAAGGGCTCAATGGGGCCCTACCAGTGAGGACACTGGCCAAACTGTCCAGAGAAGCCTCCAAGCATAGCTAACCCAGCTTCCTGCCTGCAACCTCCCGCTCTCCTTCTTCATGCAACTCAATTTCTTTCTTTTCTTTTCTTTTCTTTTCTTTTCTTTTCTTTTCTTTTCTTTTCTTCCCCCCCCCCCCAACTTGGGCCTTTTCCAAGAGGAGTATGTCAAATACCCAAAGAATGTTCTCCTTCAGTATGTGTTATGTTTGGGGGACAGAATCGTGTTTACTTTTCAGGGGGATGATGAAGATCTTTTCAAACCCCAAACCAAGATGTGGTCTGAGCATCTGAAAACCCCAAAGGGGCCCAACTTTTTTGTTCCTTCAGGCATCCAGCCCGATGTCATTCCATTTTCTTTTCTTTTTTCTTTATTTTTTTTCTTTTTGGGTCACACCCGGTGATGCACAGGGGTTACCCCTGGCTCTGCACTCAGGAATCACTCCTGGTGGTGCTCGAGGGACCCTATGGGATGTTGGGAATCGAACCCGGGTCAGTCGCATGCAAGGCAAACGCCCTCCCCGCTGTGCTATCACTCCAGCACCTCGTTCCATTTTCATGAACAAAATATTTCTCTCCAACTGACCATCCCTCTCCCTGCATTAACCCTTGGGATACCACATAGGGAATTCAAGTAAAGGGAGAAGGTTCCCATTAAAGTAGCACTGTGGCACTGTCCTCCTGTTGTTCATCGATTGGCTCGAGCGGGCACCAGTAATGTCTCCATGGTGAGGCTTGTTGTGACTGTGTTTGGCATAACGAAGATGCCACGGGTAGCTTGCCAGGCTCTGCCGTGCGGGTGGGACACTCTCGGTAGCTTACCGAGCTCTCTGAGAGGGGCGGAGGAATCGAACCCCGGTCGGCCGCGTGCAGGGCAAACGCCCTACCTGCTGTGCTATCGCTCAAGCTCCCAGCCTTGGATTTTCACTGTCCAGTGCTTCATGTCAAAAGCCTTCTGGGGTCTTGCTCTTAGCCCGTTTTTCGGTCTCCATCCTTCTGAAGGCAAATAGCCTGATCCAGCTGAACATGGTTCATGATTCCCTGCATATATCTGTCAACTGTTTCTGAAAATTCATTCATGCCAGTCCCACACCATGACCCCCTCCCCAAAATGTTCACCTCCCAAATTCTAGAATCTGTCATTGCCAAATAAATTGAGGTCCTTTGGCTCTGTGAACAGATTTCTGCATCCTTGATGGATGTGCAACCTTTGGGAACAGATTTCTGCATCCCTGATGGATGTGCAACCTTTTGGAACAGATTTCTGCATCCTTGATGGATGTGCAACAATTAAAAGTAAATCCCACACCTTCTTTGCTATCCAACCATGCCTTCCCATGTCCTGGGCTCATGTTCGTATGTATTGACCTCCACACCCCATCAGCCATGGATTCTATTGTCTGTTGGGTTTTGTCCCTCATGAAGAATCTAAGTTCTTTTAGAATACTTCATTTATTTTGTAAATGAACGAACCTACAATCTTTAATCGGGGGATGGGGGCCACACCTGGCAATGATCAGGGGTTACCTGGCTCTCCACTCAAAAATAACTCCTCCTGGAGGTGTTCTGGGGACCCTATGGGATGCCAGGGATCGAACCCAGGTCAGCGTCATGCAAGGCAAGCACTCTCCCTGCTGTGCTATCGCTCCAGCCCCAAGAACCTAGTCTTTCGTTGTCCATTGTTACAGGGAAAATATCCTGATGTTTCTGGGCACTGGAATCAACTCTGGGATGTTAGTAATATATCAGGTCTCAGCATAAGAATATTTAAAAGGCTGCTTGATCCTGATGTGTGTAAAACTTGTGAGGCCCAGGGGCTGGAGCGATAGCACAGCGGGGAGGGCGTTGGTCTTGCACGCGGTAGACCTGGGTTCGATCCCCAGCATCCCATATGGTCCCCCAAGCACCGCCAGGAGTGATTCCTGAGTGCAGAGCCGAGAGTCAGCCCTGAGCATCGCCGGGTGTGTCCTCAAAAGCAAAAACAACAAAACCCTTCAAGGGGCTGGAGTGACAGCACAGTGGGGAGGGCGTTGGTCTTGCACGCGGTAGACCTGGGTTCGATCCCCGGCATCCCATAGGGTCCCTTGAGCACCGCCAGGAGTGGTTTCTGAGTGCAGAGCCAGGAGTCAGCCCTGAGCATCGCCGGGTGGGACCCAAAAAGCAAAAATAATAATAATAATAATAATAATAATAATAATAATAATAGGGCCTGGAGCGATAGCACAGTGGGGAGGGCATTGACCTTGCATGCGGCCCACCCAGGTTCGATTCCCAGCATCCCATAGGATCCCCTGAGCACTGCCAGGAGTAATTCCTGAGTGCATGAGCCAGAAGGAACCCCTGTGCATCACCGGGTGTGAGCCCTTCCCCCCCCCCAAAAAAATTGTGAGGCCTGCGCTCACTGCTGATCTTTACATACTCAGGTAGAGTCCCTCAGACATGACAATGAACACACTGAAAACCCCAGGTATGTGGCTTTTGTGACCTCAAGGCTTGTGCAGTGTCGGAATGGGTGACCTCCACTCAGTCCCTGTTTACCCGAGATCCCAGCACCATTTAAAACTCAGTAACAACCACGGTCCAGAGACGGACAAATCTCACAGAGACCCACAAATTGTATCATCCTCTCCAAGACCTCAGAATACCTGCAACTTGTTCGAGTTTTTATACTCCACTCCACAAGACAGCTTGGGTGTTGGCGAGGGTGTCTAAAGGTGGCAGGAAGCTGTTAAGGTGATAGGATTGGTGTTGAAATACTGAATCTGGTAAATGACTGTGAACTGTGTCACTGTGTCACTGCCATCCCGTTGTTCATCGACTTATTTGAGTGGGTGCCAGTAACGTCTCCCTTCGTCCCAGCCCTGAGATTTTCACAGCCTCTCCTTACTCGTCCTTCCCAATGCTGCCATATTGGAGGCTCTTTTAGGGTCAGGGGAATGAGGCCCGTTATGGTTACTGTTTTTGGCATCTCGAATATGTCATAGGTAGCTTGCCAGGCTCTGCCGTACTGTGAACTACTTTATTAAAATAAAATAAAATTGAGGAAAAAAAGTATGAGGCCTGAAGCAACTAGGCTATAATGATGGAGCAAATGTTGAGTCGCTGAGACCAAGTATTTAACTGAGGAATTGGTAACATCTCACTCCTGCTGGGCTCACCAACGCCTCCAAGTTGCAAGTCCCATTAATCAAATCAAACTCATTTGGTCAATGCTCCCTCTTCCGACCTTCCTTCTATCTAACTGTTTGCTCTAAGAGATGATCAGGGCCGACCTTCTGAGAAAATCATTTTCTCGTCAAGAATGGCTGGCTGTTTAGAAATTTAGAGATTATACAAGTCCCAAGACTGAACTCCAGGGGGCTGGAGTGATATCACAGTGGGTAGGGCGTTTGCCTTGGACACGGCCGACCAGGGTTTGATTCCCAGCATCCCATAGGGTCCCCCAAGCACCACCAGGAGTGATTCCTGAGCCCATGGACCAGGAGTAATCCCTGGTCATCGCTGGGTGTGACCCAAAAAAAGCAAAAATAAATAAATAAATAAGTTGTTTTAAAAAAGTAAAAATTTAAAAAAAAAAAGACTGAACCCCAACCAATTGCCCACGAATGACTCTTCAATCCAGCCTCAGTTTCCCTGACTGCCAAAAAAGAGGCTGAGTGACTCCTTCTCAAACATTATCCTGGCCTGGGGCTGGAGCGATAGCACAGCGGGGAGGGCGTTTGCCTTGCACGCGGCTGACCCGGGTTCGATTCCCAGCATCCCATATGGTCCCCTGACCACCACCAGGGATGACTCCTGAGTGCAGAGCCAGGAGTGAGCCCTGTGCATCCCCAGGTGGGACCCAAAAAGAAAAAAAAATTATCCTGGACTTAATCTCATTATCAGTCTCCATCCAGATCACACGGCTGCTTCTCCCGGAAGGGAGCATAAAATGAGGCCCCCATAGGCATGCCACTGGACTCCACACCAGGCTGTTCCACTCAGGGCATCCCAGAGGGGGTGGGTACGGGCCCTCCCCGCCCCAAGGGACCCAGCCCCGGTAGCCGACCTCCACTACCCAACTGCCGCCACACTCCAGGCCACTTTCCACACGCTCGGGCCGAGCCTCACAGATGAGTGAACATATTCCTGGACACATCATAAGACACTCCCTACCCATTTTCCATAATTACCACACCATATATGATGGGGTTCAGACAGTAGGCAACAAAGCATAGAGGAAAACATATAAATATATATATATATATATGCATATATACACAGCACTGTATAGCACGGTCCTCCCATTGTTGATCAATTTGCTCAAGCAGGCCCAGTAACGTCTCCATCGTGAGACTTGTTGTGACTGTGTTTGGCATATCGAATACGTCACGGGGAGCTTGCCAGGCTTTGCCGTGCGGGCGAGATACTCTCAGTAGCTTACCGGGCACTCCGAGAGGGGCGGAGGAATCGAACCTGGCTCGGCCAGGCCGGTGGCTTGCAAGGCAAGCGCCCTAATGCAGTGCTATTGCTCCAGCTCTGCATATATACATATTTTCAGGTAAAGGTAAAGGTAAAGGCCCTCCCGTTGATCATCGATTTGCTCGAGCGGGCCCAGTAACGTCTCCATTGGAGACTTTGTTGTTACTGTGTCTGGCATATCGAATACTCTCGGTAGCTTGCCGGGCTCTCCGAGAGGGGCGGAGGAATCGAACTCGGGTCGGCCATGTTGGCCGCTTGTAAGGCGAACACCCTACCCGCTGTGCTATCGCTCCAGCCCACATATTTTCAGATACATATATATAAAACAGTAACAATGATGGGTCTCATTCTCCTAATCCTGAAAGAGCATTGAAATGGCTCTTTTAAAATCTCAGGGCTAGGAAGAAGGAGACGTTACTGGTGCCTGCTCAAGGAAATCGACGAACAACAGGATGATTGTGATCATGAGATATATATATATATATATATATATATATATATATATATCAAAGCTCACATCACCCGAACTTTGACATGTTAGTGATACCCTATAGAATGTCTTCATGGCTCCTGCCAAAATAGAACCATCTTCACACTGTTTTCTATGGGAACCCTTTTTTTGTAAGCATATTCAGCAGTTCTTCGTAACAGACAATACAAAATCTATCCTTTCGTTTGTGTTTTGGGACAGGGCTTGGGGCTTGGGATGGGAACGTCCTGAATTGGGTGGTGGGAAGGTGTCATGGTGATGGGATTGGTGTTTGAATATTAAATGTCCATCAAATATTGTGAAAGAACTTATAAAATTTTTAAAAATGTAAAAAAAAAATGATCCTGGCCACAGAACCTACTCGAACTCCCATGTGCTTGCAGGTTTTTTTTCCTTGAAAATTCTGAGAACTGGGTTGGGTTTTTTTGTTGTTTTGTATTTGGGGGAGGGAGAGGGGTAGTGGTGGTGCTGGGACCTGAGATTGGTTATTCAATACACACACACACACACACACACACACGCATGCACACACATTTAACTGTGTGTGGGAGGCAGGGGGTGGGGTTGCTCTAGATGGTGTTTTAGGGGGACCTTGCAGTGCAGAGATTCAAACCTGGGTCTCCTCCTCCATGCAAAAGCATGCACTGCTGTCCTCTGTGCTCTCTATCCCTCTCTCTCCATCTCTCTCTGTCTCTCTCTCTCTATCTCTCTGTCTCTGTCTCTGTCTTTGTCTCTCTGTCTCTGTCTCTCTGTCTCTGTCTCTCTGTCTTTGTCTCTCTGTCTCTGTCTCTCTGTCTTTGTCTCTCTCTCTCTCTCTCTCTCTCTCTCTCTCTCTCCACTAAGGACTTTGTTTTTAGCTGAAATCCCCAGGAAATGCAGTTTCCTAAGAGGACAATGCACTGTGGGAAGAAGTGCATCCAGATCAGAATAGTATAAGACTCTGTCCTACTCTGGCTCTAGAAAACAAAGGTACCAATGAATCAGTGATACCTTTCCCCTTTCCAGAGTTTGGTTTGTTTGTTTTTTTTTTTTTTTTGGATTTTGGTGACGCTGAGGGGTTTCTCCTGGCTCTGCACTCAGGAACTACTCTCGGCAGGGTTCAGGGGACTCTGTGGGATGCTGAGGATTGATTGAACATGGGTCGTCTGCATGCAAGGCCAACACCCTCCCCCACTGTGCTATCGCTCCAGACCCACTTTCAGAATTTTAATAGCATAGGGCTAATTGGCAAATTACATCACACACATACACACACACACACACACACACACACACTCACATGCACACAAACACAATCTCACAATTTCACATCACGTTGGAACTACTCCTCTCGGAGAGCCCGGCAAGCTCCCAAGAGTATCTCGCCCGCACGGCAAAGCCTGGCAAGCTCCCCGTGACGTATTCGAGATGCCAAACACAGTCACAACAAGTCTCACAATTTGTTGTGAGACGTTACTGGTGTCCGCTCGAGCAAATCGATGAACAACGGGAGGACAGTACAGTGCAGAGCCAGTTGGTACTACTAAAATGTGTGAGTGAAACATGAGAGCCTGGCAAGCTCCCCGTGATGTATTCAATCTGCCAAAAACAGTAACAATAACGGGTCTCTTTCCCCTGACTCTGAAAGAGCCCCCAATATGGCAGCGTTGGGAAAGACGAGTAAGGAGAGGTGGCTAAAATTTCTCAGGGCTGGGACGAGTGGAGACGATACTGGCACCCACTCGAATAAATCGATGAACAACGGGATGACAGTGATACAGTGATACAGCTGGTACTGCTGATAGAAGGATAATTACAGAGGTTGAGCTGGGCTGTGCTATTTATCCTTGATGTACTGATTTAGGGTAACATTGGTTTGTCCTTTCTGCCGTGCCATAGGGAGCTTAAGTTTATTGAGTTACTCCCATCACAGTGCTCCCATCCCACTGTGTTTACTTATACCTTCTTTCTTTGTGCTCTGTTAAATGGTAAATATTGTTTTTCTCTTCTCCTTAAGTCCTTTGCAGAGTTAATTCAGACCAATGTCCCTTTTGTATAGACACAGGAAGACAGTCAATGCTACGCTTTTGTAACTTGGGAGTTAATGATGACTCTGAATGATGTTTACCTCCTGGACATCTGTTCTCTCGACTTAAGCCTCAGTTGCCCTTACTTCCTAGCACCCCAAAAGCAGGGTCCCGGGATGGCACTGGACGAACCCAGGGCAAGCAGTGAGCTATGTGCTACCGGGGTATCGAAATGGGCCTGGCAAAGCGCCATCATGCTTAACTATAAGTTAAGAGTTTGATCATGGACAAATGCTGTCACGATCCAAAAAGCGATAACTGGATTCGAACCCTGCTAGGGTTAGGAAAGATTAATCTGGCCTGAGTACTGTAGTCTGAGTCTGTGGCAAGATGTTACCAGGAGAGCCGCCCTACAAGCCTCAATGTATTTCTTACTGTGTCCATACAAAAATAACTAACATTAAGAAGTGGACTCAGTGGGGGCTGGAGCGATAGCACAGCGGGTAGGGCATTTACCTTGCACAAAGCTGACCCGGGTTTGATTCCCCTGTCCCTCTCAGAGAGCCCTGCTAGCTACCGAGAATCTCCTGCCCTCTTGGCAGAGCCTGGCAAGCTCCCAATGGCGTCTTTGAGATGTCAAAAACAGTCACAACAAATCTCACCATGGAGACGTTACTGGTGCCCGCTCGAGCAAATCGATGAACAACGGGAGGACAGTGCTTCTATGACCCTGGGTCTCCTGGCCTTCCTCCTGCTAATCATGTCAGGTTAACTTGGGACATTTGGCTGCACTACCCGAGGTGGCTGTGCGAACCATCCATATTGCCACTTTGTCATCTAATCGAATTATTCTCGAATGAAAACTCAGCCCCACAGAAATTGTTCATTCTTCTCCATTAAACTTCAGCATAGAACAATAGCAAGGGAAGACAGGAATTAACATGGAAAGGTCAGTCCTGAAATGATTATATATATATTTTTTAAAGTTTCAAAAAAAGAAACAATAAAAAAAAAATAACAAACCCAGGAAGAATTCATTTCCAAACCCAAGGGACTGAGGAAAGTTGAGTGGAAAACAGGAAATGAAGGGAGGTGAAAAAAAAAAAAAGCTGGAACCAGAAAACCGGAAAGAAGGTATAATAATTGTCACACTCCGTATGATAAATGTGCAAAGGCCACCACTGAGGGTCATCTTGGCTATTTTTGTCAAACGGTGAAAAAAGCCTGGAGGAATCATCCCATTCGCATGCCTGTGTGGTCAACTGAATGTTTGGGGGGCGCCCCGGGGCAATTTTTCCAACTCAGGGCTGGCACCCATTATTAAGTTATGAAATAAATGTCGTGAGTTGCTAACCAGACTCTGTTTCAGATGAGAGGGAGGCCACTGGTATGCCTCCGAGGCTGTTAAGAGTGTTTGGATTGGGAAACTTGGAGGTTTGCACATATTCATAAATAAACACACATATACACACTGGGTTGCCGGGTAGAGTGTTTTGTTTTGTTTTGTTTTTTTTCCCCAGCTCAGGACCAGGGTCAATAGAATGTGAAGCTTTCTGCTGTTTCTGGGAGTCAGCCGGTTTGGCTCTGAAATCCTTCTGGATCATTCGAAAGGATCATCATCCGGACAAGAACTGAGTGTGCAGAGTAGGTAAAGGGAGAGACATGACGACCTCTCAGTATCTGTATTGCAAGCCATAATGTCACGGCAGAGCCTGGCAAGCTCCCCGTGGCGTATTTGAGATGGCAAAAACAGTCGCCACAACGGGCCTCATTCCCCTGACCCTGAAGGAGCCTCCAATACGGCAGCGTTGGGAAGGACGAGTAAGGAGCGGCTGTGAAAATCTCAGGGCTGATGGAACTGGAGCAATGGCACAGCGGGTAGGGTGCTTGCCTTGTACAAGACCATCCCAGGTTCGATTCCCAGTATCCCATATGGTCCCCTGAGCACCACCAGGGGTAATTCCTGAGCACAGAGCCAGGAGTAGCCCCTGTGCATTGCCGGGTGTGACCCAAAAAGCAAAAAAATAAATAAAAAAATAAAATCTCAGGATTGAGATGAATGGAGATGTTACCAGTGCCCGCTCGAGTAAATCGATGAACAACGGGATGACAGTGATACAGTGATACAGTGAATGTCCAAGGAGAGAGAGAAAGAGAGAGAGAGAGAGAAGAAAAAGTGACTGCCATGGAGTATAGGAGGGAAACTGGGGTCATTCATGGTAGGAAATGTGCAGTAGTAATTGCACATTAAAACGTGCAATTTAAACAATTGGGGCTGGAGCAATAGCACAGCAGGGAGAGAGTTTGCTTTGCATGTGGCTGACCCGGGTTCGATTCCCAGCATCCCATCTGGCTCCCCAAGCACTGCCAGGAGTAATTCCTGAGTGCATGAACCAGGAGAAACCCCCTGTGCATTGCTGGGTGTGACCCAAAAAAGAAAAAAATAATGGGGACTTTCCCCTACAGCTATGGTGGGTCTTGGGGCAGAGGAAGATTCTGCAGAGGGGGTTGTAGTGGTGGCATGGGGGAATGTCCACCTGTTTTGCTGGGTACAGAAGTCAAAAGAATAGAAGGCAGGGTGTGTAGATCAATAAGACAGCAGGGAAGAAGCTCGCCTTGCATGTGGCCAACTCAGGTTCCATCCACAGTATCCCACAGTATCCCGAACCCTGCCAGGAGCAATCCCTGAGCACAGAGCCAGGAGTCAGTCCTGAGTACTGCTGGGTGTGGCACCCCTCCAAGCCCCAAATAAATCAATAAACAGGTAAATAAAGGTCCCACATCCAAAAGAACAAAAGCAACCAGTGTTGGCGTGGATGTGGGAGAAAGGGACTCTCCTTCACTGGGGTGGGATGCCGCCTGGGTCAGCCCTTTTAGTAAATAGTATGGACGAGTCTCAAAAAATTAGAAATTGAGCTCCCATTTGACCCAGCAATACCACTCCTGGGAATATATCCCAGAGAGGCAAAAAAGTACAGTTGAAATGACATCTGCACTTGTATGTTCATTGTTGCACTGTTCACAATAGCCAAAATCTGGAAAAAACCCAAGTGCCCGAGAAGATGACTGGTTAAAGAAACTTTGGTACATCTACACAATGGAATACTATGCAGCTGTTAGAAAAGATGAAGTCATGAAATTTGCACACAAGTCATTCTACATGGAAAGTATCATGCTAAGTGAAATGAGTCAGAAAGAGAGGGACAGACATAGAAAGACTGCACTCATCTGGGGAATATAAAGTAACAAAATGGGAGACGAACACCCAAGAATAGTTGAGATAAGTACCAGGAGGTTCGCTCCATGGCTTGGAAGCCAGCAGCACATGCTGGGGGAAAAGGCAGCTCAGATGGAGAAGGGAGCACCAAGTAAAGAGTGTTTGGAGGATTCGCTTGGGATGCAAGGGGCACGCTGAAAGTAGACTCTAGACCAAACACGATGGCCACTCAATGACTCTATTGCAAACCACAACACCCAAAAGGAGAGAGAGCACAAAAGGGAATGCCCTGCCACAAAGGAAGGGTGGGATGGGGGATGGGGGTGGGAGGGATATTGGGACCCGTGGTGGTGGGAAATGGGCACTGGTGGAGGGATGGGTACTCGATCATTGTATAACTGAAACCCAAGCACTCAAGTTTGTAAATCTACAACTGTACCTCATGGTGTTTCGCTAATAAAAATAAAACAAAATAAAATCTGAAAAAAAAAGAGGAATTGGAGTGATAGCACAGCGGGGAAGGCATTTGCCTTGCAGGCGGCTGACCTGGGTTCGATTTCCAGCATCCCATAGGGTCCCCTGAGCACCACCAGGGGTAATTCCTGAGTGCAGAGCCAGGAGTAACCTCTGAGCATCACCGGGTGTGACCCAAAAAGATAAAAAAAAAAGTGAATAAAGGAGGTGGGCCAACACCCTGCCCCCCTCACCTGTAGGGCGAGTCGGGGTCGAAGCAGGTCTTGCTCACGTCCGTCCCGTCGGGGTCGCAACAGTCTCCGTCGTCGAAGTCGTTGGCGATGTTGTTACACTCAGGTTGGCACACGCCGTCCTGGAGTTTCCAGGGCGGGCAGCGGCGGGGCAACAGGCAGTCGCCACCATCGTAGCCCGTGGCCGGGTGGCGGCACTCGGGGTCGCAGCGGCCGTCGCCCACCTGGCGCGGCTCGCAGCGCGCCAGCACCGTGCGCGCGCGCAGCGTGGAGTTCCGCACTCGCAGCTCGTGCAGTTCCCAGGTGATGTTGGCGGGGCCGAAGGCGGCCAGGAGCGCACGGTGCTGTGCGGCCAACTGCCGGGCACCCACGGTGGGCCGGCCACCGCGGTCATCGCACACGTTGACCACCTGGTACCGCACCGTCTTCTGGGTGCGCAGGGCCCCGCGTGCGTTGTACTGACCGATGAGGTCCACGTTGTCGCAGGCCGTGCGCCCGCAGCGCGGGGCGCGCAGCGGGGACACCACCTCGGGCTGCCGAGGGGCCTGCAGGACCTCAAACTGCGGGGACGTGTCCTCCCGGAAGGCTGTCCACTGGCCAGCCGAGGGCTCGAAGCTGCCCGTCAGGACCAACGTGGCCAAATCTTCTTCCCCGGCGCTGGGTCGCTGTGCGTTGGCGCGAAGGTGCTCCTGGGAGCGGGCGGCCGACCACAAGGCCAGCGTGGCCAGGTGGCCGCGGAAGCAGTGGCCACCTTTGGAGCTGTCGCCTCCCAGCACCAGGGCCCGGCAGGTGGCCATGAACGGGCTGTGCAGAGGCCCCGACTGGGCGAAGCTGCTGGCCACTCGGGTGCCGTCCACGTACAGGGCCATTCTCCGGCCGTCGTAAGTGGCCGCCAAGTGTGTCCACTGGCTGGTCGTGGCGCGGTGGGGGCTGAGCAGGACGGTGGCCGCGGGCACGCGGTCAGTGCGCAGGGAGAAGAAGAAACGAGGGTCTCGCTTTCCGTCCTCGGTGCCCGAGCGGATGCCCAGGGCCCAGCCTTTGTCGTTTTCCATGTGGGAACAGTGATCAAACAGCCCTGGGACAGCAGGAAGGAGGCACAGCCAGGGTGGGGGGGGGAGGGGAGAGAGAGAGAGAGAGAGAGAAAGAGAAGAGAGAGAGGGAGAGAGGAGAGAGGGAGAGAGAGAGAAGGATGATGAGTCGAGTGTGGGGTTTCCACAAAGAGTTCAGTGACCCCCCATTCTCCAGTCATTGAGGACCCCAAAACCAGCTTCTCTGCTAAGAATCTGGCCACCAGCCCATGGGAATCGACTCTGAAGTTCTGGTTCACTTAACTCAGTCTGACTTTGGGAGAAGGCAGGAAAGCTCTGAAGCAGAATTTGGGGGACCCAGACGCCGGCCAGACCAGAGTCTTTATCCCACTGGGAATAATATCCCACCTCTAACACTGTCACTGTCGCACTGCCGTCCCGTGGTTCATCGATTTGCTTGAGCGGGCACCAGTAAGGTCTCCATTATGAGACTTGTTGTTACTGTGTTTGGCATATTGAATACGTCACGGGGAGCTTGCCAGGCTCTGCTGTGAGGGCGGGATACTCTCGGTAGCTTGCCGGGCTCTCCGAGAGGGGCGGAGGAATTGAACCCGGGTTGGCCACGTGCCAGGCAAACGCTCTCCCCGCTGTGCTATCGCTCCAGCCCTATCCCAGGAATTTGTAAACTCCTTGGAAAAACAAACAGGCAGAGAAGCAAAATGTCCACCCCAAGGACCACTCTTAAGAAACTAGCAAAGAATCTGGGAAAAACCTGAGTGCCCGAGAACAGATGACTGGTTAAAGAAACTTTGGTACATCTACACAATGGAGTACTATGCAGCTGTTAGAAAAGATGAAGTCATGAAATTTACATACAAGTGGTACTACATGGAAAGTATCATATTAAAAGCAAATGAGTCAGAAAGAGAGGGACAGACATAGAAAGATTGCATTCATCTGGGGAACATAAAGTAACAAAATAGGAGACTAACACCCAAGAATAGCAGAGATTAGTACCAGGAATTTTGCTTCATGGCTTGGAGGCCAGCCACACATGCTAGGGGAAAAGGCAGCTCAGACAGAGAAGGGAGCACCAAATAAAGGGTGTTGGGAGGATCCTCCCAGGATGGGAGAAGCATGCTGAAAGTAGGCTATAGACCGAACATGATTGCCACTCAATGCCTCTTTTGCAAACCACGGCACCCAAAAGGAGAGAGAGAACAAAAGGGAATGCCCTGCCACAGAGACAGGGTGGGACGGGGGGGATGGGGGTGGGAGGGATACTGGGATCCGTGGTGTGGAAAATGGGCACTGGTGGAGGGATGGGTATTCGATCATTGTATAACTGAAACCCAAGCACAAAAATTTGTAAATCTAAACTGTACCTCATGGTGTTTCACTAATAAAAATCTAAAAAAATAAAATAAAATTGTTCTTGGTAAAAAAAAAACTAGCAAAACGTGTTTCCTACGTGATGTTTCCTAGACCGGCATCACTTGGGCTGATAAACTATCACAGATTCTGTTGGCTTATCCCAGACAGCCCCCAAACGGACACACACGACCACGGAGGACGGCAGGAGATGCACACAGGCAGAAGTCTCCATACCTTGGCCCCTGGTCACTGCATCTGCTCTGCTCCTCTTTTGTTTGTCAATAAAGTTTTATTGGGCCGGAGTGATAGTACAGCTTATAAAGCATCTGCCTGGCATACGACCGACCCGGGTTCAAACCCCGGCATCCCATAGGGTCCCCCAAGCACCGCCAGGAGTGATTCCTGAGTGCAGAGCCAGGAGTAATCCCTGTGCATCACTAGATGTGACCCCCCGCAAAAAAGCAAAAATAAATAAATAAATAAAGCTTTATTGACACAGCAATGAGCTGCAGGGCCAGAAACAAGTTTCAATGGTGGAGCAGTTGTAACAGAGATGTCTGGGTCCTCAAAACCAAACTCACCTTGACTCTGTGGGACAGAAGACATTGGTCACCCCTGCTCCAGGCAGCCTGGTGGCCCCCTTAGAAAAGGTGTCTGGGTGGGCCAGAGATATAGTACAGTGGGTAGGGCATCTGCCTGGCAGTCAGTCAAATTAGGTTCAACCCCCGGCATCCCTGAGCACCACCAGGAGTCATTCCGAATGCAGTGCCAGGAGTCAGCCCTGAACATCACTGGGTGTGACCTCAAAACCAAAAAAAAGAAATGGAGTCTCAGGTCACCCCACCTTAGCTGGGTCAGTCTCTGTGCTTGTGCCATGCCACAGCGGTCAAGAAGAGAGGGGTTGGAGCGATAGCACAATGGCATGGCGTTAGCCTTGCACGCGGCCGACCCGGGTTCGATCCTCAGCATCCCATAGGGTCCCCTGAGCACCGCCAGGAGTAATTCCTGAGTGCAGAGCCAGGAGTCAGCCCTAGCATCACAGAGTGTGGCTCCAGTACCAAAAAGGAGAGCGGGAGGGGAAGAGAGAAAGAGAGAGAAAGAGGGAGGGAGGGAGAGAGAGGGGGAGAGAGAGAGGCAGAGAGAGAGGGAAAGAGGGAGGGAGGGAGAGAGGGAGAAAGAGGGAGAGAGAGGGAGGGAGAGAGGGAGGGAGAGAGGGAGGGAGAGAGAGAGAGAGAGAGAGAGAGAGAGAGAGAGAGAGAGAAGAGCAAGGGAAGAACCAGGTGGGGTTCCAGGTTCCAGAACCTGGACACAGTGCCCCCAACTCCCTCCTGCAGTGATGGCAGCGGGCACCTGCCTGATCTCCTTCCTCCCCCACCCCCTCCCCCTCCTCCTTGCGTGCCAGCCCCTCAGGCCTGTAGCCTGGTGTCCTTGGCCCTCCAGAACATTCCACCATCCCACCCAAACCCTATTTTGGAAGAATGTGCGCGTCTGGGGGAAGTCACTGAGTTTCCCATGTTGCTCCAAGTGCAAATTCTTCTGTCTCTGTCTGTCTGTCTGTCTAACACACACACACACACACACACACACACACACACACACACATGCATAGCCCTCCTCCTCAAATGCCCCTGTGCCCTGCGGAATGACAGGCAGGTGGGGACCCCCTGGTGGGTGGAGTCCGGGAGGGGAACAGGTCGAGGCCCCCTGGGACCAGGTCCCACGTGGCGACCCCCAAGGCCCAGCTACCTTGTGCTGGACAACAGCGCCACCTAGTGACATGGACGGGCACAAGCCCTCCCAGTACCCCTGAAGCTGGGCTGACTCTATTGGGAAACCAGAAAGAGTCTGGAGTTTGAACAGGAGAGGGAAGGGGGCTTCTAGGGGGGTCTGGAGGTCAGGAAGACAGTGGGGACCCCCTGCTTGGGGTCCCCATGCCTGAACCCTGAAGGAGGAAAGCTTGGAAAGCAGCCCCCCACTTCCCCGGGCTCACTCCCTTGAGTGTCCCTGGACAGCACCTTGGGGGGTCCCCAGCATCCTTCCTGGGGGACCCTCTGGATACCGCCTGCCCTGAGACCACCAGGTCTGGAGAAGGAGGAAGCACAGCTGGGTGGCCTCGGCAGGCTCTGAGGTTCTGGACACTGTCGCACTGTTGTCCCATGGTTCATCAATTTGCTCGAACGGGCACCAGGAACGTCTCCATGGTGAGAATTGTCGTGACTGTGTTTGGCATCTCAAAGACGCCACAGGGAGCTTGTCAGGCTCTGCGGTGCGGGCAGGATACTCTCGGGAGCTTGCCAGGCTCTCCGAGAGGGACGGAGGAATCGAACCCGGGTCGGCTGCGTGCAAGGCAAATGCCCTACCCGCTGTGCTATCACTCCAGCCCAATAATAATAATAATAACAATAATAATAATAGCATTGTCACACTGTCCTCCCGTTGTTCATCAATTTGCTCGAGCGGGCACCAGTAACATCTCACAACAAATTGTGAGACTTGTTGTGACTCTGTTTGGCATCTCGAATATGCCCCGGGGAGCTTGCCAGGCTCTGCCATGTGGGCGGGATACTCTTGGGAGCTGGCCGAGCTCTCCAAGAGGGGTGGAGGAACCCAGGTCAGCCGCGTGCCAGGCAAATGCCCTCCTCACTGTGCTTTCGTTCTGGGCACTTTGGGGAGTGGGAGGTGGGGGAAATGCGGGGTGGGGGAGGGGTGGACAAGGCAGCAGAGAAAGAGGGGCTTGATGGAGGGAGTCTCAGACCCCTCCAGCACTCCGCGTTTGGGCATCTTTTCCAGGTCAGCACCCCTAAGGCAGGGCTCCCACCCCCCACCACACACACATCCTACTCCTAGGCTCCTCTCTCCAGGAAACACCAGGTCCAGCTGTGGCTTTTGCCAAAGGAGGGACAAGGGGAGACCCGGAGGTCTCCACTGGATGGGCACAATTGTCTACACTGCAAGCACACGGTCCGAAAGGCAGAAGGGGGCAGCCGGAGCAATAGCACAGCGGGGAGGGCATTTGCCTTGCACGCGGCCGACCTGGGTTCGATTCCCAGCATCCCATAGGGTCCCCCGAGCACCGCCAGGAGTGATTCCTGGGTGCATGTGCCAGGAGTAGCCCTTGTGCATCTCAGGGTGTGTCCCAAAAAGGAAAAAAAAAGACAAAGTGATACAAAGTGTCATAGTGTTTTGAAGGTGATACAAAGTATCATGGTGTTTAAAAGGTGATACAAGGGCTGGAGCAATAATACATCAAGGAAGGCGTGTGCCTTGCACGCGGCCAACCCGGGTTCGATTCCCGGCATCCCATAGGGTCCCCCAAGCACCGCCAGGAGTAGTTCCTGAGTGCAGAGCCAGGAGGAACCCCTGAGTATTGCCGAGTGTGACCCAAAAAACAAAAAAATAAAACAAAAAAAAGACGAAGACACACGCAAGTCCAAGGAGGTCCCCTGTCATCCAAAACAAAAGTGGAACAACCAGGGTAGCTGCCTCCCAGAATAGATCTAGCAGAAGAGCATTCAGTCACCCCCAGAATCCCCCCTATAACTGAGTGTAAGAATCACAGTGAGGGGCTGGAACCATAGCACAATGGGGAGGGCGTCTGCCTTGCACGCGGCCGACCTGGGTTCGATTCCCAGCATCCCATAGGATCCCCCGAGCACCGCCAGGAGTGATTCCTGGGTGCATGTGCCAGGAGTAGCCCTTGTGCATCTCAGGGTTGTCCCAAAAAGGAAAAAAAAAGACAAAGTGATACAAAGTCATAGTGTTTTGAAGGTGATACAAAGTATCATAGTGTTTAATGGGTGATACAAAGTATCATGGTGTTTAAAAGGTGATACAAGGGCTGGAGCAATAATACATCAAGGAAGGCGTTTGCCTTGCACGCGGCCAACCCGGGTTCGATTCCCAGCATCCCATAGGGTCCCCTGAGCACCGTTAGGGATAATTCCTCAGTGCAGAGCCAGGAGGAAGCCCTGTGCATCGCTGGGGTGTGACCCAAAGTGAAAAAAATAAAAATAAAAGAACCACAAGTGAGGGACCAGAAGGAGAAGCACAGAGGGAGGGCGTTGGCCTTGCAAGAGGCTGACCCGGGTTCGATTCCCAGCATCCCATAGGGTCCCCCGAGCCCCACTAGGAGAGATCCCTGAGTGAGCTCAGAGCCAGGGATCATCCCTGAGCCCCGCCACTGGCTGTGACTTCAGATCAGAGGGGGAGTCCAGGGCTGGCTGGCACGGAAGCTCCCTACAGCAGCTCAGAGAAAAGCATCCCCCAAAGTGGGCACCTGGGCCCCATTTTTCCCAACAGCTGCTTTCCAGAGAAATGAGCCTCTTGCCCTGGACACAGGAGCTGGGGTCTGCGTCCCTCTTTAAAGAGCGGGTCACCAGTGGGGCGGGAGGGCTGCTAAGCGCTGTCGTGGTCAGAGACCCCCTGCCCCTGAAAGCGATGAAGCCCCGGTCGTGCAAGTAGCCCCCCCAGAACGGTGGAGAAACACCTGCCTCCCCCGGGCATGCCCTGGCCAGCTCTGTCTGGCTTTTTGGGGTTCCGGCCTCTCCCCCTTCCTGCTCCCCGGATCTGAGCCCACCAGAAATGAAGCAAGCCCCCCACCCAGGTGCCTGGGGAGTGTGCTGGACGGTGCAGGGGTGTGGGGGGGAGTATTACCTGCCACGACGGCTGGGCTGTTCTGACCTCCGCTGGGCCTCACCCAGACCTCCACCGTGAACGCTTCCCGGGGGACGCTGGCCAGCGCCTCGGCACGGAGAAGCAGCCTCTCGGGCCTCCCAGAGAAGTACAGGACAGGGACTCCTCCCGGGGGGGCCGTGGGCGCAGACTCGGCCTGCAGTGCTCGTCTCGGCCGTGGGTGGGGTGGCCGGCGAGGGTGGTCTCGCCCCTTCGCCACCGGGCGCTGCCGTCGGCTCTTGGCCCGACCAGTGTCCAGTCCGGGGTCCTTGGGCGCTGACAAGTCCCAGGAGGGGCCACCAGAAAGTGCCTGTCTGCTCAGCGGGGCTGCATAGGGCCTCAGGGAGTCCCGAGGGGTGCTGGGATACACCCCGAAGAGGTGTCCTGCAGGGGCACCTCGGGGACCGTGTCCCCGGCCGCCCAGCCAACAGCCATGGCCTTCAGCTGACCCCTCGCTGCGGGGCTCCCTCTGCACCAAGGACCCTTTGCGTGTCCTGTGGGGCTGGTGGCCGGCGGCCAGGAGTGTCCCCGTGGCCAGCATCCACAGGCTCACCTTCAGGGCCCGGCGGAGAGGCATCCCTGCCTGCCTCTGGCCGCAGCACCCCAAGTCAATTCTCTGGATGCCCCCTGCCACCGGGTGGAGGGTCGGGGGTGGTTGGCAGAGGGCGCTGGGTCCCTCACGGCCGGGCACCCGGCTCTGTCCGACGGGTGGGTGCTCTGGGCGGTGTGGAGGTTGCCGGGCAGACTCCTGGCCCTTAGGTCAGTCCTTGGAAGAAGGAAACTGGGTCTGGCCTGCTGCTCCCTATATTTACGGGCTACTTGCCACCCCCCTTCCTGGTCCACCCCTCCCCTGCACCCCTCCCCTGCTGATAGGAGGGAGGGAGGCAGGCCCCGCCCCTGCCCTGGGCTACCTGCAGCCCGGAGGGGGGGGCTCAGTCTCCCTCAAGCTCTTCCTCCTCTTCCTCCTCCTCCTCCTCCTCCTCCAGCCAAAATGCTTCTCCTCAGAGTCCTCCCTTGCCCCCGACACACAGACCCACCACCAAAATCGCTCTGAGCACCTGCACAGAGAGGTTCAGCCTCTAAGAACAACAGAGAGAATCAGTATGTGTGTGTGTGGGGGGGCATTGGCCTAGCACCGGGCCGACCCGGGTTCGATTCCCAGTATCCCATAGGGTCCCCCTAGAGCGCCACCAGGCCAAGAGTGATTCCTGAGTGCAGAGCCAGGAGTCAGCCCTGAGCATTGCCGGGTGGGACCCAGAAAGGGAAAAAAAAAAAGAAAAAAAAAAGAATCAGTGGGGGGTGGGGGGTGGAAGGGTCCCACTTCCCCCAGTAGACCCAGCCCGGCTCTAAACTCTCCCTATCCAGACCCCATCCAAGTTGCTCCCCTCTCCATAGTCTGGAATGGTAAACTGAGGGTGGATTGGGTTTTTTTCCCTTCCCTTCTAATTTGTGGGTGCATGGCCTGTCTCTGTCGGGGCGTCCCTGGCCCTGAGGGGGGCCTCACCGGCTGTCCTCACCTCTGGGGGAGTCTCCTGGGTCCCGAAGAGCGAGATAGGGGAAGAGGACAGCCAGCCAGCGGGGTGGGGTGTGGAGGTCCCCCCACCCCGCACTTCTCCCCTCCCCCACCCTGCCTGCTTGGAGCAGTCACCCCAGCCAAGGCAGACAGCCGAGATGTCAAAGTTAGTGAGTCGGAAGCATCCTCAAGGTGGTCCCCTCCTTCGACCCACCAGGAGACAGCAGCTCCTCTGCCCCAGTCCCCCACCCCTCCACATTCCAGCTCCTCTGATCTGCAGCCCTGGAATCCGGGATCAATACCCAACCATCAGGAGGGCTGGTAGAGAGAGTGTTCTCTCTCTCTCTCTGTCTCTCTCTCTGTGTCTCTCTCTGTGTGTCTCTCTCTGTCTCTCTGTCTCTCTCCCCTTCACTCTCTCTCTCCCTCTCCTCTCTCTTCTCTCTCCTTTCTCTCAATTCTCTCTCTTCTCTCTCTCCCTCTCCTCTCTCTCTCTCTCTCTGTCTCTCTCTCTGTGTCTCTCTCTGTCTCTCTCTCTGTCTCTCTGTCTCTCTCCCCTTCACTCTCTCTCTCCCTCTCCTCTCTCTTCTCTCTCCTTTCTCTCAATTCTCTCTCTTCTCTCTCTCCCTCTCCTCTCTCTCTCTCTCTCTCTCTCTCTCACACACACACACACACACACACACACAGACACCAAAGAAGCCACACCAACCCTGCCAGGAATTTCTTCCTTTCCTGGGGCCAGACCCTTCCTTGTAAGGGTTAGCGCCCGATTTCTATCCCTGGGGCCTGAAAGGACCTCCCCTTCGCACCTCCCCCCCCCCCCCCGCCCCGCACCCCCCCAGGTCACTTCCCAATGGGCTCCGGAGATGGAGGGAGGATTCTCCCCTGCCCCCCCTGTCGGCGGCTGCCCCTCCCCTCTGCCCTGGCAGGGACCCACTGGAACCGGGCACAGCCCCACGGAGTTTCCTTCTCTCCACTTCCCCCAGGCACCGGGGGCGGCCACAGCAGCCCCTCAAATGGGGGCTGAGCGCCAAACCCGGGCACCTCGATTTCTGAGGCACTGCCTGGAAGTGCATGGTGCAGGCGGCAGGGGGGCTGTGTGTGTTTGAACCTGAGAAATGTCTGCATGGAGGTGTGACCCCCTCAATGGGATCTATCCCCCCCACACACACACACACACTGCATTGCACACCTAACACACACTCTGCATTGTACACCTAACACACACACTGCATTGCACACCTAACACACACACTGCATTGTACACCTAACACACACACTGCATTGTACACCTAACACACACACTGCATTGCATACCTAACACACACACTGCATTGTACACCTAACACACACACTGCATTGTACACCTAACACACACTCTGCATTGTACACCTAACACACACACTACATTGTATACCTAACACACACACTGCATTGTACACCTAACACACACACTGCATTGTACACCTAACACACACACTGCATTGCACACCTAACACACACACTGCATTGCACACCTAACACACACTGCATTGCATACCTAACACACACACTGCATTGTACACCTAACACACACTGCATTGCACACCTAACACACACACTGCATTGTACACCTAACACGCACTCTGCATTGTACACCTAACACACACTCTGCATTGTACACCTAACACACACACTGCATTGCACACCTAACACACACACTGCATTGTACACCTAACACACACTCTGCATTGCACACCTAACACACACACTGCATTGCACACCTAACACACACTCTGCATTGTACACCTAACACACACTGCATTGCATACCTAACACACACACTGTATTATTGCACACCTAACACTCAAACTGCATTGTACACCTAAAGCCAGCACGGGTAAGAATGCTTAACTGCATGGACTGGGGGATCATATGCAGAGGGTGTTGTGTGTGTGGGGGGGGGACTTCAGGACTCCCCGTGTCCACGTGGAACTGGCATCTCTCCCTCAGCTCTAGCTGCCCTGGTCCTCCTCTTCCAGGGAGCCCAACTGGACTGACACCTTCCCTTTCCCCCATACTCCAGGGTACCCGGGGCAGCACCACGGACCCCCTCCAAGCCAGACACACACCCCCGCCACGCGCCGGCCCCGGAGGAGAACGGTACAGGCATGTAGGTGAGGCTGTACACAGACCCCCACCACCCCGTGCTGCATGGACCCTGGTTCCCCATTTCCCTTCCCTTCTGACTCAGTAACTCTTTTCTCTCTTTTTTTTCTCCCGGTTCTGAGGCAGCTCAGGAGAGATTTGGACTTGGGAGAGCGTGAGGGGGAGGTGGAGCGAATCCAGCCAGGGCCAGCGGCATCCCGGGAGGCAGAGGAGGGAGGGGACTAGGAGGCTCTCGAGAAAGGCAGGGAAGTCGCTCAGGTGAGGAAGGGGGCGCGCCTCCTCCCTCAGACACCCCCAGCCCGCCCTGCGGAGAAGGGGTTCCTACCATGCACTTCAGCCCCGGTGGCCGGCACAGAGGAGGGTTGAGGCAACGTGCTGAGGGCCCCATCTGGGGGCAGATGCTCCCGCGGCCCCTCGGGTGGCCCCGCTCGGGTCAGTGACCCATTCAAACGCCACCGACAACTCCGCTTCCAGGTCAACCTTCCTCCCTGCCTGGCCCGCCTGCCTGTCTCTCCTCTCTCTCTGTCTCTCTCTCTGTCTCTCTCTCTCCCCCTGCTCTCACGCTCTCTCTCCGTCTCTCTCTCTCTCTGTGTCTCTGTTTCCTCTCTGTCTCTCTCTCTCTCTCTCTCTCTCTCTGTGTCTCTCTCTCCCTGTTCTAGCTCTCTGTGTCTCTGCCTCTGTCTCTGTGTTTCTGTCTCTCTCCGTCTCTCTATCTCTCTCTGTCTGTCTCTGTCTCTGTCTCTCTCTGTCTCTCTGTCTCTCTCTCTCTCTCTCTCTCTCTCTCTCTCTCTCTTCCCCCTTCAGCTCTTAGCAGCCCAAAGTTTCACCCAAAAAAGAAAAAAAAAAGGTTGAGACATTCCCGTGTTTTTTCCTTTAGTTGTAACTTTGGCGGTGACATCAGGACCAGCCCACCAACGCCCCACCTCTCCCTCTCCTTCCCGGGTCCTCATCAGCTCCCCACCCCTCCCCCCTCAACCCCGGCCTGACAGGCAGGGTCCCTGCCTGTCTGTCTGCCTGCCTGTCTGTCTGTCCCTGCTCCCCTGCCTGTCTGTCTGTCCCGGCTCCCGGAGGTTCCCTCCTCGAACGTCGTCGTCGCACCAGCCCCTAGTTCTCTTCGCACTTGCCGGACCCACCGCTGGGCCCCTCCCCCACCCTGCCCCCCACCCCCACCCCCAGCGACACTCTGGGGCAAGGAACTGCAGGGGCGACTCTCTTGTGCCTCAGCGGAGCGCAGACATTAGCATCTGTAAAGTGGATCACATCAGAAGGACAGGCAGAGGCCATCTACACCCCCCATTCCATCCCGGTTACCTGCTGGTCTACACACACACACACACACACACACACACACACATACATAGCACACGCACACACACGCACCACACACATGCCCTGTTCCCCCAGAAAACTGGCTGGGAAGAACCACAACGCCCCCCCCCCGCCCCCAGTTCTGTGCCCAGGAGAAAGAAACACACACACACACACACACACACACACACACACACACACACACACATGCATCACACACATCTCCTGTTCACCCAGAAAACTGGCTGGGAAGAACCACACCCCATCCCCGTTCTGTGCCCAGGAGAAATAAAGAAACACACACACACATACACACACACACACACTGCATGCACGCACGCGCACGCACACACACACACACACACACACACACACAGGCATCACACAGATGTCCTGTTCACCCAGAAAACTGGCTGGCAAGAACCACATCCCACCCCGATTCTGTGCCCAGGAGAGAGAAACACACACACACACACACACCACACACGCACACGCACCACACACATGTCCTGTTCCCCCAAAAAACTGGCTGGGAAGAACCACCCCACACCCCCCCCCCACACACACACCCGTTCTATGCCCAGGAGAGAGAAAGAAAGGAGGCAGCAAGGCGAGCCGACCAGACCGACAGCTCGGTTCTCTAGGCAGACAGAATCCTGTGGATCATTTGTTCGTGTCCAAGTCCTGTCCCCCAGCACTCACCCCCACCCCCCTCACCCCCACCCCCGCCAGGATCGCCCCCCACGGAGAGCCTGGCCACCCTACGAGGCTGGACGGCTGCTGGGTTTGCTCTGAAATCTCCGCGGGACGCCTCCATCCCCCTCCCCTGCTCTATCTGCGGTGTCGGGAAGCGCCAGCTGCCGGAGAGACGGGAGGCCCCTTCTGGGGTGCGACTCTCTGGGCTGGGCCGAGGAACTGCAGGGGCGACTCTCTGGGCCGAGGAACTGCAGGGGCGACTCTCTGGGCTGAGGAACTGCAGGGGCGACTCTGGGCCGAGGAACTGCAGGGGCGACTCTCTGGGCCGAGGAACTGCAGGGGCGACTCTCTGGGCTGAGGAACTGCAGGGGCGACTCTGGGCTGAGGAACTGCAGGGGCGACTCTCTGGGCTGAGGAACTGCAGGGGCGACTCTCTGGGGCAAGGAACTGCAGGGGCGACTCTCTGGGGCAAGGAACTGTAGGGGCGACTCTCTGGGCCGAGGAACTGCAGGGGCGGGTTCACAGACACCCGGGGAGTTGGGGAGGGGGCAGCGGGCAGGGCCAAAGGGATTTGAGGCTCTGCATTTCCTGGGCAGCTGGGGCCTAGGGATTCTGGATGGCAGGTAAACAGCTCAGGCAGGGGGGAGGAAATCAACCAAGGTCAGAGAAAGCCACGCGGCATGGGAAGGAGGAAAGAGGAGAGAAAGAAGGCGAGACATGGAGGGAGGAAGCGAGAGAGGAGAGGAGACAGGAGGAGAAAGGCCCAAAGACACGGAGAGGAACTGAATCTTAAAGAGAGGGGCTTCCGGAGCGAACCAACCGGGCTGAGTAGAGAGAAGGCTAACAGACACATGCCCCAGAAGGGCTGGAGCGATAGCACAGCGGGGAGGGCGTTGGCCTGGCACGCGGCCGACCCGGGTTCGATTCCCGGCATCCCATCGGGTTCCCCAAGCACCTCCAGGAGTGATTCCTGAGTACAGAGCCAGGAGTCAGCGCCAGAAGTCAGCCCTGAGCCCAGACAGCTGTGATCCCATTGTGATTTCAGTGATCATGGCAAGAGAAAAAGATTTTGGGGGGGGGGGGGGCAGAGAGATAGTTCAGCTGGGTGGCCGACCCGGGTTCGATTCCCCAGCATCCCCTAGGGTCCCCCGAGCACCGCCAGGAGTGCAGAGCCAGGACTCAGCCCTGAGCATCATCGGGTGGGACCCAAAAAGAAAAAAAAAAAACACATGGTGGTGGGCCTACGACTCCGGCAACTTCTACTACGATGCCCGTCTGGTGGCCGTGCCAACCACATGCCACTTGGCTGGTGCCAAGTCCCCTTGCGGGTACCAGGGTGGGGTGGGCGCAGAAGTGTGAGGGTTAGTCTTAGGGCTGGAAAGTACAGTGGGCAGGGAGCCTGCCCCGTGCCTAGCCAACACAGGTTTCATCCCTGAAGGTCCCCCAGCAGCACCAGGTGTAACCCCTGAGCTCAGAGCTGGGAGTAAGCCTGGAGCACCGCTGGGTGTGTGTTCCCCCCCACACACACCCCTAAGCAAAAAAGAAAGGAAGGAAGAAAGGAAAGGCCTGGTGAGTGCGTCCTGGGGCACTTTGCCCCCAAGTGGAGCAAAGGCTCTCACCTACATCATTAGGCTGGGGGAGGCGGCACTTCGGGTCTCTCTGCCTGGGGGACTTCTGGGGGGTAAGGAAACTGTGTTGTTGCCTCCAACAACCACAAAGCCCCTCCTGCCCACACAGAACAAGATGCCTTGGATTTTTTTTTCTTTGCTTTGTGGGTCCCACCCCGCGATGCTCAGGGATTCCTCCCGGCTCTGCACTCAGGAATCACTCCTGGCGGTGCTCGGGGGACCTTATGGGATGCCGGGGATCGAACCCGGGTCGGCCGCGTGCCAGGCCAGCTCCCTCCCTGCTGTGCTATCACTCCAGCCCTTGTATCACCCTTTAAACACTATGACACTTTGTATCACCTTTTTAAACACTATGATACTTTGGTATCACCTTCAAAACACTATGACACTTTGTATCACTTTTTCTTTTTTTTTTTTTCCTTTTTAGCTGGAGTTAGAGCGCAGAGGTAGGGCGTTTGCCTTGCACGCAGCCAGCCTGCCGAGAGTATTCAATATGCCAAACACAGTAACAAGAAGTCTCACAACGGCGATGAACTGGGCCCGCTCGTTCGAGCAAATCGATGAACAAGGAGGACAGTGATTGTGATTGTGAACGGGTTACACCCTGTGATGCACAGGGGCTACTCCTGGCACATGCACTCAGGAATCACTCCTGGCGGTGCTCAGGGGACCATATGGGATGCTGGGAATCGAACCCGGGTCAGCCACGTGCAAGGCAAACGCCCTCCCCGCTGTGCTATTGTTCCAGTCCCAGGATGCCTTGGATTTGGGCTTCAAATATGATGCATTCAGAGTTTCCAAAAAGATCCCAACAACCTACACACACGCATGCACACACACACATGCACACCCATGCACGAATCCATGTGCACACGTGCGTATGCACAGACACATACACAGACAAAACACACAGACAAAACCATGCACACACAGCCATATGCACACACATATACATGGACACACAGATACACACACGTACACACAAACCCTCACACACATACGCACACACACACACGCACCTATATGCACACGCACGCATGCACACACTCTCACAGACACAATGCACACACATGTGTCCACAAAGTACATGCAGACACATACCTGTGGGCCCACACACACAGACACACATACACACACAGAGACAAGCATGTACACAGTAAGAATCGCATGGAGACCTCCTGGGGTCTTGCTCTTCCTCTGACCCAGTGCACACGGCGTTCTCCTTCTTTCTCTCCTTAGCAAGGACTCATGGCTGCAATCGTCAGAGTTCAGGGAAACTGTATGGTGGCTGCCGACCCGGTTGCTCCAGATACAGTGCTCCCGGGGGGAGGGAGGGAAAGGGAAATCTTTCCAGGCAGGGCCTCTGCAGAAAACTGGTGAGGTTTGGTGGTGCCAAGTCAGGAAGGGGGAAGGCTGAGGGTGGGGCCTGGCCTCACTGTCCAGCCTGTGCTGTCTCTGGGGGTCCTGGGGCGAGCAGGGTCACACTGGGAGGGGGACGCTCCCGGGGAGAGCTGGTGGCCTGGTGACGGGACAGGCAGAGGCCAGAGGAGACCGAGGGCACAGCTGGAGGCGGTGGCCAGAATGAAGCTCCTGCAGGAACCCAAAGGGCCAGGACCCTCTGCTGACCCCCAGCCCAGAGGGCACAGGAAGCAGGTTTCTCTTTTTTTTGTTTCTTTGTTTTGTTTTGTTTTGTTGCTTTTTTGGGTCTCACCCGTCGATGCTCTGGGCTGACTCCCAGCTCTGCACTCAGGAATCACTCCTGGCAGTGCTCGGGGGACCCTATGGGACGCCGGGGCTCAAACCCGGGTCGGCCGCATGCCAGGCCAGCGCCCTCCCCCACTGTGCTATGGCTCCAGCCCCAACACTGTAATTTCTTTATACCCCACCAGGGCTTCACAGAGTCACTAAGTTTTTTATTGTGCTCAGTACATACTTGTGAGTCCATCAGATCTACAGGATCAATGATGGGTCCTGAAAAATGGTAAGTGCATGATCTCCCAAATTTTGGGGGGGGGGGTGTGATCACACTCCTCGATGCTCCCAGGTTACTGCTGGCTCTGCACTCAGGAATTATAATATATATATATATATATATATATATATATATATATATCACGATCACGATCATCCTGTTGTTCGTCAATTGCCTCGAGCAGGCACCAGTAACGTCCCCTTCTTCCTAGCCCTGAGGTTTTAAAAGAGCCATTTCAATGCTCTTTCAGGATGAGGAGAATGAGACCCATCATTGTTACTGGTATTTGGCATATTGGGGATGCCACGGGGAGTTTGCCAGACTCTGCCGTGCAGGCTGGATACTTTTGGTAGCCTGCCAGTTTCTCCAAAGGAAAAATAAGATAGTAAGATGTCGCACGGCCGCAAATGTGGCCACACGCTTCTGGGAGCTGGGTTTTATAGTCTCTGCGTTTTGGCCGTTGATGGGACCAACCTGGCTCTGGCGGCAGCTGGTGGGTGTGACGCCTACCTACTGGAAGATGGGGGGTCTGGGTGGAGAAGGCCCAGTCCCAATCCGAGTAGGCTATATATTTGCTATTTGGGACACACCCAGTGATGCTCAGGGGTTCCTCCTGGCTCTGCACTCAGGAATCACTCCTGGCAGTGCTTGGGGGTCCCTATGGGATGCCGGAGATCGAACCCGGGTCGGCCATGAGCCAGACCAACGCCCTCCCCGCTGTGCTATGGCTCCAGCTGTTTCCACTCTCTCGTGTCCAGCTGCCCCGGCCATTTTGTCCTTTGGGGCTGACTGGTCACACTGCATGGCCTCACACACACACACACACACACACACACACACACACAACTTCCAAACCTCAGTCATGGCAGAGTCCCGGTGGCCAGAAATGGAGGTGAGGGAGTTTGTGGTGAAGAGAATCACTGAAAAAATCCTAAAGTGTCTCCACTCTCCCCTACACACACACACACACACACACACACACACACACACACACACAACCCTTGGTAGCTTGCCAGGCTCTCCAAGAGGGGCGGAGGAATTGAACCCGGACCCATCGGGTCGGCTGCGTGCAAGGCAAACGCCCTACCACTGTGCTATGGCTCCAGCCCTACAGAACATTCACTGAAAATAAACATGAGGGGTCCGGAGCCATAGCACAGCGGGGAGGGCGTTGGCCTTGCACGCATCCGACCCGGGTTCGATCCCAGACATCCCCTCGGGTCCCCTGAGCACCACCAAGAGTAATTCCTGAGTGCAGAGCCAAGAGTCTACCCTGAGCACTTTCAGATGTGGCCGAGAAGGCCCCCAAAATAAAAATAAATAAAGATAAGTGCCGGAGTGCAGAACGTTAAAAAAGGGCACACGTTGCCAACACGATGCCAAGCGGCACCTCATGGCCGTCCCCGTGCCCAGGAGGGCTGGTTGTCGGGGAAAGACAAATTTGGCATTTGGGATCACTCGGGAGGCGCCAGTCGACGCCAGACGTTTCCAACAGCCCAGACACAGCCTGTTAAGCCAGTCCTGGTGTCTTTCCTGGTATACTGGAATAAGCTTGAACTTGGGCAGGGTCAAGGCAGACCTCAGCGATGCAGGACCGTGCCCCCTGCCCCCACTAACCACTAGGCTCCACGTCCCGTCCTGGAGACAGTCGGGGGCCTTGCTGGCCTGAACATCCCCCCCCCACGCACACACAACACACACACACACACACACACACACACACACACACACACACAGCCTGCGTTGGCCTCCTAAGAGCTCCAGGTCTGCTTGGCAAACGCCTCACTGCAAATGAGAACATTCAGTTCCCAGGCTCAGGCTGTCTTTCATGACCCACCAAAGTCGCCCCCTGGGCCCAAGTGAGCCTGTTCTGTGGTCAGCAGAGTGGACAGAGACATCGAAGTGGAGGAGGGGATGAGGCCAAGGGAACACACGCCCGCCACCCTGGCCCTTAACGGCTTCCAACTGAGGTCGCCCCAATAGCTGAGCCCTGCCACGCAGACAACGACTCCAAAACACCTCGTTTTCCCCGTCTGCCGGCCATGAAGATTTGGAAATCTGTGAGTGTCTGATCCGGAACCCACAGGGCTCCCTGCGTCACTCCCTCTCTGTACCCCAGACTCTCCCTGTGACGATGAAGGCACCACGAGCTGGACTGTGGGGCATGAGTGCCCGCTGGGGAGTGCTGACTCTAAGAAAGGGCAATGAGTTGTCCCCAGAGAACTGCCGCCAGGACTGGGCCCTAAGACCGTGCCAGTCCCCCAAATCCCCTGTTCCCCAACCCCCCAAAAGCCAAGAGCATCTGCAGGAGAGAAGTCCAGATATGAAGAGGGCTGATTTTTTTTTTTGCTTTTTGGGTCACACCTGGCAATGCACAGGGGTTACTCCTGGCTCTGCACTCAGGAGTCACTCCTGGCAGTGCTCAGGGGACCCTATAGGATGCTGGGAATGGAACCCGGGTCGGCCGCGTGCAAGGCAAATGCCCTACCTGCTGTGCTATCTCTCCAGCCCCAAGAGAGCCGATTTTTTTAAAAAAATTTTATTATTGAATCACCGTGAGATAGCACAGCGGGTAGGGCGTTTGCCTTGCATGCAGCCGACCCGGGTTCGATTCCTCCATCCCTCTCGGAGAGCCCAGCAAGCTACCGAGAGTATCTTGCCCGCACAGCAATGCCTGGCAAGCTCCCTGTGGCATATTCAATATGCCAAAAAACAATCACAACAAGTCTCACAAGGGAGACGTTACTGGGCCCGCTCAAGCAAGTCGATGAACAACGGGAGGACAGTGCTAAGATGCTATTATTGAATCTCTGTGAGATGCAGTTATAAGCTTTCATGTTTGAGTTTCAGTCACACAATGATCAAACACCCATCCCTCCACCAGTGCACATTCTCCACCACCAATGTCCCCAGTATACCCCCCTTTCCAACCCTCCCCCCTGCCTCCATGGCAGACAATTTCCCTCATACTCTCTCTCTACTTTGGGGCATTATGGTTTGCAATACAGATACTGAGAGGCCATCCCGTTGGGTCCCTTATCTACTTTCAGCCCACATCTCCCATCCCGAGCGATCCCTCCAACCATCACTGACTCAGTGACCCCTTCTTGCTTTTGTTTGTTTGTTTTTTGTTTGCTTTTTTGCTTTTTGGGTAGGGCGTTCGCCTTACAAGCGGCCAACATGGCCGACCCGAGTTCGATTCCTCCCCCCCTCTCGGAGAGCCCGGCAAGCTACCGAGAGTATTCGATATGCCAGACACAGTAACAACAAAGTCTCCAATGGAGACGTTACTGGGCCCGCTCGAGCAAATCGACGATCAACGGGAGGGCCTTTACCTTTTACCTTTGCTTTTTGGGTAGCGATGCACAGGGTTTACTCCTGGCTCTGCACTCAGAAATTACCCCTGGCGGTGCTCAGGGGACCCTATGAGATGCTGGGAATCGAACCCGGGTCAGCCTCTTGCAAGGCAAACGCCCTACCCACTGTGCTATTGCTCCAGCCCCCGTGATCTCTTCTTCCAGCTAAGGGCTGATTTTTTATAGCTCTCTATTGACAGAGGGTTGAGATTCCCATGGAAGGTGAGATCTGGCCTCTGTGACCAGAGATGGCGAGTTCGAAGTCTAACTATCTGTCCCCCCGCCATTCCACAGGGGTTCCCGATTTCCCAAAGGCTCAGGGGTCTTTGGTGGAGTGTGTTGGTCTCTGGATTGGTTTGAACTGTGAGCCTCAGCCTGTTCTGTGGCAAAGCGGAAGAGAGATGTTTCCAGCAGATTGAGGGCGTTATAGTGCCAAGATGCATGAGGGGGTGCGTGGGGGGTTCTTGACCAATAGGAGCTGGGATGACATCTCCGATATGACTTACCAGAACCAGCACCTCAGAAAGGCTTCTCGAAGTAATCACGATCACGATCATCTTGTTGTTCGTCGATTGCCTCGAGCAGGCCCCAGTAATGTCTCCTTCATCCTAGCCCTGAGATTCTAAAAAGTGCCACATTCATGTTCTTTCAGGGTTAGGAGAATGAGACCCATCATTGTTACTGGGTTTTGGCATATTGAATACGCCACGGGGAGTTTGCCAGACTCTGCCGTGTGGGCAGGATACTTTTGGTAGCCTGCCAGGTTGTCCAAAAGTAAAAATAAGATAATAAGATGTGCGGCCACGGATGCGGCCACACACTTCCAGGAGCTGGGTTTTATAGTCTCTGGGTCTTGGCTGTTGATGGGATTACATGGCGCTGGGGGCCAGATGGTGGGTGTGACCCCTGCCTACTGGAAGGTGGAGGATCTGGGTGGAGGATGAGTTTCCTCCCCGCCCCGAGCAGAGCTCCGGCGGCCGAAGATCTTCAGAACCAGCCACAACCAAGCTGAGACCACTCTCCACATGCATGAAGGTACCGGCAGAGGAGCACAGGCATGCGGGTCCCGGGGCTGAGATCTCCAAGCCGGCTCGGATCGGGGCTGAGCATCCTCCACCCAGATCTTCCATCTTCCAGCAGGCGAGGGTCACACCCACCAACTGCCCCACCCCCCCACACACGGCAGAGTCTGGCAAACTCTCTGTGGCATATTCAATATGCCAAATACTAGTAATGATGATGGGTCTCATTCTCCTAACCCTGAAAAAGCCTTGAATGTGGCACTTTTTAGAATCTTATCTTTATTTATTTTCAGAATCTCGGGGCTAGTACAAAGGAGACGTTACTGGTGCCTGCTTGAGGCAATCAACGAACAACAGGATGATCGTGATCATGATTGTGAAACAGACCAGAACAGACCAGAAGCCCTTGCCTGAAGAGACAGCGCAAAGGTGAAGGCACACACCAGTTTCCATCTATGGCACCTCCTTGCTGGGGGCTGTCCTGGGCCTCCGGCACCCCAACCTTGAGAAAGGGGCAGGGGAACACTACAGAGAACTGTAGAACAAATTTCCTTTTTTTTTTTTGGCTTTTTGTGTCACACCCGGCAATGCACAGGGGTTCCTCCTGGCTCACGCACTCAGGAATCACTCCTGGTGGTGCTCGGGGGACCCTATGGGATGCTGGGAATCGAATCCGGGTCGGCCCTGTGCCAGGCCAACACCCTCCCTGCTGTGCTATCACTCCAGCCCCTAACTGGCTTCATTTCATTCCTGGAGTGTTTCATGACTGTCTCCCTATGATGTGTCAGAAGATTGTTTTTTTCTTTTTTCTTTAAACAGCCAGGTTGTCCAAAATAGGAGACTAACACCCAAGAGTGGCCGAGATTAGTACCAGGAATTTTGCTCCATGACGTGGAGGCCAGCCACACATGCTAGGGGAAAAGGGAGCTCAGATAGAGAAGGGAGCACCAAATAAAGGGTGTTGGGAGGATCCTCCCAGGATGGGAGAAGCATGCTGAAAGTAGACTATAGACCAAACATGATTGTCACCCATTGTCTCTTTTGCAAACCACAACACCCAAGAGGAGAGAGAGAACAAAAGGGAATGCCCTGCCACAGAGGCCGGGTGGGATGGGGGGGGTGGATTGGGGGTGGGAGGGATACTGGGACCCGTGGTGGTGGGAAATGGGCACTGGTGGAGGGATGAGTACTTGATCATTGTATAACTGAAACCCAAACACAAAATTTGTCAGTCTACAACTGTACCTCATGGTGTCTCACTAATAAAAAAAATAAATTAAAAAAAAATTTTTTAATGCTCATGGGCGTTCCCGCAAAGAAAGTGCGGAGAATCCGTCCCGGGCAGGCCTGGAGCTGTCCTGGAACTCCAGGTGACCTCTGCCTCTCTGTCCCTCTACTGGTGCACGTAGCAGGTGACCCAGGGGCCCTCTGGACTTGCTGCTTGAAGCCTCGAAAGTTTTTTTTTTCTTTTTGGGTCACACCCAGCAATGCTCAGGGGTCACTCCTGGCTCTGCACTCGGGAATCACTCCTGGTGGTGCTCGGGGGACCCTATGGGATGCCGGGGATCGAACCCAGGTCGGCCGCGTGCCAGGCAAACGCCCTCCCCGCTGTGCTATCGCTCCAGCCCACTCGAAATATAAAGGTAAAGGTAAAGGCCCTCCCGTTGATCGTCGATTTGCTCGAGCGGGCCCAGTAACGTCTCCATTGGAGACTTTGTTGTTACTGTGTCTGGCATATCGAATACTCTCGGTAGCTTGCGGGGCTCTCCGAGAGGGGCGGAGGAATCGAACTCGGGTCGGCCATGTTGGCTGCGTGCAAGGCAAACGCCCTACTGCTGTGCTATCGCTCCAGCCCCCAGAACTTTTATTTTTTGGTGGTGGTTATTTATTTTATTTTATTTTTATTTTTAAGTCAGTGTTGCACAGGGGTCACTCCTGGCTCTGCACTCAGGAAGTCGATATCAATTAATAATCGGGAGATAAAATGACATCCTGGAAGGATCCTAGAAGGGGTCCTTTCAGACACATCAGCCCACCCTGATCCCTGCCAAGCTTCCTGGGCTCGGGGCACTAGCATCTATTTCTGGGCAATGACCACAGCCACATTTCTGACCTGGCTGTCTAATTTTAGAGATGAAGTTAGCGCATCTCAAGCCCGGCCCTGTCAAATGCTCAGAAGTCAATTCCCCACAAGGAAAGGAGAAAGTACTGCAGCCAGGGCCGAGGAAACTTCCGGAAGCTTCTGAACTCCTGCCGGCAGCCCCCGGGGGGCTGGTCCAATGGGGTCCTGAGCGTTCCCATAAAATCATTCTTTCATTCACTGTGTCATCCCCTGAATCATTCACTCATCCACTGTGCCACGAGGGCCCCAGCAGCACTGGTCCCCGTCACGCCCGGCTGTGTCATCAGAGAACAGATTCTAATCTGGACAGATAAAGGGGAGAGGTGACACGGGCCACTCGGAAAGCCCCGACCAAACAGGCTGCAGACTGCGTCACTGCATCATCTGCGAAGGGACTGTTTGCCTGGCATTCTGCTTGGTGCCAGGAAGAGGAACCAGAGAGCCTTCCTCTCTGCCAGGGAGAGACGGGGGAACGGCATAGAGGCCCGTTTCCCCGGCACCCGCCCCAGTGCTCTTGTAAATAGTTAAGTCCCTCTCTGTTTTGATTGGTTAATAGTCTTGGGTTCGGGGAGGGGGGACATACCTGGCAGTGTTTGGGGTGGACTTCTGGCTCTGTGCTCCTGGATCTCGCCTGGCAGGGCTCAGGGGACTCTCCAGGGTCTCAACCAGTTCTTGGTTGCGCAGAGGATTGTGGCAAATGAAAGACCACCTCCTCCAGGAAGCCCTTCGGGTCTCCCCACCCCCCTGCCCACCCAGAGCTTCCTTGTGCAGGCGTTTATCTGAGGTCACTCCTTACCATCTCCACTGGCAAGGATGTGGTTTCCTCTGACATGTTTTCAGGAGGAAAATCCAGGCGGGGAGGCGCGTCCAGCACTTTCCCCAGGGCCGAGAGCCCAAGCCAGGAGCACTGGCCAGGGAGTCCCGGAATGTGAGGGAGCCCACCTGGGAGTGCCACCCAGTACCCTGAGCTTAGTGTGCTCCACAACGGCTAACCCGGAGCCACAGGCCGCTGTCCCGCCCTCTCTCCCTCTCTCTCTGTCTCCCCCTCTCTTTCTCTGCCTCTCTCTCCCTCTCTCCGTCTCTCCCTCTCTCAGTCTCTGTCTCCCCCTCTCCCTCCATCTCTCTCCGTCTCTTGCCCTCTCTCTCCTCTCTCTGTCTCTCCCTCTCCCTCTCTCTCCCTCTCTCTTCTCTCTCCCTCTCTCCGTCTCTCCCTTTCTCAGTCTCTCTCTCCCTCTCTCTCCCTCCTTCCCTTTCTCTCCTTCTCTCCCTCCCTCTCTCCCTCTCTCTCCCTCTCTCAGTCTCTCCCCCTCTCTCTCCGTCTCTCCCTCTCTCAGTCTCTCTCTCCTCTCCCCCTCTCCCTCCATCTCTCTCCGTCTCTTGCCCTCTCTCTCCTCTCTCTCCCTCTCCCTCTCCCTCTCCCTCTCTCTCCCTCTCTCTTCTCTCTCCCTCTCTCAGTCTCTCCCCCTCTCTCTCCGTCTCTCCCTCTCTCAGTCTCTCTCTCCCCCTCTCCCTCCATCTCTCTCCATCTCTTGCCCTCTCTCTCCTCTCTCTGTCTCTCCCTCTCCCTCTCCCTCTCTCTTCTCTCTCCCTCTCTCAGTCTCTCCCCCTCTCTCTCTGTCTCTCCCTCTCTCAGTCTCTCTCTCCCCCTCTCCCTCCATCTCTCTCCATCTCTTGCCCTCTCTCTCCCTCTCTCTTCTCTCCCTCTCTCTCTCAGTCTCTTTCTCTCACTGTCTCTCTCTGTCTGTCTGTCTCCCTCTCCCAGCCCCTTGTGCCCATGCAAGGAACCTGGTCTGTCAGGTCTAGGAGAAGTGGGGTCACTTGTGCAGGAATTCTCGAAAGCAGTCGCGGGAGTCTTCCTACGCCATCCTGCCACTCAGAAACCGGACTATGCTAGGCCTTTCGCCTTGAGTTCTTCGAGTAGGCTGGAGCCATAACACAACGGAGAGGACGTTGGCCTGGCACGCAGCCAACCCGGGTTCGATTCCTCCATCCCCCTCAGAGAGCCCAGCAAGCTCCCGAGAGGATCCAGCCCGCACGGCAGAGCCTGGCAAGCTCCCCGTGGCATATTCGAGATACCAAAAACAGCCCCAACAAGTCTGACCATGGAGACGTTGCCGGTGCCCGCTCGAGCCAATCGATGAACAACGGGAGGACCATGCTGCAGTGCTACAGGTTTGTTTGGGGGCCGGGGTCTGCTCCCGCCAGTGCTCTATCAATGAATACCAAACGGTTGCTGGGGTCACGAAGGGGACGGCCCTGATCCTCTCGATTTTGAGATTCGACTTTAATATCGAGTCTCTCCTGAGCCGAGCGGCCTTCTCCAGCACGGGGTCCTCTGGGATTCTCTCCTTGGTGCCCACGGGGTCCTCTGGGATTCTCTCCTTGGTGCACTGTGACGGCCAGAACAAGCGTTGGAAATCGGTGGCTGCCTTCATTGACCTGGCTGTGCTCACTCACGGCTTAAGTGCCGCATCTCTGTGACTTCCTCTCTCCTTCTCTCTCTCCCTCTCTCTCTCCCTCCCACCCTCTCTTTCTGTCTCTCCCTCTCTCCCTCTTTCTCCCTCTCTCTCTCCCTCTCTCTTACTCTCTCCCTCCCTCTCTCTCCCTCCCACTGTCTCTCTCCCTCTTTCTCTCCCTCCCACCCTCTCTCTGTCTTTCCCTCTCTCTCCCTCTCTCTCCCTCTCTCTTCCTCCCACCCTCTCTCTCCCTCTCTCTCTCTATCCCTCACTCTCTCTCCCTCTCTCTCCCTCTTTCTCCCTCTCCTTCTCTCCCTCACTCTCTCCCTCCCACCCTCTCTCTGTCTCTCCCTCTCCTACCTTCTCTCTCCCTCTCTCTCTATATCCTCACTCTCTCTCCCTCTCTCTCCCTCTTTCTCCCTCTCCCTCTCTCCCTCACTCTCTCCCTCCCATCCTCTCTCTGTCTCTCCCTCTCTCTCCCTCTCTCTTCCTCACTCTCTCTCCTTCTCTCTCTCCCTCCCACCCTCTCTCTGTGTCTCTTCCTCTCTCCCTCTCTCTCCCTCTCTCTCCCTCTTCCTTCCACCCTCTCTCTCCCTCTCTCTCTATATCCCCCACTCTCTCTCCCTCTCTCTCCCTCTTTCTCCCTCTCCCTCTCTCCCTCACTCTCTCCCTCCCACCCTCTCTCTGTCTCTCCCTCTCTCTCCCTCTCCTACCTTCTCTCTCCCTCTCTCTCTATATCCCTCACTCTCTCTCCCTCACTCTCTCCCTTCTTCTCTCTCCCTCCCTCTCCCTCCCACTGTCTCTCTCCCTCTCTCTCCATCTCCCTCCCTCTCTCTCTCCCTCTCTCCCTTCCTCTCTCTTCCTCGCACTCTTCCTCTTTTTCTCTCCCTCCCTCTTTCTCTCTCCCTCTCCCTCCCTCTCTCTCCCTCCCTCCCTTTCTCTCCCTCTCTTTCTCCCTCTCTCTCTCCCTCCTTCTCTCTCCCTCCCTCTTTCTCTCCCTCCATCTCCCTCTCTCTCCCTCCCCCCGTCTCTCTGTCTCTCTGTGTCTTGTGTCTTGTCTCTCTCTGCGTCTCTGTCTGTCTGTCTGTCCCTTCTCTCCAGATTCCCCGCACTTGCTTCTGCACACTCAGGGACCCCAATCCCTGCCGCCGTCCTGCCACTACAGTGGCCTCCTGAATTACGTCCAGATCTGTTGTTGTGTACGCTCTCGTGGCCTCCGTGACTCCCAGTCTCGCCAGAAGCAAGCACCAGCCCCGATCTGGTATTGTTTGTGTGGAAAACACAGGACAATTTATGGCTTGGATCTGGGGGCGAAATAGCCCGGGCAGGGTTGACACAGAATGAAAATAGAATGAAAGGAATAAATAGAATGAAAAATGGGAAGCGCGTCGATGAGTCCTGGGTTATATTATTAGCGGGCTTTGGGGCCGTTTGATTTCACAAACGAAATAGAAAAGGCAAGGTCACTGGGAAAGACATTTCACAATTGGAAGGAGCTTTTAATTCATTTATTTATTTATTTTTGCTTTTTTTGGGTCACACCCGGCGATACATGTGGGTTTGCCCCAGAAGTGAGTGGTCACAGGAGATTCTTTCTAATAACAGTTATTTATTTATTTGCTTTTTTGGGTACCACCCGGCGATGCTCAGGGGTTCCTCCTGGCTCTGCACTCAGGAATCACTCCTGGCGGTGCTCGGGGGACCCTATGGGATGCTGGGAATCGAACCCAGGTTGGCCGCGTGCCAGGCACACGCCTTCCTTGATGTATTATTGCTCCAGCCCTTGTATCACCTTTTAAACACCATGATACTTTGTATCACCCATTAAACACTATGATACTTTGTATCACCTTCAAAACACTATGACACTTTGTATCACTTTGTCTTTTTTTTTTTCCTTTTTGGGTCACACCCTGAGATGCACAAGGGCTACTCCTGGCTCTGCACTCAGGGATCACTCCTGGTGGTGCTCGGGGGACCCCATGGGATGCTGGGAATCGAACCCGAGTCGGCCGCGTGCCAGGCCAACGCCCTCCCCACTGTGCTATCGCTCCAGCCCCGGAAGGAGCATTTTACTAACCACATTCACGTTCATTGATGAGGCCTCAGCTTTGCTAGATCCAGCAGGAAGCGACCAGATTACTACGTGGTTCTCAAGTGACTTAGCAGTTACTTGAGATAAACGTCTTAGTTCTCCCGCCCAAGTGATAGCACGACATGAGGAGGGCGTTTGCTTTGCATGGGACCAGCCCGGGTTCGATCCCTGGCATCCCAGTCCGAGCCCCTGAGCACTACCAGGAGTAACTCCTGAGTGCAGAGCCAGGAATAACCCTTGATTATTGCTGGGTGTGGCTCATGGTCACGGTCCTCCCGTTATTCATCGATTTGCTCAAGCAGGCCCAGTAACGTCTCCATCGTGAGATTTGTTGTTACTGTGTTTGGCATATCGAATACATCACGGGTAGCTTGCCAGGCTTTGCTGTGAAGGCGAGATAATCTCGGTAGCTTGCCGGGTTCTCCGAGAGGGGCGGAGGAATTGAACTCGGGTCGGCCAGGCCCGCCGCGTGCAAGGCAAATGCCCTACCCCTGTGCTATCCAGCTGGGTGTGGCTAAAAAACCAAAAAAAAAAAAAAGTCTTAATTCTCTCATGCTTCCTATCCATGAGAGGGCTAAGAGGATACCGGTTCCAAAATCCCTCCTTTCTCAGGATCCGAGCCATAGTACAGTGGGGAGGGGTTTTGCCTTGCACGTGGCCAACCCAGTTTCAATTCCCAGCATCCCATAGGATCCCCCAAGCAGCACCAGGAGTGATTCCTGAGCCAGGAGTAACCCCTGAGCATTGCCGGGTGTGACCACCCCCCCCAAAAAAAAAGCCAAAAAAAAAAAAAGGTTAAAAATAAAAACAAAATAAACAACAAAGTAGGTAAATGCATCTAGCTGGGAGGCTTATTTGGGGCATCCGATGCAGTTCCCACTTCTCCACCCAAGGCACAGACTCCTGGGGTGCCACCAGCTGGGGCATCTTGACTCAGCTGCTTGGGGAACAAAGACTAGCAAGCTCACGCCCTTCCATATTGCTCAATAGGTCTCCCGATGGGGCTGGAGCAATAGCATAGCTGGTAGGGCATTTGCCTTGCACGCATCCGACCCGGGTTCGATCCCCAGCATCCCATAGGGCCCCCTGAGCACCGCCAGGAGTGATCCCTGAGTGCATGAGCCAGGAGTAACCTCTGTGCATTGCCAGGTGTGACCCCCCCCAAAAAAACCCCCAAAATCAATAGGTGTCCCGATAAGCCACGTTGGTGACTCTTTGAAACAGTGACAACCAGCCTCCCTCAACCCCCATTTCTGCTTTTCGCTTGTCGACCCCACGAGAGATTGTCTTTCATCAGACCTTGTACCACTGGACATCACTGTCTCACTGTCTCACTGTCCTCCCGTTGTTCATCGATTTGCTCCAGCGGGCGCCAGTAACATCTCCCTTCATCCCAGCCCTGAGATTTTTAGCAGCCTCTCCTTACTCGTCCTTCCCAACGGTGCCAACGGCTCTTTCAGGGTCAAGGGAATGAGACCCATATTGTTACTGATTTTAGCACAGCGGGTAGGGCGTTCGCCTTACAAGCGGCCAACATGGCCGACCCAAGTTCAATTCCTCTGCCCCTCTCGGAGAGCCCGGCAAGCTACCGAGAGTATTCGATATGCCAGACACAGTAACAACCAAGTCTCCAATGGAGACGTTACTGGGCCCGCTCGAGCAAATCGACGATCAACGGGAGGGCCTTTACCTTTACCTTTATATTTCGAGTGGGCTGGAGCGATAGCACAGCGGGTAGGGCGTCTGCCTTGCACGCAGCCAACATGGCCGACCCGAGTTCGATTCTTCCGCCCCTCTCGGAGAGCCCGGCAAGCTACCGAGAGTATTCGATATGCCAGACACAGTAACAACCAAGTCTCCAATGGAGACGTTACTGGGCCCGCTCGAGCAAATCGACGATCAACGGGAGGACCTTTACCTTTACCTTTACCTTTTGGCATATCGAATATGCCAACGGGGAGCTTGCCAGGCTCCATCACTGGACATGCATTTTACAAATTAGGCATCAGTGTTGTTGGCCGGGAGGTCCCAGGGTGCAGGGGGAGGCTGATCAGGGTGGCATTACCATGGACATGACTGGGGGTGGGGTGGGGTGGGTAAGTGCCCCAGGAGCCAGGGACCACAAAGAAAGCTTCTGAAATCTCTGGCAACGCGCTGTTCCTTTGCACAAACACTGGTGGGAAGAAGGGACCACAAAGCCCAGGAAACCATCACTCGTCTCTGACCCGTAGGGACAGTGACACAGAGTCTCCGGGTTTGTCCACAGTATCTCTGAGCAGACGGGCGTGACCTCAAGACAGCGACCTCCTTTCTTTTGTGTGTGTGTGTGTGTGTGAGTGTGTGTATGTATTTCTTTTTCTTTTTAATTTTATTGATTCACCATGAGATGCAGTTACAAGCTTTCATGTTTAAGTTGCAATCACACAATGATCAAACACCCATCCCTCTACCAGTGCACATTTCCCACCACGAGTATTCCCAGTATACGCCCCTCTTCCCCACCCTCCCCCTGCCTCCATGGCAGACAATTTCCCCCCTACTCTCTCTCTACTTCTGGGCATTAGGGTTTGCAATACAGACACTGAGAGGTCATCACGTTTGGTCCTTGATCTACTTTCAGCACACACCTCCCATCCCGAGTGATCCCTCCAACCATCACTGACTCAGTGACCCCTTCTCTATCCCAGCCGCCTTCTCCCCCAGCTCATGAGGCAGGCTTCCAACTATGGGGCAATCTTCCTGGCCCTTGTGTTTACTGTCCTTGGGTGTCCGTCTCATATTATGTTATTTTATGTCCCTCAGGGTTGGAGTGATAGCACAGCAGGTAGGGCGCTTGCCTTGCAAGCGGCCGACATGGCCCACCCAGGTTCAATTCCTCCGCCCCTCTCGGAGAGCCCGGCAAGCTACCGAGAGTATCTCGCCCACACGGCAAAGCCTGGCGAGCTCCTCGTGACATATTCGATATGCCAAACACAGTGACAAGTGTCACAGTGGAGATATTACTGGGTCCGCTCGAACGAATCGATGGACAATGGGAGGACAATGACAGATAGATCCCACAAATGAGTGCAGTCCTTCTATGTCTGTCCATCTCTTTCTGACTCATTTCACTTAGCATGATACTCTCCATGTCCATCCACTTAGAAGCAAATGTCATGACTTCATCTCTCCTAACAGCTGCATAGTACTCCATTGTGTAGATGAGCCAAAGTTTCTTTAACCAGTCGTCTGTTCTCGGGCACTAAGGCTTCATTATCCAGCCCCTTCTCTTCTCCCCAGAGAATCTTCTGGTGCTCTTGTGAGCATCCCTAATCATCTGAATTTATTTTTTTTTCTTTCTGGGTCACAGCTGACGATGCACAGGGGTTCCTCTTGGCTCTGCACTCAGGACTTACTCCTGGCGGTGCTCAGGGGACCCTATGGGATGCTGGGAATCGAACCCAGGTCAGCCATGTGCAAGGCAAGGGCCCTCCCCTCTGTGCTATCGCTCCAGCCCCTGAGTTTATCTTGAACCTTTCCTTGGTGCCTTATCTCTCATAGTCACAGTTCCCCAAGTCAGTCTTACTTGCTTCTAAGCCAAAACTTTCCGGTAATTCTCAACTTTGTATTTACAGTGAATTACTTGCAGCCTTTTCATATTTTACTATTTTACTATAGAGCAATGTTCTTTGCTTAAACACAGAAAAACCATGAATGCTGTGCCCCTAATACTTGGGGAGTTGATTGATTCTGAAATTATCTATTCCTGGACATCCGTCATAATTACTAGACTCAGGCTTCGGTCGCTGTAGTTCTCTTTTTTTTTTTTTTTGGTGGGGGGGTCACACCCGCCGATGCTCAGGGATGATTCCTGGCTCTGCACTCAGGAATCACTCCTGGTGGTGCTCGGGGGACCCTAGGGGATGCCGGGGATCGAACCCGGGTCGGCCGGGTGCAAGGCAAACGCCCTCCCCACTGTGCTACCTCTCCAGCCCAGGTTGCTGTAGTTCTTAACACCCCAAAATGAGGTCCCACCGTGGGACTGGGATGGACCCAGGCCAAGAGGCAAAGCTACCCTGGCATCAAAATGGGACATTCTAGAAAGCATAAATGCATGGTTTTGATGCAAGCTGTCATGACTAAGAGACAGAACCCCCGTGAGGAAGGACAAGCTGAACTGGCCTGAGGACTTAGTATGGAATTTACGGTAAAAGTCCGGCTTGCTCTCAGAGCCCAGAGAACTAAATTTGGGATCTTAATCTCTCTCTCTTTTTTTCTTTTTTGTCTTTTGGGTCACGCCTGGCGATGCACAGGGGTTCCTCCTGGCTCTGCACTCAGGAATTACTCCTGGCAGTGCTCAGGGGACCCTATGGGATGCTGGGAATCGAACCCAGGTCGGCCGCGTGCAAGGCAAATGCCCTACCTGCTGTGCTATCGCTCCAGTCCACTGGATCTTAATCTCTTACCGTGTTTATTCAAACAACTCCAAGTATTGGTAGGAAGTTGACTTAATCGTTTGATGAATTGTTTGACTTAATTGTTTAATATATATACAACTAGTGGCAGAGCCTGGCAAGCCATCTGTGGCGTGTTCGATATGCCAAAAGCAGTCACCATAATGGGTCTCATTCCCCTGACCCTGAAAGAACCTCAAATACGGCCGCGTTGGGTAAGACGAGTGAGGAGAGGCTGCTAAAATCTCAGGGCTGGGATGAAGGGAGACATTACTGGCACCCGCTCGAGTAAATCTATGAACAACGGGATGACAGTGATACAGTGATAGAGCGATATACACGTAGAAGGCAAGAGAAAAGCAATAGAGATGTCTCTGGGAGACAGAGCATCTCCTTGCGTGAACCTCCCCCAGAGAATTGCCTCTGCTGGAATGTCTTACCTCTGTAAATCACATAGACATGTGGTCCTACACCTCTGACCCCTTCAGATGTTCTAAAGGATGCTGGGCATCTCTGCGTTAAAGGGGCTATTATCACCATCAGTGTGTGGTCCCCCATCTCCTTGTCTCTCTTCTGGGGAGGCCGGGGGAGGAAAGGAGGCACTCTTGGCCCCCAAATGCACGTATCACGGCACCCACATACTTCGTGAACTCACACCACAGAAGGTTCATCACGATCACGACCATCCTGTTGTTCGTCGATTGCCTCGAGCAGGCCCCAGTAACATCTCCTTCTTCCCAGCCCTGAGATTTTTAAAAAAGTGCCATATTCAAGGCTCTTTCAGAGTTAGGAGAATGAGACCCTTCATTGTTACTGGTATTTGGCATATTGGGCACGCCACGGGGAGTTTGCCAGACTCTGCCGTGTGGGCAGGTTGCATTCGGTAGCCTGCCAGTTCTCTGCCCCCGCGCCTGGCTGTCCTCACCGGGGCCCACTTGGAGGGGAGCGGGTTGAGTTTCCCTCCCCGCCCTGTCCAGGGCTCTGACAGCCGAAGACCTCGAGAACCAGCCACCACCATGCTGAGACCACTCTCCACACACACGAAGGAACTGGCAGAGGAACACAGGCATGTGGGTCCCGGGGCTGAGATCTCCAAGCCTGCTCGGATTGGGGCTGAGCATCCTCCACCCAGATCCTCCAAATTCCAGCAGGCAGGGGCCACACCCACCAACTGAGCCCCTGGTGCCGTGTAATCCCATCAACGGCCAAGACCCAGAGACTATAAAACCCAGCTCCCGGACATCTTATTATCTCATTATTATTATTATTATTACGGAAGGTTCATGTGGAAGAATTTTGCCACAGCAATCAATTTTCTTTCTTTCTTTTTTTTTACTTAATAAAGTTTTTCTTTTTCAAAATGTACAGTTGGGTCCTGCTCACGCATCTTCCCCTGCAGCTGGGGCGACCTCACCCTTGGTGTTTCTGGTGTAAATTTCTTGAGCTCTGTGCTTTGAAAATAGCTTAATAAGTCCTTTCCTAAGGATCCCCTGAAGGGCAGCTCTGGCCAAGGACCTCCCGAATCTTTAGCCTCTCAGACACAACAGCAGGGGTGATTAAGTTGGGGACTTCCTTGCAGAGCTTGTCGTAGGTGGCTTTGTCAAGCAAGATGAGGTTATTGAGCTTGTCCCGAACTTTGCCTTTGGACCACGTCTTCTTTGTTGCCTTGTCCCCAGATTTATTCACGGGATCTTTGTCTTTCTTGGCTGACTTTCCGACACCTTTCTTTTTCTTGTCGTCTTTGGGAGGCATCGCGAAGCTCGGAGGGCAGCAGCCGGCACTGCAATCATGCTAAGATGTTGGGCCAAAAAAAAAGCACAATCAATTTTCTTACATAGGCAAAAAAAAAAAGGCACAATCAGTTTTCTTACAATTTTCTTACTCCTTATATGTCTGTACTTGCCACCTAACACAATAATTACATGATCTGAAATAAAATGATACGGGCCGGCATGATAGCACAAAGGAGAAGTCACATACCTTGCATGCAGTTAACTCTGGTTTGAACCCTGCCACCCCACAGGGTCCCGTGAGACACCAGGAGCGATCCCTGAGTGCAGAGTCAGGAGTAAGTCCTGAGCACCACTGGGTGTGACCCCCATGCTAATAATAATAATAATAATAATAATAGCACAGCGGGTAGGGCGTTCGCCTTACAAGCGGCCAACATGGTCGACCCGAGTTCGAGTCCTCCGCCCCTCTCGGAGAGCCCGGCAAGCTACCGAGAGTATTCGATATGCCACACACAGTAACAACAAAGTCTCCAATGGAGACGTTACTGGGCCTGCTCGAGCAAATCGACAATCAACGGGAGGGCCTTTACCTTTTACCTTACCTTAATAATAATAATAATAATAATGGGCTGGAGAGATAGCACAGCGGTAGGGCGTTTGCCTTGCACACAGCCAGCCTGGCTGATCCAGGTTCAATTCCTCCACCCCTGCAGAGAGCCCGGCAAGCTACCAAGAGTATCTCTCCCGCACAGCAAAACCTGGCAAGCTACCTGTGTTGTATTCAAGATGCCAAACACAGTAACAACAAGTCTCAAAACGGAGACGTTACTGGGCCCGCTTGAGCAAATCAATGAACAATGGGAGGACAGTGCTACAGTGCCACTGTGACTGTCCTCCTGTTGTCCATCGATTTTCTCGAGAGGGCCCAGTAATGTCTCCATCGTGAGACTTTGTTGTTACTGTGTTTTTTTTGGCATATCGAATACGTCACGGGTAGCTTGCCAGGCTCTGCCGTGCGGGTGAGATACTCTCGGTAGCTTGCTGGGCTCTCCAAGAGGGGCAGAGGAATCGAACCCGGCTTGGCCGGGCTGGCTACGTGCAAGGCAAATGCCCTCCCTGCTGTGCTACCGCTCCAGCCCATTCTAGACTATTCAGAGAGAGAGAGAGAGAGAGAGAATGGGGGAAATTGTCTGCCACAGAGTCAGGGAGAGGGTTGGGATGGAGGGGGATATACTGGGGACATTGGTGATGGGGAATTTGCACTGGTGGAGGGATGGGTGTTCGATCATTGTATGACTGAAACTCAAACATGAAAGCTTTGTAACTTTTTCTCACGGTGATTCAATTAAATAAAAAAAAAGATTAAAAAAAGCTGCCAAAAGACAGGTATCAAATGAAATTTTTAATTTTTCTCACACGGTTATCTTAATATTTAAAGTAAAAAAAAAATCCTAACCAGGGTCCAGAGTCTTATGCATTTAGGGTCTTAGTGTCTCTTCTGTCATGCTTCTCAGCTACACTGAGTAACAACAAAGACAAGTTCAATGAGTTAATATGTTAAATGAGTTACTATCACAATTTCCTGGACTCAATTAGCAGTAGTACAAGAGTTTATTAAAGTTCTGTAGGTTATGGGGCTGGAGCGATAGCACAGCAAGGAGGGTGTTTGTCTTGCAGGCAGCCAACCCAGGTTCGATTCCCAGCATCCCATAGGGTCCCCCAAGCACCACCAGAAGTAATTCCTCAGTGTATGAGCCAGGAGGAACCCCTGAGCACTGCTGGGTGTGACCCAAAAAGAAAAAAAAAATTTCTGCAGATTATTTATAAAAAAAATACATAGAGTTAACCCTGAGCACTGCTGGGTCTGGCTTCGAAAACTAAAATAAATCAGAGTATAGCAGATAGGGCATTTGCCTTGAATGTGGCCAATTTGGGTTCAATCCCTGGCATCCCATATGGTCCTCTGAGCACCACCAGGGGAGATCCCTGAGCACAGAGTCAGGAGAAGTCCTGAGCATCGCTTGGGATGGCCTCCAAGCAAACAAACAAAATAGATTTAAAAGGATAAGTCTGGGGCTGGAGAGATAGCACGGCGGGGAGGGCGTTTGCCTTGCACGCGGCCGACCCGGGTTCGATTCCCAGCATCCCATAAGGTCCCCTGAGCACCGCCAGGAGTAATTCCTGAGTGCAGAGCCAGGAGTAAACCCTGTGCATCACCGGGTGTGACCCAAAAAGCAAAAAAAAAAAAAAAAAAAGGATAAGCTGGTAAATAAGCATTAAATAAGCATTGCTGCTGGTAAGAGGCTAACCCACTCAGAGGTCAGAGCAGTTGGCATGGAGCCATTATCAAAGGCTAATTCCGGAAAACAAGACCCAAAACTGGTGCTATTTGACTTATTGCAAGGTTACAGAATGTACCTCGAGTCTTAGCCAGAAGCATTTTTAATTCATGTTGTTGGACCCAAGAGATTCAGACAAATCGGACTACATTGCAGTTACAAATTTAAGGCAAAGCCAAGACTCATCAATCAGGTGTGAACTCGGCCCTGTTGATCCTGAAAATGCAGACACATGTTTGCGTGTGTGTGTTTTTCTGGAAAAGGTCACTGGCGGGCAGGGGAGGAAGAGCACAGAGGTGAAGGCCTTGCCTTGCCCACAGCTGAAGCTGCAGTGATGGTTTGAATCCAGGTACCACGTATGGTCTCCCAAGCGCTGAACCAGGAGAGGCCCCAGCAGAAAATAAGCTTTTCAAGTTACGGTGAAAAAAAACAATTGAAAACAAAATATTTTGGTTTTTGTATTTGGAGACTTTGTATTTGACGTCAGGTTGTCAAAATGTTTTTTTTCTGGGTCTGGAGCGATTGCACAGCAGGTAGGGCGTTTGCCTTGCACGTGGCCGACCTGGGTTTGAGTCCCAGCATCCCAGAGGGTTCCCCGAGCACCGCCAGGAGTGATTTCTGAGTGTATGAGCCAGGCGTAACCCCTGTGCATCTCCGGGTGTGACCCAAAAAGCAAAAAATTAAAAATAAAAGGTTTTTCCTTGAGTATCCTTTTGGATCTAAAGTCCTGTTTTCTTTTGTTTAGGAATATAAAAATAAGTACTACTTAACATGGTTCGTTCCTTAAAGTCATTCCTTTTCTTTTCCTTTTTTATTTTTGGGCCATATCTGCTGGTGCTCAGGGCTGACTCCCGACTGTGTGCTCAGGAATTACTCCTGGCGGTGCTCGGGGGACCCTATGGGATGCCGGGGATCGAACCCGGGTCGGCCGCGTGCAAGGCCAATGCCCTTCCCACTGTGCTATGGCTCTGGCCCCCTTGTGTTTATTTTCAGTGAATGTTCTGTAGAGCTAGAGCGATAGCACAGCGGTAGGGCGTTTGCCTTGCACGCAGCCGACCCGATGGGTCCGGGTTCAATTCTTCCGCCCCTCTTGGAGAGCCTGGCAAGCTACCAAGAGGTGTGTGTGTGAGAGATCACTCCTGATGGGACTTGGGGCACTACATGGGGTACCAGGGATCAAACCCGGACCGGCCACGTGCAAGCAAGAGCCCTTTCTGCTGTGCACATTATTCCTTCTTTTATTTATTTATTTATTTATTTGCTTTTTGGGTCACACCTGGCGATGCTCAGGGGTTCCTCCTGGCTCTGCACTCAGGAATTACCCCTGGCGGTGCTCAGGGGACCCTATGGGATGCTGGGGATCGAACCCGGGTCGGCCACGTGCAAGGCAAACGCCCTTCCCACTGTACTATCGCTCTAGTCCCTCCTTCATTTATTTATTTATTTATTTATTTGCTTTTTGGGTCACACCTGGCGATGCTCAGGGGTTCCTCCTGGCTCTGCACTCAGGAATTACCCCTGGCGGTGCTCAGGGGACCCTATGGGATGCTGGGGATCGAACCCGGGTCGGCCACGTGCAAGGCAAACGCCCTTCCCACTGTACTATCGCTCTAGTCCCTCCTTCATTTATTTATTTATTTATTTATTTGCTTTTTGGGTCACACCTGGCGATGCTCAGGGGTTCCTCCTGGCTCTGCACTCAGGACTTACTCCTGGCGGTGCTCGGGAGACCCTATGGGATGCTGGGGATCAAACTCGGGTCGGCCACGTGCAAGGCAAACGCCCGACCCGCTGTACCATTGCTCCAGTCCCTCCTCCTTTTATTTTTTTTTTGCAATAGAAGATACCTGGAGATAAATTGGAAAGGAAAAAAAGAAGCCCAATATCGAAAGGTTGAAGGAGAAACAGAATATCTGGGATAGCGCCTTATTTGTGCTGAGTTCATGGAATCCCACCACTGGGAGTATTTCCTACTGAAAGTCCCTGAAAGTTCGGCCTTCCTCGGAGTCCACTTACTCTTGTGCATCTCAACACTGAGGGGCATAAATATTTCAAACCTGGAGCAGAATGTTCTCATTTATTATTGAAAGAACAGAGTGAACTCCAAATACATAAATACAGACAGACACAAACACACAGAAAGAGCGAGCAAGAGAGAGAGAGAGAGAGAGAGACCCCAGGAATCCGACATCCTTGACATCCTTTCTTCCCAGGGTCTCTTAGCTAATAGAGGCATTCGGGTTACTTCCAGGATGATTGCACGACCCGCCTCAACCTCCCAGATTCTGATCAATGCCATTGAACCACTGTTGACCATCCAAATTTTCTCCCTGTCCCTCTTAGACTTTGCTGTTGCCGAGTCTGACCTGACTGGCCCCCTCCAGCCACCATCAAAACAATAAACAGAAATGCCCTTTGTCAGGGGCTGGAGCAATAGCACAGCAAGGAGGGCGTTTGCCTTGCACGCGGCCGACCCAGGTTCGATCCCCGGCATCCCATAGGGTCCCCCGAGCACCGCCGGGAGTGATTCCTGAGTGCAAAGCCAGGAGGAACCCCTGAGCATCACCGGGTGTGACACAAAAAGCAAAAAAAAAAAAAAAAGAAAGAAATGCCCTTTGTCCCAAGATAGGTATCAAACTGCCTCCTCTGCTCTGGTTATAGAACACCTTCTTTTTAAAATTTTATTTATTTATTCGCTTTTTGGGTCACTCCTGGCGATGCACAGGGGTTCCTCCTGGCTCTGCACTCAGGAATTACTCCTGGTGGTGCTCGGGGGGACCCTATGGGATGCTGGGAATCGAACCTGGGTCGGCCACGTGCGAGGCTCTCAATTCACTGAGAGCACCTTTTTTTTTTTTGCAATCTTTTATTTATTTATTTATTTGTTTATTTATTTTTATTAGTGAGACACCATGAGATACAGTTGTAGACATACAAATTTTGTGCTTGGGTTTCAATTATACAATGATCAAATACCCATCCCTCCACCAGTCCACCAGTGCCCATTTTCCACCACCACGGGTCCCAGTATCCCTCCCACCTCCCATCCACCCCCATCCCATCCTGCCTCTGTGGCAGGGCATTCCTTTTTGTTCTCTCTCTCTTATTGGGTGTTGTGGTTTGCAAGAGAGGCGTTGAGTGGCAATCATGTTCGGTCTATAGTCTACTTTCAGCATGCTTCTCCCATCCTGGGAGGATCCTCCCAACACCCTTTATTTGGTGCTCCCTTCTCTATCTGAGCTGCCTTGCATGTGTGGCTGGCCTCCAAGCCATGGAGCAAAATTCCTGTCTTTGTATTTTGGTCACTGTTTCTCTGGAGGTGCAGAAGTTTCTTAGTTTAAGATAGTCCCATTTGTCTATCTCTGTTTTCATTTGCTTGGCCAGTGAGAGCACCTTCTTTTTTTTTTTTTTTGCCTTTTTGGGTCACAGCCAGCAATGCTCAGGGGTCACTCCTGGCTCTGCACTCAGGAATTACTCCTGGCAGTGCTTGGGGGACCCTATGGGATGCCGGGGATCGAACCCAGGTCAGCCGCGTGCCAGGCAAACGCCCGATCCGCTGGGCTATCTCTCCAGCCCCGAGAGCACCTTCTTGAGAACGAAAACTAACACGCATTACAAGCCAGGGCTGGAACAATAGGACAGTTGGGAAGACCTTGCTCGCCTTACACTCGGCCAACCCAAGTTCCATCCCCGGCATCCCCTAGGGTCCCCCGAGCACCGCCAGGAGTGATCCCTGAGTGCAGAGCCAGGAGGTGCCCCTGAGCATCTCTGGGTGGGACCCAAAAAAGCAAAGGATGCAAAACAAAAACAACAACAAAAATGTCACAAGCCAGGGCAGTCGGGCGCACCCACCCCTCTTCTACTTCATCAAAGGCGTGAATCAGGGTGCTTGTGGGTTTGTCCTGGACAGCTTGCGCACAGGAGAAAGACATCTGAACCCTGTTACTAGGTTGACCTCCCTCCTGCCTTCTGCCTGAGTGCTGGATTCGGACCCGCTCCTGTGGGGTACAGAGAGAGAGAGAGTTCCAGATGATGAGGAAGAGGAGGACGTGTTGGCAAAACACTGCTGCCTGCACCAGCGTCGGCCCTCGATGCCGCGTGTCCGGCTTCGGTGACGTCAGTGGGTACCAGACTCGTCGCAGGAGCTGGACTCTTAGATCTCCGTCGGAGGTAAGGCTGCAAGTTTTGCAGATGCAGGTTGAAAGTGCCCTGTGGGTCCTGGCAAATGCAGCTGAAAACCTGCTAGGCTGGTCAAGTCCTGGAATGCCCAGGCTCTGGAATGAACGCTTTGTAATTCTCGAGTCTCACTTGGCTGGTCCTCGGACGACTGAGTCCATGGGTTGTGTGTGGTCTCCCTCTGCAGAGAGACTTTCCAGGCGACTTCCAAGAGCCCATCTGTGGCTTCACAGGAAGCCCTTGTGCACCGCCCAAATGCGCCCAAATTCGATCCCATTTCCGGGCTGTGCTTTCTCAAAAAGAACGTCAGGAGCCTCTGGTGTGGGCTGAAGTCCCCTCCCACCTGTAATGGACCTCGGGACTGTGGAATGAAATGGAGGGTCTGGCATTCCTCGGGAACTCCGCCTGCCTCCGTTCCAGTCGAATGGAGCTGTAAGGATGGGTTCCCTAGCGCTGTGGTTTCTGCCGTTTTAATCTAATTTAACTCAGTGATGTGAGCAGTTACATCTCCAGACCTGAGCATCTGGTAGTAGGTTTCTGAGTGGTCAAACACAATTGAATTGAAATATGAAGGCAGACCAGTGATCCAAAAGGAAAAAATAAAGAAAGAAAAGGAGTCAGAAGAAAAGAAGAGAGAGAGAAAAAGCGAGAGAAAGAAAGAGACAGAGAGAAAAGGAAGGAAAGAAAGAAAGAAAGGAAGAGAAGGAAAGAAAAAAGAGAGAAAGAAAGAAAAAGAGAAAGAAATGAGAGACAGAGAGAGAAAGAGAGAAAGAAAGGAGAGAGAAAGAAATAAAGAAAGAAAAGAAGGAAGGAAGGAAGGAAGGAAGGAAGGAAGGAAGGAAGGAAGGAAGGGAAAGAGAAAGAGACAGAAAGGAAGAAAGAAGGAAAAAAGAGAGTGAGAAAGAGACAGAGAAGAAAGAAAGAAAGAGAAATAAAGAAAAAGAAAGACAGAGAAAAAGAAAGAAAAAGGGAAAGAGAGAAAGAGAAAGAAAGAAATAAAGAGAAAGACAGAGAAGGAAGAAAGAGAGTGGAAGAAAGAGAGAGACAGAAAAAACAGAAAGACAGAAAGAAAGAAAGAAAGAAAGAAAGAAAGAAAGAAAGAAGGAGAAAAAAGAAAGAAAGAAAGAAAGAAAGAAAGAAAGAAAGAAAAAGAAAGAAAGAGAACAGAAAACAGGTCCCTGAGCAGAAGTTTCTGGATCTAGTAAGTGGCGACCCTGAGCTCTGTCTCCTGCCTTGAGGCCCCAGAACTGCCTTAAACTTTACTTCAGAACTCAGGGGGAGGGGACGTGTCTGAGAGTAGCGGGTTCCTTGTGATGAACGTGACCTACCAGAGTCTGGCTGCCCACCGGGCTGGGTCACTTCTCTGACCCTCTGAGAAACAAAAGCAGCGGTGAAGATTCTGGGACCTGAGGACAGGGAGGTGGGACCCACCCAGAAGAGAATCTTTTTTTTTTCTTTATGGATCACACCTGGTGATGCACAGGGCTGACTCCTGGCTTATGCACTCAGGAATCACCCCTGGCGGTGCTCAGGGGACCCTGTGGGATGCTGGGAATCGAACCCGGGTCGGCTCCATGCCAGGCCAACGCACTCCCCGCTGGGCTATCGCTGCAGCCCTCAAGGCGTTTCCTGCCCATGGATGGCAGCTGGCACGAAACAGGTGAGGCACCAAAGCTACACCCTGACAGGCTTCACTACTGGAAGCACAAACCAGAGTTCCCATTTCTTGGAAATTTCTTGGAAATTTAACAGTTTAGTCCAAGAACAAATGGGCAGGCAGAATCTCCTGCTCCCGCGCCAGGCTGTCCTCACCGGGGCACCTTAGAGAGGGTGGGTGCAGGTTGCGTCTCCCTCCCAGCCCCAAGCAGAGCCCTGGAAGCCGAAAACCTCCAGAACCCAGCCACAGCCATGCTCAAGGCCACTCTCCACGAGCTCGGACGAGCCTCACGCATGAAGGAACCGGCAGAGGAACCCAGGTGTGCGGGACCCAGGGCTGAGACCTCCAAGCCTGCTTGGATCGGGACGGGGCCTCCTCCCCCCAGACCCCCAGTTTTCCAGGAGCTTGGCAGTCACACCCACAAACGGCCCCCCGGCGCCATGTCATCTCATCAATGGCCAAGATCCATTGGGCTGGAGCGATAGCACCGCGGTAGGGCGTTTGCCTTGCACGCAGCCAACACGGCCGACCCGAGTTCGATTCCTCCGCCCCTCTCGGAGAGCCCGGCAAGCTACCGAGAGTATCTCGCCCGCACAGCAGAGCCTGGCAAGCTCCCCGTGACGTATTCGATGTGCCAGACACAGTAAGATCTATAGACTATGAAATAAAGCTCCCAGAAGAGAGCGGTGCAGTTCTTCCTGGATCACAATCACAATCACAATCACGACCATCCTGTTATTCGTCGATTGCCTCGAGCAGGCCCCAGTAACATCTCCTTCGTCCTAGCCCTGAGATTTTAAAAAGTGCCATATTTAAGGCTCTTTCAGGGTTAGGAGAATGAGACCCATCCTTGTTACTGGTATTTGGCATATTGGGGACGCCACGGGGAGTTTGCCAGACTCTGCCGTGTGGGCAGGTTACATTCGGCAGCTTGCCAGTTGGTCCAAAATAGGAATGAGATGATAAGATGTCGTGCAGCCACAAATGTGGCCATGCGCTTCCGGGAGCTGGGTTTTATAGTCTCTGAGTCTTGGCCGTTGATGGGATTACACGGCGCCAGGGGGCCAGTTGGTGGGTGTGACCCCTGCCTACTGGAATTTGGAGGATCTGGGTGGAGGATGCTCAGCCCCAATCCAAGTAGGCCTGGAGATCTCAGCCCCGGACCCGCATGCCTTTGTTCCTCTGCTGGTACCTTCATGTGTGCGGAGAGTGGTCTCAGCATGGTGGTGGCTGGTCCTGGAGGTCTTCGGCTGCCGGAGCCCTGGTCGGGGCGGGGAGGAAAGCTCAACCCGCTCCCCTCCAAGGGGCCCAGGCGGCGAGGACAGCCAGGCGTGGGGGCAGGAGACTCTGCACTGTTCTTCTCCGGGAGCTGGGTTTTATAGTCTCTGAGTCTTGGCCGTTGATGGGATTACATGGCCGTGAATTCTTATAGTCTAGCCCACTGAGTACCTAAAGCAGCATACATGTGTTTGGTTTTAACATACTTACTTGTATTCCCTTATATACATGTTTAAAGGGCCCCAGAATGAAATCAACAACCTGGAGCGATAGCACAGCGGGTAGGGCGTTCGCCTTACAAGCGGCCAACATGGCCGACCCGAGTTCGAGTCCTCCGCCCCTCTCGGAGAGCCCGGCAAGCTACCGAGAGTATTCGATATGCCAGACACAGTAACAGTAATCAACAACCATCACACACTTTTCTCTTATTGTGGTCGGGCTGGAGAGATAGCACAGCAGTAGGGCATTTGCCTTGCGCACAGCCAGCCAGGCCGAGCCGGGTCCGATTCCTCCGCCCCTCTCGAAGAGCCTGGCAAGCTACCGAGAGTGATGTATTCAATACGCCAAACACAATAAATGAAAACAAAGTCTCACAATGGAGGGGCTGGAGCGATACCACAGCGGGTAGGGCGTTGGCCTTACACTCAGCTGACCTAAGTTTGATTCCCAGCATCCCATCTGGTCCCCCGAGCACTGGTGCCAGGAGTAATTCCTGAGTGCAAAAACCAGGAGTAAATCCTGTGCATCGCCGGGTGTGACCCCAAAAGAAAAAAAAAGTCTCACAATGGAGACGTTACTGGGCCCGCTCGAGCAAATCGATGAACAACGGGAGGACAGTACTACAGTGCTACAGTGGTCGGAAGATGTTTGCTGGTTGGGTGAGTGTTTGAATATCATCTGTAATGAACTATTGTGAACTACTTTATGAAAATAAAATGTAGCACTGTCCTCCCGTTGTTCATCGATTTGCTCGAGCGGGCCCAGTAACGTCTCCATTGTGAGTCTTTGTTGTTACTGTGTTTGGCATATCGAATATGTCACGGGGAGCTTGCCAGGCTCTGCCGTGCGGGCGAGATACTCTCAGTAGCTTGCCGGGCTCTCTGAGAGGGATGGAGGAATCGAACCCGGCTTGGCCGGGTTGGCCGCACACAAGGCAAATGCCCTACCGCAAAATGTATTTAAAAAATTGCAAAAAATGGGGCTGGAGCAATAGCACAGCGGGTAGGGTGTTTGCCTTGCACGCGGCCGACCCGGGTTCGATTTCCAGCATCCCACATGGTCCCCTGAGCACCGCCAGGGGTAATTCCTGAGCGCAGAGCCAGGAATAACCCCTGCGCATCACCGGGTGTGACCCAAAAAAAGCAAAATAAATAAATAAATAAATAAATGCAAAAATAAAAACGTTTAATAATAATAATAATAATAAAACCAGCACAAATGCAGTTAGGAGGGAAATCTAGCTGGAATCCAGGGAAATCAGCCTCATTTATTTGGGGGAAGCCCCTTATGCCCCTTGCAGACCCCAAAACAAACAGAAAAATGCGCCTTTCTGAAGTTTCCTCACTGGCCCACGAGAGAATTCTTCCTGTCCACGTAACAAACATCCCAACGGGTTTTCATCAGCCCAAACGGGGACTACTCAGCTCCTGAGGAAAACCAGAGCCCTGACTCCACAGCACCCCTACTTTGGGAGGTGTCCTGAGACCTGAGAAGTCCCCCCGGGGCCATCCTGAACTGGAGACATAGAGTCGAGTGTCGATCCCCACATCCCCCAAACAAGCGCCCCAGATTAGTCATCACACCCAGCCTCAATCAGTCCAGACGCCACTTGATGAGTTTCAAGTATTCTTGGAATTACAATGTTGTTTGAGAAAGTGGGGGCGTTTTCACTGCGCATTTCTGGTGGCGTCTGGCTGGTTGTTGGTTTTTTTTTTCCCCCTTTATTTTTGGTTTTATTTTTGCCAAGGGAGAGCTAGTTCTCCAGGCTCTGTGTTTTGTTGTTGTTGTTTTGTTTTGTTTTTTTGCTTTTTGGGTCCCACCCAGCGATGCTCAGGGGTTATTCCTGGCTTTGCACTGAGGAATTACTCCTGGCGGTGCTTGAGGGACCATGTGGGAAGCCGGGGATCGAACCAGGGTAGCTGTGTGCAAGGCAAAATGCCCTCCCCACTGTGCGATCACTCCAGCCCCCCAGGCTCTGTTTGGTGCTTCGGGGGATGTGTCGTCTTCCCTCAGCCAAAGGGTCTGATTTTCCATTCTGGTTTTCCCGGGTCCCTGCCCTGGCACCAGGATGACCATCTCCCCTGGGCCTCCCCATTCCCAGTTCTCAAAGGGGCAGGTGAGTCGCAAACACAGATGCCAAGATCTAATTCTCAAGACCGAACAAAGTGGGGCTGGAGTGATCGCACAGCGGGTAGGGCGTTTGCCTTGCATGCGGCCGACCCAGGTTCGATTCCCAGCATCCCATAGGGTCCCCTGAGCACCGCCAGGAGTGATTCCTGAGTGCAGAGCCAGGAGGAACCCCTGTGCATCGCCGGGTGTGACCCAAAAAAGCGGAGAAACAAAAAGACCGAACAAAGTTATGGGGTCCCTGCACCCCACCCCCACCCACCTAGCCCAAGCTTTGCTGGTGGGAGGTCATTGTTCAATCCCTGTGTGGCCCCCCTACATCATGGGAGAGATCTCCCCCACCCATGCTCTGGACTGGGAGTGCTCCCTGAGCACTGTAGGGAGTGCAACTCGACCCTCTCCCCCAAAGGGAAATGAGAGAACCAGTTTTGTGTCACAAAGGGGGTTCTACTTGGGGGGTAATGGAAGCCACACCCAGGGGTGCCTATGTCTGTGCTCAGGGCTGGCTCCTTCAAGTGCTGGAGGATTGTGGGGGACTCTGGGATGGGGGTGGGGGGGATCATGTGTTGCCAAGGATGGAATCTGGTTGGCCTCATGCAAGCTACCTGCCTTCACCCCTGCACGATCTCTCCAGCCCCTGATTCTGTTCTTTTATGTTTGTTTGTGGGTCACACCCGGTGATGCTCCGGGCTGACTCCTGGCTCTGCAATCAGGAATCACTCACTCCTGACAGGCCTTGGGCAACCACCCATAAGGGATGCAAGGATTGATCGGCCATGGGCAGGGTAAATACCTTCCCCGCTGTACTCTTGCTCTAGTTCGCTAATAATCATAGCCCTGTCGCACTGTCCTCCCGTTGTTCATCGATTTGCTCCAGCGGGCACCAGTAACGTCTCCCTGGTGAGACTTGTTATGACTGTGTTTGGCATCTCGAATATGCCCGGGGAGCTTGCCAGGCTCTGCCGTGCGGGCGGGATACTCTCAGGAGCTTGCTGGGCTCTCCGAGAGGGGCGGAGGAATCGAACCCGGGTCGGCCAGGTCGGCCACGTGCAAGGCAAACACCCTACCCGCTGTGCTATCGCTCCAGCCCTCGCTAATTGTAACCCTTTTAATTATTTTTCTTTTGAATTATGCCTGGTGGTGCTCCAGAGCTATCCCCGGCTCACTGCTCAGGGACCTCTCCTAGTGGTGCTCAGGGGACCCTGTGAGGCACAGGGGACCACACCCGGGCTGGTCACACATACTGCAAGTGTCTTAGTTCCTGGACTAGTTCCCTAGTCCACAGGGATAATTCTTGTTAAATTTGGGGGCCACACCTGGCGATGCTCAGGGGTTCCTCCTGCCTCTGCATCAGGAGTCACTCCTGGTGGGGCTCAGGGAACCCTAGGGGATGCCAGGAATTGAACCCGGGTCAGCCACGTGCAAGGCGAGTGAGAACGGGGGATTCTTGTCCCATTTTCAGTGTAGCCTCCTGGAAGTGGAGAAGAGTGGAGAAAGAATAGACCCCCGTGGGAAGGTAGAACCAAGCCCCACCCAGACCCCCCCATCACTCCATCCTGGGACCCAGGTCTTTCCTGTTGGAGCTGAACAAGGGTGAGGATTGGGTGGGGGGATTCTCATTAACCTACAGGAGACGCTAGACAGGCAGGGGGACACTGCGGGGAGGGGGGGCGGAAGGTTCAGGGGTCCAAGCAGAGTTCAGCACCGGAAACCCCAAGTACCACCAGGCTTGGCTCCAGAAGCCCACCCCACATCCCTCACCAAGAAAACTCAAAAGGAAACCATTGAGTGTTTTTTTTGTTTGTCTGTGTGTGTGTGTGTGTGTCTGTGTGTGTGTGTGTGTGTGTGTAGCTTTTTGGGTCACACCGGGTGATGCTCAGGGTTTCTCCCGGCTCTGCACTCAGGAATCACTCCTGGGGGCTGGAGCAATAGCACAGTGGGTAGAGCGTTTGCCTTGCACACAGCTGAGCCGGGTTCGATTCCCAGCATCCCATATGGTCCCCTGAGCATCTCCAGGGGTAATTCCTGAGTGCAGAGCCAGAAGTAACCCCTGTGCATTGCTGGGTGTTACCCAAAAAGAAAAAAAAATCACTCCTGGTGGTGCTCAGGGGACCCTTTGGGATGCTGGGAATCGAACCCCGTTCGGCCGCATGCAAGGCCAACGCCCTACCTGCTGTGCTATCGCTCCAGCCCCGGAAATCACTGAGTTTTGGGAGATGCTCAAATGACCTGGGGGATGCCAGAAATGCTATTTTAACTAAAAATATTTTCAGGGGGGATCATCAAATATCAGGCACAGGAGAACCCTGGCCCTTTTCCCGTTTAAAAACATCATCGTGGCCTTGAGTGATAGAACAGTCGGGAGCAAAAATCACAGTGCGTTTGCCTTGCACGTGGCTGACCCAGGTTCCATCCCGGCATCCCGTGGGATGCTAAGCCCCATCAGGGAGTGATCCTTGAGCACAGAGCCAAGAGTAACCCCTGAGCATCACCGGGTGTGACCCAAAAAGTAAGGAAAAAGTCATATTACTTGGGGGCTGAGCAGTAGAATAGCAAGGAGAGCGTTTGCCTTGCATGAGCTGACCCAGGTTTGATTCCCAGAAACTCATTACCGCCAGGAGTAATTCCTGAGTGCAGAGCCAGGAGGAACCTAAAAACACAAAAAAGAAAAAAGAGAGAGAGGGGAAGAAAGAAAGAAAGAAAGAAAGAAAGAAAGAAAGAAAGAAAGAAAGAAAGAAAGAGGGAGGAAGGAAGGCAGGAAGAAATGAAGACAGGAGGAAAGAAAGAAAGAAAGAAAGAAAGAAAGAAAGAAAGAAAGAAAGAAAGAAAGGGAAGAAAGAAAGAAAGAAAGAAAGAAAGAAAGAAAGAAAGAAAGAAAGAAAGGAAGGAAGGAAGGGGAAGGGAAGGGAAGGGAAGGGAAAGGAAGGAAGGAAGGAAGGAAGGAAGGAAGGAAGGAAGGAAGGAAGGAAGGAGGGAAGGAAGGAAAGAAAGGAGGAAAGAAAGACAGAAAGAAAGAAAGACAGAAAGAAAGAAAGAAAGAAAGAAAGAAAGAAAGAAAGAAAGAAAGGGAAGAAAGAAAAGAAAGGAGGAAAGAAAGAAAGACAGAAAGAAAGAAAGAAAAGAAAGAAAGAAAGAAAGAAATTTAAAACAAAATAAAACAGAAAATTCAAAAGTAAATTATTGAGTTTTGGGAAATGATGGAATGACGTAGAGAATTCCAGAAATGCTATTTTAACTGAAAATAATGGGCGGGTGATCAAATATCAGGCACAGGAAGACCCTGACTTTTTTTTTGTAGGAGTACTGCTATTAATTCAGCCACTGATTAGCTGACTGAATTGTGCATGAACTCCACCTTACTTTTTTTTTCATTTTTTATAATTTTATTTATGGAATCACCGTGAGAGCAGTTACAAAGCTTTCGGGTCTAAGTCTCGGTCATACAATGAAACACCCGTACCTCCACCAGTGCCCATTCTCCACCCCCAACAACCCCAGTATCCCCCCATCCCACACCCTCCCCCTACCTGCGGGGCAGATGATTTCCACATTACTCTCTCTCTACTTTGATCACATTCAATATTTCGACACCAGACCCACCATTATTATTTGAGATTTTACCCCAACACATAGATCTGCTGAAAAGGCAACAGTAGACAATTTGTGTTCTATTGCTGGTAATGAATAACATATGATGTCACGTGGCTGCAGTAGTGGCCACGGGATTTTGAAATTCCGAAATTTTAACACTTAAATCTGGAGGGATTTCTGCCAAAAGCCACTGGGTTTCGAGATCTGCTCCTGAGTCTCTGGGATCATGGCCGTTGAGCAGATTGATGAGGAGCCAGAGAGGCCGTTCGTGGGCGATGACTTGGGGTCTCATTGGGGTGGGGAGGACAGGCCCGGCTCCACCTCATCCCATAAGGCCCAACAAATTTTGTCACTGCGGGCCCAAGCCTGACTGTCCAGTGGCCTCTGGAGGATGATGGCCACAGAGCCGCCAGAAGGAAACAGGCTGAGGGACAGCACCCTTTCCCCCCTGGGGTGGTCCAGCAACAATAACCTACTGCGTGGTCTGGACACATTTCTGCCAAAAGCCACTGGGTTTCGAGATTTGTTTCTGAGTCTCTGGGATCAAGGCCGTTAAGCAGCTTGATCAGGAGCCAGAGAGGCCGTTCGTGGCGATGACTTGGAGTCTCGTTGGAGCGGGGAGGACAGGCCCAGCTCCACCCCATCCCGTGAGGCCCAACAAGTTTCGTCACTGCGGGCCCAAGCTTGACTCTCCAATGGCCTCTGGAGGATGACGGCCACCAAGCCACCAAGAGGGAGCAGGTGGAGGGACAACACCCTTTCCTCCCTGGTGTGGCCAGGCGACACTAATGTACTGTGGGGTCCAGACGCATTTCTGCCAAAAGCCACTGGGTTTTGAGATTTGTTTCTGAGTCTCTGGGATCATGGCCATTAAGCAGCTGGATCAGGAGCCAGAGAGGCCGTTCGTGGGTGATGACTTGGGGTCTCATTGGGGTGGGGAGGACAAGCCCAGCTCCACTCCCATCCCATGAGACCCTGTGTGTCTCATCACTGGGGGCCCAAACCTGACTATCCAGTGGCCTCTGAAGGATGGCGGCCACTGGGCCGCCAGGGGGAACAGGCCAAGGCACGAAACCTATTCCCACCTGGGTTGGCCCAGCACCGGTAGCCTACTGCAGGAACCGGACGCATTTCTACCTAAAGCTGCTGGGTTCCGAGATTCGTTTCTGAGTCTCTGGGATCATGGCCATTAAGCAGTTTAATCAGGAACCAGAGAGGCCAGGCCTCCAATTATATAGCTGAGCCGGAGGTGGTTTGTGGGTGTGTCTCCCATATACCTAACTTTTGGCCGTTTACTTTCTTGGTAAACTTTGCCCCAAGTTTTTGGGGTCTGGCCAAAGGCACAGCATCAATTTTGGGGTATCTGGAAGTCTGAAGGCGCCATGAGGCTGCTGATGCACTCGCCTCACAGGTACAGATTGACCTGCTGGCAGCACCATACCCCCTAAGACCCTGACTATTATCATTTAAAAACATAACAGTGGGGGCTGGAGCAATAGCACAGCGGGTGCCTTGCACGCGGCCAAGCCGGGTTCAATTCCCAGCATCCCATATGGTCCCCTGAGCACCACCAGGGATAATTCCTGAGTGCAGAGCCAGGAGTAACCCCTGTGAATCGCCAAGTGTGACCGCCCAAAAAAAAAAACACAACAGTGGCCTCAAGAAACAGTACAGCGGTGAGAGTGTTTGCTTGGTTTGCCTTGTGGCTGACTCAGGTTCGATCCCCAGCATCCTATAGGGTCCCCCGAGCACTTCCAGGAGTGATTCCTGAGTGCAGAGCCAGAAAAAAACCCTGAGCATCACCAGGAGTGGCCCAAAAAGCAAAATTAAAAAAAGAGAAGAAGGGCTGGAGCGATAGCACAGAGGGGAGGGCGTTTGCCTTACATGTGACCAACCCAGGTTTGATTCCCAGCATCCCGTGGGATCCCCCAAGCACCGCCAGGAATAACTCCTGAGTGCAGAGCCAGGAGTAACCCCTGTGCATCGCTGGGTGTGACCCAAAACGAGAAAAAAAGATTTTATTATTAAATCACTGTGCACGGCAGAGCCTGGCAAGCTTCCCGTGGCGTATCCGAGATGCCAAAAGACAGTCACAAGAACGGGTCTCATTCCCCTGACCCTGAAGGAATCTCCAATACAGCAGCATTGGGAAGGACAAGTAAGGAGAGGCTGCCAAAATCTCAGGGCTGGGATGAATGAATGAAGACCTTCCTGGTGCCCGCTAGAGCAAATCGATGATCAACGGGATGACAGTGATTCAGTGATTGTTTCCTGGCTCACTGAGCTTAGAGGGCGTCTAGACAACATCCCCTTATGCTCTGATGCGCGCCTGATTATTTCTGATCCCTCTGTTCTTACTCTCGGGAAAGTAGAAGTAGGGTCCCGGTCAGCGGGGAAACTCTCCCTACTTCCACAGGAATTCTGAGTCTCATTCCTGCCCATGGTCCTCAACACCAGAGCCCCACTGCACATTTTCACACCTGTCCCCTCACTCCCTGGCGACTCTCTCTGAGATGCTCCCCCAAGACCGTGCCCTGTGACCTCCATGACCCTCCACAGTAATCATCATACAAGTCTTGCATCTTTCTTCACTGTAGTACCATATCACTGTCCTCCCGTTGTTCATCGATTTGCTCGAGCGGGTGCCAGGAACGTCACCATACATCCCTGTCACGTGCTAGCGTAGCCTAATGGCGTATTGGGGGGCTCTTTTAGGGCCAGGGGAATGAGGCCCGTTATTGTTGCTGTTTCTGGCATATCAAGTACGTCATGGGGAGCTTGCCAAGCTCTGCCATATGGGTGGGATACTCTCAGTAGCTTGCTGGGCTCTCTGAGGGGCGGAGATTCTGCGTCGTTCTCTTCCGGGAGCTTTGAATTATAGTCTCTGGGTCTTGGCCGTTGATGAGATGACATGGCGCCGGGGACAGTTTGTGGGTGTGACTGCCAAGCTACTGGAAAACTGGGGAGCTGGGGGAGGAGGCCCAGTCCTGATCCGAGCCGGCTTGGAGATCTCAGTCACGGTTCCCACATACCTGGGTTCCTCTTCCGGTTCCTTCATGCGTGAGGCTTGTCCGAGCATGTGCAGAGTGGCCACTCAAGGCCACTCTTGTATCTTTCTTAGGCTCCATAAAACATGGAGGGACCCCCCCCAACACCTGACATCGTGATCATGCAAGGTCGAAAATCAATCCAATTTTTTTTTCCTGCAGCATGAAATAAATCTTGAGGACAGAGTGATAGCACAGCGGGGAGGGCATTTGCATTGCATGTGACTGACCAGGGTCACACCCCCGACATCTCATAGGGTCCTCCAAGCACCACCAGGAGTAGCACCTGAGTGCAGAACCAGGAGTGACCCCTGAGCACTGCTGGATGTGATCCCCCAAAAGAAACAAATCTCAATTATCCCTGCACCAGGGCCCAGGGTGACTCTTAAATATTGTGTTTCACTGCATGAGTGTGGTCAATTTTATGCAATCCCTCAGGGGGGAAAAAATTGAGTGTATGAGCATGTATGCATGCACCTACCATTATATGAAGCTTTTCTTATTTATTTTTGGTTATGGGTCCCATCTGGCAATGCTCAGGGCTGACTCCTGGCTCTGCACTCAGGAATCACTCCTGGCGGTGCTCGGGGGACCCTATTGGATGCCGGGGATCGAACCAAAGTTGACCATTTGCAAGGCAAGAGTCTTATCTGCTGTACTAATGCTCCGGCTAAATGAAGCTTTAAAAAAACCCATAAATCAATGTTTTGACTAAAACAGAACTAAACACGGTACAACAATTCAATGACTAGTTAATGGCAGTGGCCAAGATGAGGTGGAAAGTGGCATGCTTCCTTGCTTGGTCCTGAGTTGATTTCCAATTTTATTTCCTGCATCCCTGACACCATGATCTCTTGCAATTAGAACTTTCTGAAGTGTTTTCCTCTTCCTGCTGTGTGCGCGGTTGGCACCGTCAAATTGTCATGATCAGATGTTTCTGGACCAAGCCAGCGGGAGCCAGACGGTGTCAGCTAGTGCTGGCTTATCTGTGAGAAGGATGGAGAAGGAAATTGGGCCTTGTCCCTGGCCAAATTGGGGGAATTCGGCAAATTTTGAAGCAAATACGGGTTTGCATCTGGGTTTTCTTTTCTTTTATTTTATTTTTGCTTTTTGGGTCCCACCCGGCGATGCTCAGGGGTTCCTCCTGGCTCATGCACTCAGGAATCATTCCTGGCGGTGCTCGGGGGACCCTAGGGGATTGCTGGGGCTCGAACCCGGGTGGGCGGCGTAAGGTAAAGGTAAAAGGTAAAGGCCCTCCCGCTGATCGTCGATTTGCTCGAGCGGGCCCAGTAACGTCTCCATTGGAGACTTTGTTGTTACTGTGTCTGGCATATCGAATACTCTCGGTAGCTTGCCGGGCTCTCCGAGGGGGCGGAGGAATCGAACTCGGGTCGGCCATGTTGGCTGCGTGCAAGGCAAACGCCCTACTGCTGTGCTATCGCGCCAGCCCCATTGCATCTGGGTTTTCGTTTGTTTGTTTGTCCGTTCTGGATTTGGCCCCATTGGAGCCGCATTTCCTAACTGTGTGAAGGAGAAGGTAAGACCTTTTCAAGGGGTTGGGGCTGGAGCAATAGCACAGCGGGGAGGGTTTTTGCCTTGCATGCAGCCGACCCGGGTTCGATCCCTGGCATCCCATTTGGTCCCCGAGAACAGCCAGGAGTAATTCCTGAGGGCAGAGCTAGGAGTCAGCCCTGAGCATCACCGAGTATGGCCCCCAAAAAATAAATTAAAAAAACCACGGAAAACTCAGCCAACTCAATTTCCATCGACAACAAAGCACCTGTCCTGCCAGGAGTCAACGCTGGTTTTCCAAGACCCAGAATTCCGCACTCAAGTTCAGGAAAGGCAAAGGGGATGTTAGACTGGGTGATCCCTGAGGGAGAGCTGGTTCTGGGTCTCCAAAATTCTTCCCTTCAACCCTCCCCGCCCCATCTTCCCATCCTCCCCGGTGGGCTCCTCTCCTTCCCCTTGGGTGTCCTGTGCTGCCCCATGCGACCTTCCTAGTCTGTCACACACCCGTCTGTGCGGAGTGTGGAACTGAGAGAAATGACAGAAACAGGGACACACCAGCCTTGTTCTTGCTGCCACCATCCAACCCATGCAAGCAAAAGGCCATGCCAGTTTGCACTTGTTTGTTCATTGCAGCACTCTTGACAATAGCCAGAATCTGGAAAAAGCCTGAGTGCCCGAGAACAGATGACCGGTTAAAGAAACTTTGGTACATCTACACAATGGAGTACTATGCAGCTGTTAAAAAAGATGAAGTCATGAAATTTACATACAAGTGGTACAATATGGAAAGTATCATGCTAAGTGAAATGAGTCAGAAAGAGAGGGATAGACATAGAAAGATTGCATTCATCTCAGGAACATAAAGTAACATAATGGGAGACTAACACCCAGGAGTGACCGAGATTAGTACCAGGAATTTTGCTCCATAGCTTGGAGGCCAGCCACACACGCTAGGGGAAAAGGCAGCTCAGATAGAGAAGGGAGCACCAAGTAAAGGGTGCTGGGAGGATCCTCCCAGGATGGGAAAAGCATGCTGAAAGTAGACTACAGACGGAACATGATGGCCACTCAATTCCTCTTTTGCAAACCACAGCACCCAAGAGGAGAGAGAGAACAAAAGGGAACGCCCTGCTACAGAGGCAGGGTGGGGTGGGGGGATGGAGGGGATGGGGGGTGGGAGGGATACTGGGACCCGTGGTGGTGGGAAATGGGCACTGGTGGAGGGATGGGTGTTTGATCATTGTATGACCGAAACCCAAGCACAAAATTTGTAAGTCTACAACTGTACCTCATGGTGTCTCACTAATAAAAATTAAAAAATTAAATTAAAAAAAAAACAAAGGCTATGTCGGGTGAGGTTTGGAACGGTGCTAGGATAGAGCAGATGGCATCCTGGAGAAGATGAAGACTCTTGTTTTTTTTAAGACAAATAGAGATCAATAAAATAAAATAATTTTTATTTTAATTTAATAAATACAATGATATTTTGTTTATTTTGTTTTTATTATGTATGTTTATAATTTTTAAATTATATATTTACATATATAATATATTTATTTTATATAACTGGAGCCATAGCACAGCGGGTAGGGCGTTGCCTTGTACGTGGCCGACCCGGGTTCGATTTCTCCATATCTCTTGGAGAGCCCGGCAAGCTACTAAGAGTATCCCGCCCGCATGGCAAAGCCTGGCAAGCTCCCTGTGGCATATTTGATATGCCAAAAGACAGTAACAACAAGTCTCACATAGGAGACGTTACTAGTGCCCGATCGAGCAAGTCGATGAACAACGGGAGGTCAGTACTACAGTGCTATATAATTATTATATATAAAATATAAATATATTATATAAACATAAAATTATATTATTTATAATATAAATTATATTTTATGTATTTATAAAATTTATGCTCGAGCGGGCCCAGTAACGTCTCCATTGGAGACTTTGTTGTTACTGTGTCTGGCATGATTTATTTATAATTTATAAATTTATAAGGAGCGATAGCACAGCGGTAGGGCATTCACCTTACAAGCGGCCAACATGGCCGACCCGAGTTCGATTCCTCCGCCCCTCTCGGAAAGCCCGGCAAGCTACCGAGAGTATCTCACCCGCACAGCAGAACCTGGCAAGCTCCCCGTGACGTATTCGATATGCCAGACACAGTAACAACAAAGTCTCCAATGGAGACGTTACTGGGCCCGCTCGAGCAAATCGACGATCAACGGGAGGGCCTTTTGTTTAAAGTTTATTTATTTAAATGTTTTATTTAAAATAAAATAAATAAAATATTTTATTTTATTTTAATAAATAAAAGGCTGGAGCGATAGCATAGCAGCTAGGGCATTTGCCCTGCATGCAACCACCTGGATTCAATTCCTCTGCTCCTCTTGGAGAGCCCGGCAAGCTACCAAGAGTATCTCGCCCGCACAGCAAAGCCTGACAAGATCCCGTGATGTATTCGATATGCCAAACACAGTACCAACAAGTCTCACAATTTGTTGTGAGATGTTACTGATGCCTGCTCGAGCAAATCGATGAACAGCAGGAGGACAGTACTATTATTACTATTATTATTATTATTATTATTATTATTATTATTATTATTGGTCTGGAGCGATAGCATAGTGGGTAGGGCATTTGCCTGGCATGCGGCTGACCTGGGTTCAATTCCTCTGCCCCTCTTGGAGAGCCCGGCAAGCTCCCCGTGGCGTCTTCAAGATGCCAAACACAGTCACAACAAGTCTCACCCTGGAGACGTTACTGGTGCCCGCTCGAGCAAATCGATGAACAACGGGAGGACAGTGCGACAGTGGTAATAAATAAAAAAATATAAGAGACCACAGATCAGAGAGACTGCAGAACCGCGCCCAACCCGACGGCCTTGCTTTAAACATAAGCAGATGTGTGACGTTGGTGAAGGAGCCGCCAGCAGAATGACATCTGGGCACTGACACCGCTCAAGAGCCAACGGAGAGGCAACGGCTTTCCAGAAAGGAACGGAGCGCTCTCTCGTTCAGGGCATCGGATTTCTTCTTCCATTCGGCGAGTGCGTCAGCAAGATCTCCTGAGTGGCCAGAGGAAGGGCTGAGTGGGGAGAGACGTCCACGCAGGAAAGAGGCCCCACAGCTGAGAGGTGAGAGACCAGAGCTTCGGGAGATCCCCAACAAAAAAAAAAAGCATTGTGGGGGTCAGAGTGATAGCACAGTGGGGAGGGCGTTTGCCTGGCACACGGCCAACCCAGGTTCGATCCCCGGCATCCCATAGGGTCCCCTGAGCACCTGAATGCAGAGCTAGGAGCATCGCTGGGTGTGACCCAAAAAGCCAAAAAGAAAAAAAAAAGAGAGAGAGAGAGAGAGAAGAAAAAGAAAGTGTGATACTGGAATCGAAAACATAGGGACATAGGGAGAGAGGCTGGAGGGACAGCACATCGGGGAGGGCGTTTGCCTTGCACGAGGCCGACCCGGGTTCGATCCCTGGCATCCTATAGGGTCCCCCGAGTACCACCAGGCGTGATTCCTGAGTGCAGAGCCAGGAGTCAGATCTGAGCATCGCCAGGTGTGACGCACACCCCCCCCCAAAAAAAACATAGAAACTACTTGAGGGGCTGGGGAGGTGGTCTGGTGAGAGCATATACGAGCATGTGTGACGCCCTGGCTTCGACCCCTGGTCCTGTAAAAATAATTTCCCGCCTCTCCCCAGGGACTAAACAAAAATGTCTTTTTTTTCGGGGCCAGAGCAATAGCACAGCACAGTGGGTAGGGCGTTGGCCTTGCACACGGCCGACCCGGGTTCGATTCCCAGCAGCCCACAGGGTCCCCCGAGCACCACCAGGAGTGATTCCTGAGTGCAGAGCCAAGAGTCAGCCCTGAGCATAGCCGGGTGGGACCCAAAAAGCAAATAAATAAATAAATAAATAAAAAGCAAACTAGGGACTGGGGTGATAGCACAGCGGGGAGGGTGTTTGCTTTGCACGCGGCCAACCTGGTTCGCTTCCCAGCATCCCACAGGGTCCCCCGAGCACTGCCAGGGGTAATTCCTGAGTGCAGAGCCAGGAGTAACCCCTGTGCATCACCGGGTATGACCCAAAAAGCAAAATTTTAAAAAAAGCCAAACAAAAAAACAAAAAACAAACCAAAAAAACATGGGGGGGGAGAGAGAGAGAGAGAGAGAAGTGAGGGATGGAGGGAGAGAGAGAGAGAGAGAAGGGAGCGATTAATAAGGTTAAGGAGATGCTGATAAGGAAAGACAAAGGACTGAATCTACTGGAGAATTCGAGGGTGACGTTTGTTTAAGATTCGTAGGGTCATGAGTGACCCTCATGATTGTCATTTTCCTGCTAGGTTTTACTGATTTCCCCCCTGGTGACCTCGAGTGACCCATCATGGCATGAATGATGACCCGTGGGAGTCGAGGACATGAAAATGATTTCTAATTAATGAGGTGAGCAACTGGTGATGAGTGTGATGCAGTGACAGGGTGGGCCGAAAGTGCTGAAGAGCTTTGGCCAAGAAGGCTCTGCCAAGAGCCATGACAATGGTGAAGAAGGGAAGTGCCCAGCACCACGGGCATCGGGCGAGGGGGGACCGCGGGAGACTCTTTTTCAGAAGATGAACGTCAGGTCAGTGAACAGAAACCCAGAGGAGGTAGATGACAATGGGCCGGAGCGATAGCACAGAGGGCAGGGCGTTTGCCTTGCACGCGGCCGATCCGGGTTCGATTCCTCCGTCCCTCTCGGAGAGACTGGCAAGCTCCCGAGAGTATCCTGCCCGCGTGGCAGAGCCTGGCAAGCTCCCCGTGGCGTCTTCGAGATGCCAAACACAGTCACCACAAGTCTCACCATGGAGACGTTCCTGGTGCCCGCTCGAGCAGATCGATGAACAACTGCACCACAGTGCTCCGGTGAAGGTCGGTGACTAGATACCCAGAGGAAGTCGATGACAATGGAATGAAATCACACCTCGGACTCGCTGACTCTCTCGAGGGCTGCCACGTGGACTGAGACGAACGGGAAGTCGGTGGTTCCACGGCAACTCGAAAAAGACTCCAAAGCAATCAGGAGTGAAGACAGGCTTTGGGGACTGGAACAAGAATAGCACAGGGTTCGAGCCCCAGCATCCCCTACGGTCCCCCGAGCACCACCAGGAGTAATTCCTGAGTGCCTGAGCCAGGAGGAACCCCTGAGCATCGCTGGGTAGAACCCAAAAAGCGGGAAAAAAATAAAGGCTTTGGACACAGAGTGGGTGTGAGCCGTCCTTGTGGAAAGTTGAGCACCGAGCTGGGAGTCGACCCGAGTGCACAACACCTCAGCCTCTGCCTCCGCCTACCCTATGGGTCTGCTACTTGCAGAACAGCGACCTTCGGCCGCGGGCCCACTGACCCCTGGTCTACTGCCCTGGTCAGTACAGTGGGGGCCATAGGGTGGTTGAAGAACGGTGGTCTGGAACGCCCTCTAGAGGCAGGGGCAGAGATTCCACCTGCGTGTTCGAATTTTATTTGCTTTTTTGGGTCCCACCCGGCGATGCTCAGGGGTCCCTCCTGACTCTGCACTCAGGAATCACGCCTGGCAGTGCTCAGGGGACCCTATGGGATGCCGGGGATCGAACCCGGGTCTGTCGCATGCAAGGCAAATGCCCTCCCCGCTGTACTATTGCTCTAGCCCACATGTTGGAATGTAGATTGTCATGACTTACTGGAAACAACTTGATAAAATTAAATTAAAATTTAAAAACTTTGGGGGTATAGTGCCACCAGCAGGTCAATCTGTACCTGTGAGGCGAGTGCATCAGCATCCTCATGGCGCCTTCAGACTTCCAGATACCCCAAAATTGCTGCTGTGCCTTTGGCCAGACCCCAAAAACTTGGGACAAAGTTTACCAAGAAAGTAAACGGCCAAAAGTTAGGTATGTGGGAAACACACCCACAAACCACCTCCGGCTCAGCTATATAATTGGAGGCATGGTCTCTGGTTCCTGATTGAACTGCTTAATGGCCATGATCCCAGAGACTCAGAAACGAATCTCGAAACCCAGCGGCTTTAGGTAGAAATGCGTCCGGTCCCTGCAGTAGGCTACCAGTGCTGGGCCAACCCAGGTGGGAATAGGTTCCGTGACTTGGCCTGTTCCCCTTGGCGGCCCAGTGGCCGCCATCCTTCAGAGGCCACTGGATAGTCAGGTTTGGGCCCCCAGTGATGAGACACACAGGGCCTCACAGGATGGGAGTGGAGCTGGGCTTGTCCTCCCCACCCCAATGAGACCCCAAGTCATCGCCCACGAATGGCCTCTCTGGCTCCTGATCCAGCTGCTTGGCCATGATCCCAGAGACTCAGAAACAAATCTCAAAACCCAGTGGCTTTTGGCAGAAATGCGTCTGGACCCCACAGTACATTAGTGTCGCCTGGCCACACCAGGGAGGAAAGGGTGTTGTCCCTCCGCCTGCTCCCTCTTGGCGGCTTGGTGGCCGTCATCCTTCAGAGGCCATTGGACAGTCAAGCTTGGGCCCGCAGTGACAAAACTTGTTGGGCCTCACAGGATGGGGTGGAGCTGGGCCTGTCCTCCCCACCCCAACGAGACCCCAAGTCATCGCCCACGAAGGGCCTCTCTGGCTCCTTACCAAGCTGCTCAACGGCCTTGATCCCAGAGACTCAGAAACGAATCTCGAAACCCAACAGCTTTTGGCAGAAATGCGGCAGGACCCCGCAGTAGGTTACTGTCGCCGGGCCACCCCAGTGGGGAAAGGGTGTTGTCCTCCGCCTGTTTCTCCCTGGCGGCTCAGTGGCCGTCATCCTCCTGAGGCCATTGGACAGGGCCAGCAGTGACGAGACATTTTGGGCCTTACGGGATGGGGGGGGGGGGGGGGAGCCGGGCCTTCCCTACCCTAAGTCATCGCCCACGAACAGCCTCTCTGGCCCCTGATCAAGCTGCTTAACGGCCATGATCCCAGAGACTCAGAAATAAATCTTGAAACCCAGCGGCTTTCCGCAGAAATGTGTCTGGACCCCACAGTATGTTGCTGTCACCAGGCCACCCCGGGGGAAAAGGGTGCTGTCCCTCCGCCTGCTTCTCCCTGGCGACTCAGTGGCCGTCATCCTCCAGAGGCCATTGGACAGTCAGGCTTGGGCCTGCAGCGACGAAACTTGTTGGGCCTCATGGGATGGGGTTGGAGCCAGGCCTGTCCTCCCCACCCCAACAAGACCCCAAGTCATCACCCACGAACGGCCTCTCTGGCTCCTGATCAAGCTGCTTAACAGCCTTGATCCCAGAGACTCAGGAGCAAATCTCAAAACCCAGTGGCTTTTGGCAGAAATCCCTCCAGATTTAAGTGTTAAAATTTCGGAATTTCAAAATCACATGCCCCTACTGCAGCCACACAACATCATAGGTTATTCATAACCAGCAATAGAACACAAATTGTCTACTGTTGCCTTTTCAGCAGATCTGAGTGTTGGGGTAAAATCTCAAATAATAATGGTGGGTCTGGTGTCGAAATATTGAATGTGATCAAAGTAGAGAGAGAGTCATGTGGAAATCATCTGCCCCACAGGTAGGGGGAGGGTGTGGGATGGGGGTTTACTGGGGTTCTTGGCGGTGGAAAATGGGCACTGGTGAAGGGACGGGTGTTTCATTGTATGACCGAGACTTAGACCCAAAAGCTTTGTAACTGCTCTCATGGTGATTCAATAAATAAAATCATAAAAAATGAAAAAAAAAAAGTAAGGTGGAGTTCATGCACAATTCAGTCAGCTAATCAGTGGCTGAATTAATAGCAGTACTCCTACAAAAAAAATTTTAAAAATTTTAAAACTTCCACCTGCTTGGGGCTGGAGCGATAGCACAGCGCGGGGAGGGGGGGGGGTGTTTGCCTTGCACACGGCTGACCCGGGTTCGAGTCCCAGCATATAAATGTAAATTTTCTGGGGCCTGAGCCATAGCACAGTGAGAAGGCTTTTGTCTTGCACACATGGCCAACCTGGGTTCGATCCCCGGCATTCCATAGGGTCCCCTGAGCACCTCCGGGAGTGATTCCTGGGTGCAGAGCCAGGAATAACCTCTGAGCATTGCCAGGTGTGACCCAAAAAGCCAAAAATAAAATTAGCACTGTCGCACTGTCATTGTTAAATTTAGCATTGTTGAACTCCCATTGTTCATCGATTTGCTCGAGCGGGCATTAGTAACGTCTCCATGGTGAGACTTGTTGTGACTGTGTTTGGCATCTCAAATACACCACAAGGAGCTTGCCAGGCTCTGCCGTGCGGGCAGGATACTCTTGGTAGCTTGCCGGGCTCTCCGAGAGGGGCGGAGGAATCGAACCCGGGTCGGCTGCATGCCAGGCCAACGCCCTACCCGCTGTGCTATCTCTCCAGTCCAAACTAAATAAATAAATAAATAAATATATAAAATAAATTAAAAATGCCTCCAGATCCCTAACCTGGCTCCCAACTTAGCATCTGGAGAACAAGGTGTGCCCTGTAATTTCCGCCCAAGAATGGGCCATCATGAAGGGGCCTGTTCTGAAGCCATGGATGAATCCCAGAAGGCCCGTGCTGGAACATTCTGAGCTGACTTCCAGGGGTCGTGCGAAGAAATGCCTCGGGCTCGACCCCAGCCGTGGGCCCCTCTGCATTCCTGCCGCCAACTCAGTTCTGGAAAAGCCTTTCCTCTGACGAGCTACTGCCTGACCCAATTACCATCACGGCCCTGAAGAACAGAACAGCAACGGCTGCGGCCAGAGAGACGCAAAGCGTCAGGCCTGGGGAGACACTGGGGCGTCTTATTCAGACGTGGGGAGGCAGAGGGGTCAGGGGTCCTTGCCTCTGGCTCCCTCGTGGGACAGAACTTGAACTGTGTCCATAAGGATGGTCTAGACAGAGGTCGCTATTTCTGAACTGTGTCCATGAGGATGGTCAAGACAGAGGTCGCTATTTCTGAGAGCCCCCGGAGTCCCGGGGGGAAGGGCGTGCTCCAGAGAGCTACAGCCAAGGAGGAAAAGTGAGGACGGGGTAGTGGGACAGAGTGACCCTTTGGGCCCCCCCCCCCCCCGTGCGTAGGAAAAAGAGAAGCTATTCTGGGGACATGATGAGACCGTCTCCATTCGACGCCGCCCGCCGGCCCCAGCCGGCCCCAGGGGTGTCTATACATCCGAGACTGGAGGGAGAAGCACGCGAAGACAAACACAGGGGGAAAATGAATCACCCGCTGCATTTCTGACAATTAACGAGTGGCAGGAAAGGGACATTTTTACCCAGGAGGGCGTCGAGGCAAGGGGTGGAAGGGCATAGAAGACAGGGAGGTGGCTGCTCTCCTCTCCCGGACTCCAAAGATGGGGGGAGAGAGAGAGCGGGAGAGGGACAGCGAAGAAGAGAAAGAGCGAGAGAGGGAGGGAGGAAGTCAGGGAGAGGGAGAGAAAGATGGAGAGAGAGGGAGAGAGAGGGAGAGAGGGGATGAGAGAGGGAGAGAGGGAGGGAGAGAGATGAAGAGAGAGAGAGAGGGAGAGAGAGAGAGGGAGAGAGAGAGATAGGGAGGGAGAGACAGAGAGAAGGAGAGAGAGGGAGAGAGAGAGGGAGAGAGAGGAGGAGAGAGGGAGAGACAGAGGGAGAGAGACAGAGAGAAGGAGAGAGAGGGAGAGAGAGGAGGAGAGAGGGAGAGACAGAGGGAGAGAGGGGAGAGAGAGAGGAGGAGGAGAGAGGGAGAGACAGAGGGAGAGAGACAGAGGGACAGAGAGAGGGGAGAGAGAGGGAGAGAGGGAGGGAGAGACAGAGAGAAGGAGAGAGAGGGAGAGAGAGAGGGAGAGAGAGGAGGAGAGAGGGAGAGACAGAGGGAGAGAGACAGAGAGAAGGAGAGAGAGGGAGAGAGAGGAGGAGAGAGGGAGAGACAGAGGGAGAGAGACAGAGGGACAGAGAGAGGGGAGAGAGAGGGAGAGACAGAGAGAAGGAGAGAGAGGGAGAGAGAGAGGGAGAGAGAGGGAGAGAGAGAGGGAGAGAGAGGAGGAGAGAGACAGAGAGAAGGAGAGAGAGGGAGAGAGAGGAGGAGAGAGGGAGAGACAGAGGGACAGAGAGAGGGGAGAGAGAGGGAGAGAGGGAGGGAGAGACAGAGGGAGTGAAAGAGGGAGAGGGAGAAAGGGAGAGAGGGAGGGAGGGAAGGAGGGAGGGAGGGAGGGAGAGACAGAGAGAAGGAGAGAGAGGGAGAGAGAGAGGGAGAGAAAGGAGGAGAGAGGGAGAGACAGAGGGAGAGAGACAGAGAGAAGGAGAGAGAGGAAGAGAGAGGAGGAGAGAGGGAGAGACAGAGGGAGAGAGACAGAGGGACAGAGAGAGGGGAGAGAGAGGGAGAGAGGGAGGGAGAGACAGAGGGAGTGAAAGAGGGAGAGGGAGAAAGGGAGAGAGGGAGGGAGGGAAGGAGGGAGGGAGGGAGGGAGAGACAGAGAGAAGGAGAGAGAGGGAGAGAGAGAGGGAGAGAAAGGAGGAGAGAGGGAGAGACAGAGGGAGAGAGACAGAGAGAAGGAGAGAGAGGGAGAGAGAGGAGGAGAGAGGGAGAGACAGAGGGAGAGAGACAGAGGGACAGAGAGAGGGGAGAGAGAGGGAGAGAGGGAGGGAGAGACAGAGAGAAGGAGAGAGAGGGAGAGAGAGAGGGAGAGAGAGGAGGAGAGAGGGAGAGACAGAGGGAGAGAGAGAGAGGGACAGAGAGAGGGGAGAGAGAGGGAGAGAGGGAGGGAGAGACAGAGGGAGTGAAAGAGGGAGAGGGAGAAAGGGAGAGAGGGAGGGAGGGAAGGAGGGAGAGAGGGGGAGAGCAAGAGAGACAGAGAAAGAGGGCACAAGATCAGAAGAAAGAAGAGGCATGGACCGAGTGATAGCTCTGCAGGGAGGGCGTTGGCCTTGCACGCGGCCGACCCGGGTTCGATCCCCGGCATCCCATAGGGTCCCCCTGGGCACTGCCAGGAATAAACCCTGAGTGCAGAGCCAGGAGTCAGGCCTGAGCATCGCCGGGTGAGACCTCCAACCCCCACCCCCCCCACACACACACACACAAAAGAACATAGAAAGGGGAAAGAGGAGTGAGGTCCGAGAGTCACTGAGGAGGTAAAGGAAGGTGCGTCTACCCCAGCCAGCAAGGCAGGGTTAGGGGAAGTGGGCCCAGGAGCGGCCACTCAGATGGTCAACGCTAGGCAGGCCCTGGGAGCCAGCCAGGGCGTGAGCAGGCGGGAAGGAGGAGAGAAGCTCGAAGAGACTAATCTCAACACTGCTGGTGCCCCACCACACACACACACACACACACACACTCACATACATTAACACTCCTGCCTACACACTCACACGCACTGACACACCTGCACACAGACTCACACATGCACGCACGTACACACACTCACATGCACACACCTGCATGCATACACACATGCACACACACTCACACACTGACACTCATGCGCATAGACTCACACACATGCATGCGTGCACGCACACACACTCACATGCACACACACGCATGCATACACACATGCACACACACACTCATACTCACACTCATGCACGCACACTCACACGCACTGACACACCTGCACACAGACTCACACATGCACGCACGTACACACACTCACATGCACACACCTGCATGCATACACACATGCACACACACTCACACACTGACACTCATGCACATAGACTCACACACATGCATGCGTGCACGCACACACACTCACATGCACACACACACTCATACTCACACTCATGCACGCACACTCACACGCACTGACACACATGCACACAGACACACACACCCGCACGCACTCATTCGCACACACAAACACACACTCACACGCAGGCACGCACACCACACACTCACACACGCACCAATGCATACACACACTAAAACACACATGCACACAGACACATGCACGCACACACACAGACACGCATGCACACACACTCACACAGACACACACTCACATGCACACATGCATGTATACACACGTGCACATGCACGCTCACAGAGACAGTAACACACGGCCACCCGCATGCATGCACACACACTCACACACATGCATCTTGCACGCACACATATGCACATGCACACAGACACACATGCGTATACACGCACTCTCTCAGCGCTTCCTGGTGCCCAGACGGAGGTGGCCACTGTCTGCACTGCACATGGGGACCCTTGGGGGGGAGGGGACAGTCCTGGACCTGGTCACCCCGGGATCAGATGGGAGAACTCGGGACCGGGAACGTCACCGCCAGTCCCTGAACTTCTCCCGTGGAGATGCTTGGGGGGGGGGGGGGGGGGGACGGGTAACCCTGTAGAACTGCCCCCACTGGTGCGGGCTTCTACCCTGACGCCACCGTGTGGGCACCCCTGTCACCCTGGATGAGGGGCCAGGGGCCAGAGGTCAGCCTCTGGTGGCCCATAAGGGACATCAAGGCGTCAGCTGCCAACTCCCAGCAACTCGGGACTGAGGGTTTCATTCCAATCAGGATCTGGGGTGGGAGCGACAGCATAGCGAGAAGGGCATTTGCCTGGCACGCGGCTGACCCGGGTTCGATCCCCGGCATCCCCTAGGGTCCCCCGAGCGCCGCCAGGAGTGAGTCCTGAGTGCAGAGCCGGGAGTCAGCCCTGAGCATTGTCAAGTGTGGCCCCCCAACAAAACCAATGACAGCCCTCCCCCCAAAAGCATCTGGAGGGTGCTTCAGAGCATCACGGGTGTGTAGTCTGAGCACAAAATCGAGCCTGGAGTAAGCCCTGAGCACAGAGTTGAGAGTCCACCCTGAGCACCACCAGGAGTGATCTCTGAGCACAGAACCAAGAGTGACCCCAGAGCATCGCCAGGTGTGACCCAAAAAGCCAAGAAAGAAGAGAAGTCATTTGAGTTCCAATTTCTTCTAAGGAGGTGTCAGATACTTTTCTTTCCTTATTTATTTATTTGTTTTATAAGTTACTTCACAATATTAATCACGCGGCCGACCCAAGTTCGATTCCCAGCATCCCATATGGTCCCCTGAGCACCGCCAGGGGTAATTCCTGAGTGCAGAGCCAGGAGGAACCCCTGTGCATCACCAGGTGTGACCCAAAAAGCAAAAAAAAAAAAAAAAGAATAGATTTTGTATTGTCTGTTATGATGAACTGCTGAACAGGCTTACAAAACTGCGTTCTTTTTTTTTTTCTTTTTGGGTCACACTCGGCAATGCACAGGGGTTCCTCCTGGCTCTGCGCTCAGGAATCACTCCTGGCGGTGCTCAGGGGACCCTATGGGTTGCTGGGAATCGAACCCGGGTCGGCCGCGTGCAAGGCAAACGCCCTCCCCGCTGTGCTATCGCTCCAGACCCCCAAACAAGTGTTTCTATAGAAAACAGTGTGAAAACGGTTCTGTTTGGGCAGGAGCCATTAAAACACTCTATAGGATATCACTAACATGTTGTAACATGTTGTGACGCTTCCTGATGTCCCAAGCGAGGCAGAGAGGAGACCCAGCCACTCAATAGCCAGGCTCAGTGTCCCCTGTGGAATGAGGGTCAGTCACAGCCTCGCGACAGATGCTGCCACCGTCCTGGGTCCAGAGAATTCAACGCAAATGGGTTAGGGATAAGAGGGGCTGAGGAGATGAGATGATGCTTTTCCTGTTCCCCACTTGAGATTTCTCACTCCCCAGTAACCCACCTGAACCCCAGCACCAACGTCTTCACTGTAACACTGTCACTGTCATCACTGTCCTCCCGTTGTTCATCGATTTGCTTGAGCGGGCACCAGTAACGTCTCCGTCCATCCCTGTTGCGTGCCAGGGTAGCCCGATGGCGGATCGGGGCTCTTTCAGGGTCAGGGGAAGGAGACCCGTCGTTGTTACTGTTTTTGGCATATCGAATATGCCACGGGGAGCTTGCCAGGCTCTGCCATGAGGGCGGGATACTCTCGGGAGCTCGCCGGGCTCTCCCAGAGGGATATTACGTTGCTCTCTTCTGGGAGTTTTGTTTTATTTTATTTTATTTTATTTTACTTTTTGGGTCACACCCAGCGATGCTCAGGGTTTTTTTTCTGGCTCTGCACTCAGGAATTACTCCTGACGGTGCTTGGGGGACCATATGGGATGCCAGGAATTAAACCCAGGTTGGCCATATGCAAGGCAAATGCCCTACCCAGTGTGTTATCGCTCCGGCCAGCCGGGAGCTTTGTTTTATAGTCTCTGGGTCTTGGCCATTGATGAGATTACGTGGCACTTGGGGCCGTTTGTGGGTGTGGCTGCCAAGCTACTGGAAAACTGGGGGTCTGGGGGAGGAGGCCCAGTCCCCATCCGAGCAGGCTTGGAGGTCTCAGCCCCGGGTCCCACACACCTGGGTTCCTCTGTTGGTTCCTTCATGCGTGAGGCTCGTCCGAGCTCGTGGAGAGTGGCCTTGAGCATGGCTGTGGCTGGGTTCTGGAGGTTTTCAGCTGCCGGGGTTCCACTTGGGGCGGGAAGGGAAACTCCACCCGTCCCCAGCGTTTTACAGGCAGGAAATACCCAATAGGCCCCAGAGGCACCAGAGTGGGGAACACAGGGGAGGCTTGTTGACACTGATCTTCAGAGTTAGTCCAATCCTCTTTCTTTTTTTTTTGCTTTTTGGGTCACACCCAACAGTGCTCAAGGGTTCCTCCTGGCTCTGCACTCAGGAATCACTCCTGGCGGTGCTAGGGGGACCCTATGGGATGCTGGGAATCGAACCCAGGTCGGCCAAATGCAAGGCAAACGCCCTACCCGCTGTGCTATTGCTCCAGTCCAAAAGCTGTAATATTTTATTCCCAAAACATGCAGATCTCGATTTTCCCCCTCCCAACCCATGGGGAGGAATATTAAGCACCACTGAGTAATTCATTAATGAGATGTGAATTTACACTGACTTCGAGCTGTGAATTTACGCTGACTTCTCTGACACCAATCCCCAAGGGGAGGTTAATGACTTCGCTAACTAATTCATCAGACAGGACATGTTGTATCAACAACCTACAGAATCCATTATGCAAATTAAAATCAATATAAAAAATTTTTTTCATCATTCAAGAAAAGAATCTGACTCATGGCCACTTCTCCCAGAAGGGTGCATAACATGAGGCCCCCATAACCATGTCACCAGATTCCGCATCTGGCTGTTGTCATCCGGGGTGCCCCAGAGGGGGCTGGGTGAGAGCCCTTCCCACCCCAAGGGACCCAACCCCCGCAGTCGACCTCCACTACCCAACTACCGCCACCCTCCAGGCCACTTTCCACACGCTCGGGCCGAGCCTCACAGATGAGTGAACAAATTCCTGGACACATCATAAGACACTCCCTACCCATTTTCCATAATTACCACACCATATTTTTTTGGGGGGGGGGGATTACTATAGTCCCAAGGTATCTTGAATATTTTAATTTCAATTTTTATTAGTGAGACATCATGGGGTACAGTTGTAGACTTACAAATTTTTGTGCTTGGATTTCAATTATGCAATGATCAAATACCCATCCCTCCACCAGTGCCCATTTCCCACCACCACGGATCCCAGTATCCCTCCCACCCCCCATTCCCCCATCCCACCCTGCCTCTGTGTCAGGGGCATTCCCTTTTGTTCTCTCTCTCTCTTATTAGGTTCACACCATATTTGATGGGGTTCAGACAGGAGGCAACCAATCATAGAGGGAAATATATATGCATATGTACATATTTTCAGATATATATATACCAAAGCTCACATCACCCGAACTTTAACATGTCAGTGATACCCTATAGAATGTCTTAATGGCTCCTGCCAAAATAGAACCATCTTCACACTGCTTCCTATAGGAACACTTTTTTATTTATTTATTTATTTGTTTTCTTTTTGGGTCACACCCGGCGATGCACAGGAGTTACTCCTGGTTCATACACTCAGGAATCACTCCTTGGCGGTGCTCGGGGGACCATATGGGATGCTGGGAATCGAACTCGGGTCGGCTGTGTGCAAGGCAAACACCCTACCCGCTGTGCTATCGCTCCAGCCCAGATATATACATATATATATATATATATATATTACAGTCATCCTGTTTTTCTTCGATTTCCTCGAGCAGGCACCAGTAACGTCTCCTTCTTCCTAGCCCTGAGATTTTAAAAGAGCCATTTCAATGCTCTTTCAGGATTAGGAGAATGAGACCCATCATGGTTACTGGTATTTGGCATATTGAGTACGACACAGGGAGTTTGCCAGACTCTGCCGTGCGGACAGGATGATTTTGGTAGCCTGCCAGGTTCTCCAAAGGAAAAATAAGGTAATAAGATGTCGCGCGGCCCCTATATGAACACGTTTTTGTAAGCATGTTCAGCAGTTCTTCGTAACAGACAGGTAAAGGTAAAGGCCCTCCCGTTGATCGTCGATTTGCTCGAGCGGGCCCAGTAACGTCTCCATTGGAGACTTTGTTGTTACTGTGTCTGGCATATCGAGTACTCTCGGTAGCTTGCCGGGCTCTCCGAGAGGGGCGGAGGAATCGAACTCGGGTCGGCCATGTTGGCCGCGTGCAAGGCAGACGCCCTACCCGCTGTGCTATTGCTCCAGCCCATAACAGACAATACAAGATATATTATTTCATTTGTGTTTTGGGACAGGGATTGGAGCTTGGGATGGAACCATCCCGAATTGGGTAGCAGGAAGGTGTCATGGTGGTGGGATTGATGTTTGAGTATCAAATGTCATCAAATATTGTGAAGTAACTTATAAAATAAAAAAAATAAAAAAGTATCTGACACCTCCCTAGAAGAAATTGGAACTCAAATAACTTATTTTCTTATTTTCTTTTTTGGCTTTTTGGGTCACACCTGGCAATGCTCTGGGGTTACTCCTGGTTCTGTGCTCAGGGATCATTCCTGGCGGTGCTCAGGGCTGACTCTCAACTCTGTGCTCAGGTCTTACTCCAGGCTCTTTGCTCAGGAGACCCTATGGGATTCCAGGGATCGGATGTGTCGGTTGCTCCAGCCCTGAGAAAGTTCATGTCTGAGCAGTAACTATTTCCAGGAAAAAAAAAAGAGCAGGGGAGGGTGTGCAGTGACAGGTGGATGTCTCCAGAAATTGCAGGACACTGAGATCTGACCGATCTCTCTCTCTCTCGCTCTCTCTCTCGCTCTCTCGGTCTCTCTCAATCATTAATCGAGCACGTCAAAGAAAAACCAACAATTACACAAGAAACGTAAATGATATTTCAGCCAACCTGACGCAACTGACATTTGGAAAACACTCAAGCAGGCTCTCCTGTGTGTGTGTGGAACATTTGCTTGAACCATCACGTTTTTGCTAGGTAAGCAAACATTCAGAAACCCAGAAAAGTTTCCAAATATACATTGGGATATATAAACACAAAGGCGCTATCTTGGAAAGAAAACACAGAGACTATTTCGTGGAAATGAAATAACCTATGAATCCATGAAGAACTCGACACGGAAATGCAGAGTTCTTTGAAACCACAGGACAAGGAGGAAAAAAATATCTCCAAGTTTGTGAGTTATAGTGCGTGGAGCTATGTGAGGGGTGGCCTTAAGAGTAATCACTGCGAGAACCGAGGGGAATGCCCTGCCACAGAGGCAGGGTGGGATGGGGGGATGGGGGGTGGGAGGGATGCTGGGACCCACAGTGGTGGGAAATGGGCACTGGTGGAGGGATGGGTACTTGATCATTGTATAACTGAAACCCAAGCACAAAATTTGTAAGTCTACAACTGTACCTCATGGTGTTTCACTAACAAAAATTTTTAAAAAATGTAAATGATGGAGATTGGGCACTGGTGGAAGGATGGGTACTCGATCATTGTATAATTGAAACCCAAGCACAAAATTTGTAAGTCTACGACTGTACCTCATGGTGTCTCACTAATAAAAATTTTTTTAAAAAAAGTAATCACTGCGTTTATTGGAAAGTAATAACGATTTCAAATAAATTACCTTCATGTTCAAATTACCACTTTGAGGAATGAGGAAAAAAAATCAATTAAACCCATCTGTACGCAAAAGGAAATGACATCCAGGAAAAACCAATAAACCAGATAGAGCAGAAATGAAAGAGAAAAATAAATGAAATAAAGAGCTGCTTCTTTTAGAAAATAAAGGTGATAAACTCCCACTTAGACTGATAAAAAAGAGAGAAGGGGGTGAGGGGGGGTGGGAGGGATACTGGGAACATTGGTGGTGGAGGGATGGGTGTTCGATCATCGTATGACTGAAACACAATCATGATAGCTTTGTAACTGCAGCTCATGGTGATTCAATTAAAAAAAATTTAAGGGGCTGGAGAGATAGCACAGCGGGTAGGGCGTTTGCCTTGCACGCGGCCGACCCGGGTTCGATTCCCAGCATCCCATAGGGTCCCCTGAGCACCGTCGGGAGTAACTCCTGAGTGCAGAGCCAGGAATAACCCCTGAGCACCGCAGGGCATGACCCAAAAAGAAAAAAAAATAAAAATGAAAAAATTTTGAAAAGAGAGAAGAAAAATCTCACCAGTATTAGAAATGAGAAAAGAGGGGACTGGAGCAATAGCACAGCAGGTAGGGCGTTTGCCTTACACGTGGCCAACTCGGGTTCGATCCCCGGCATCCCATATGGTCCCCTGAGCACCACCAGGGGTGATTCCTTAGTGCAGAGCCAGGAGTAACCCCTGAGCATCGCCGGGTGGGACCCAAAAAGCAATAAACAAAATAAAACAAAACAAACAAACAAAAAAAAAGAAATGAGACAAAGGACATCAGTAAGCATAGTCAAAGGATAAGGAAATACCATTTAAAATTATGTCAATAAAGTTCAAGAGTTGAACAAATGAACTAATTCCTTGAAAGTCACAGAAGAAAACTACCTCAGGAAGAAACGGGGCGAGAAAGACAGGACATTGGGGTGGGGGGCTTGCTTTGCATACATCTGATCCGGGTTCAATCTCTGGCCACCGAATATGGTCCCCCAAGCTTTGCCAGGTGTCAGCTCTGAGCTCAGAGCCAGGAGTAAGTCCTGAGGACCTCCAGGTGTGTGTGTGTGTGTGTGTGTGTGTGTGTGTGTGTGTGTGTGTAAGGTGGGGAAGAAGGGGGAGGAGGAGGGAAAAGAGGAAGTGAAGGATGAGGAGGAGGAAGAGGAGGAGGAGGAGGAATAGATGAGAAGGAGGAGGAGGTAAAGGAGGAAGAGAAGGAGGAGGAGGAGGAGGAGGAGAAGGAGAAGAAGGAGAAGAAAGAGGAGAAGGAGGAGAAGGAGGAGGAGGTAAAGGAGGAAGAGAAGGAGGAGAAGGAAGAGGAGGAGGAGGAGGAGGAGGAGGAGGAGGAGGAGGAGGAGGAGGAGGAGGAGGAGGAGGAGGAGGGTAAGAAGATCATCTTCAGTGCCACGGATCCAACCCAGGTCAGTTGTGTGCGAGCCAAGTGCCTTAATCTCTGTGCTACCACTCTGGGCCAAATTAAAAAATACCGTAAGTATTTTTTATGGTATACATGGACTGGAGCGATAGCACAACGGGTAGGGCATTTGCCTTGCACTCAACCGATCCGGGTTCGATTCCTCAGCCCCTCTCGGAGAGCCCAGCAAGCTCCCGAGAGTATCCCGTCTGCATGGCAAAGCCTGGCAAGCTCCCCGTGGCGTCTTCGAGATGCCAAACACAGTCACAACAAGTCTCACCATGGAGACGTGACTGGTGCCCGCTCGAGCAAATCGATGACCAACAGGAGGACGGTGCGACGGTGCAGTGCTAGTTTCTGCTATAAGACACATGCATCCAGGAAGTGAGGTGGCATTGGTCACTCTCAGTTGATCAGAAGCTGAAAGGGAAAAATCCCTTAGCTGTGATCATTTTGATGAGGGAGGGGAAGAACTAGAGAGGGAGAGACAGAGACAAAGAGACAGAGAGGGAGATAAGAGAGAGAGAGAGAGAGAGAAAGAGAGAGAGGAGATGATTAATGAACTGAGCCAAAAATGAAAAGCAAAGATTGAGCAAACCCTCCTAACCTGGAACAAAAATAACAACCGCTGTAATACTCTGATAATTAGGGGCTGGAGTGATATCACAGCGGGGAGGGCATTTGCCTCACACATGATAAACCCAGGTTCCATCCCGGCATCCCAGAGAGTCCCCAAAGCCAGGAATCAGCCCTGACCTCAGCCGGATGTGACCCCCCAAAAAAACAATTTAAGAAGAAGCAATTTGAGATAAACGTGACCCATTGAGAGTGTCAGCCCCCCAGCCCACCCCCCAAACAACCTCAGGGCTTGTGGGAATAAACCCCTCATTAGAATTCTATCTCCCGGGCTGGAGCAATAGCACAGCGGGTAGGGCGTTGGCCTTGCACGCGGCGTGCAACTAGGGTTCCCAGCATCCCATAAGGTCCCCCCGGGCACCGCCAGGAGTAATTCCTGAGCGCAGAGCCAGGAGGAACCCCTGAGCATGGCTGAGTGGGACCCCAAAAGCAAAAAAAAAGAAAGAAAGAAAGAAAGAAAGAAAGAATTGTCTCCCAATATCTCCATTTCGAAGCCCGGCTCTCCTTCCCCCCAGTCTGGCGTCCCTGAGAGACCCAGCGACCCCTCCCTGCCCATCTCACCCGTGTGGGTTCCCTCCCGCCCACCCCCAAAACCTCCCTTTGGGGGCTGCCAACGTTGTCTTGGGTGCGAGCGCCCTCTGCTGGTGAGCGTCGGTGCTGGGGCCCACCCGCTCCAACTCCAGCCTGAGCCGGACAGAGTCGAAGCCCCAGTTCTTGGATGTCTCCGGGTAGAGATGGAATTAAGAAGAGTTCTAGGGGGCTGGAGCGACAGCACAGCGGGGAGGGCGTTGGCCTGGCACGCGGCCGACCCGGGTTCGATCCCCGGCATCCCATAGGGTCCCCCGAGCACTGCCAGGAGGGATTCCTGAGTGCACATAGCTCTGTAGCACTGTCCTCCTGTTGTTCATCGATTTGCTTGAGGGGGCCCAGTAACATCTCCATTTTGAGACTTGTTACTGTGTTTGGCATATTGAATACGCCACCGGGAGCTTGCCAGGCTCTGCCGTTGGGCCGGATACTCTCGGGAGCTTGCTGGGCTCTCTGAGAGGGGCGGAGGAATCGAACCCGGGTTGGCCAGGCCTACCGCTGTGCTATCGCTCTGCCCAGGAGCACAGGGGATCAAACCCAGCTTCCTTCATGTGAAGCTCTTTGAGCTCTCTCCTGGGTCCCTGCTCATTTCTGTGTGTCTGTTTTCAGGGCTACCTCCAGCGATGCTCAGGGGTTCCTCCTGGCTCTGCACTCAGTTATCACTCCTGGCAGTGCTCGGGGGCCCCTATGGGATGCCAGGGATTGAACCTGGGTTGGCCACATGCAAGACCAGGGTCCTCCCAGCTTTGCTATTGCTCCAATCCCCCCATCTCACTTTAAAAAATATATTTACTTCTGCATGTGTATGTGTGTGTGTGTGTGTGCGCGCGTGGTTATGAACAGGTTATTTCCGATATCAGGAAAGGGCTTCCAATGTGGGCTGTAACTGCTGGAGGCAGGCAGGTAGATGGGGAAGGCCCCCTTCCAAGGCAAAGGCAGTAAATTTCCTGGGCAAGGGGGCTGGAGCCATAGCACAGCGGGGAGAGCGTTGGCCTTGCACGCGGCTGACCTGGGTTCGATTCCCAGCATCCCATATGGTCCCCCAAGCACTGCCAGGAGTAATTCCTGAGTGCAGAGCCAGGAGGAACCCCTGTGCATCACCGGATGTGACCCAAAAAGCAAAAACAAAAAAATTTCCTGGGCAGTTATAGCGCTGACCTCATGGACAAGTGCCAGTGGGTAACAGACCCTGAGGAGTCTGGACCCCCCGCTGAGAGAAACTCCATCAGGAACAGAAGGCCAGGAAGGAATTTCAAAGAAGACCATCACCACTCCCAAAACTCTATTCCCTTGACAACCTCCTTAGCAACGAACTTTGACCTAGGTAGAAACCCCAGGTGGGGGCAGGTTGGAGAAACCCTATAAAGGCCGCCTTGGACCAAGGAAGGGCACAGATGCTGCCTCAACCCAAATGCTGCTTGCACCCACGTGACCGAGCACATGTGGTCCCCGAGTACACGTGTCACCCGCATCTCCCCTCATGCTTTCCTGTCTGATGCTGGGGTGTGTGCGGGGGTCTCTCCGCCCTCGGGTGTGTGCGGGGGGGGGGGGGGGGTCTCTCACGCCCTTGGGGTGTGTGCGGGGGTCTCTCCGCCTCTCTCCGCCCTCGGAGAAGCCCAGGATCTCTCTTGAGCATGATACTCACCTCTCTCTTCCACTTTCCCTCCCTCCTTCCCTTCAAAACCTCCAAATAAAATCTACTTACTTTGGGGCTGGAGCGATAGCACAGCGGGGAGGGCGTTTGCCTTGCACGCGGCCAACACAGGTTCGATTCCCAGCATCCCCTAGGGTCCCCTGAGCACCGCCAGGAGTAACTCCTGAGTGCAGAGCCAGGAGGAACCCCTGTGCATCGCTAGGTGTGACCCAAAAAGAAAAAAATATCTACTTACTTTGATGTCGGTGGGCCCCGCGGGTGACTTATGTGAAGTAGGGGAGGAGAGAGACGGTCACTTTCTCCCCGTCCACTTCTGCCATCTGGGACCCAGCCTTAGTGGGTTCTCGTCTTGCCTTGCAGAAAGGAATTTCAGGAATAGACAAGCAGTGAAATAAATAGATTTTTTTTTGTTTTGCTTTTTTGGGTCACACCCGGCGATGCTCTCTCTTGAGCGTCTCTCTCTCTCTCTCTCTCTCTCTCTCTCTCTCTCTCCTCCTCCTCCTCCTCCTCCTCCTCCTCCTCCTCCTCCTCCTCCACACCTTAAAAATCCTCCAAATAAAATCGATTTATTTCGGGGCTGGAACTATAGCACAGCGGGTAGGGCATTCGCCTTACACGCGGCCAACATGGCCGACCCGAGTTCGATTCCTCCGCCCCTCTCGGAGAGCCCGGCAAGCTACCGAGAGTATTCGATATGCCAGACACAGTAACAACAAAGTCTCCAATGGAGACATTACTGGGCCCGCTCGAGCAAATCGATGATCAACAGGAGGACCTTTTACCCGGCGATGCACAGGGGTTACTCCTGGCTCTGCACTCAGGAGTTACTCCTGGCAGTGCTCAGGGGACCATGTGGGATGCTGGGAATCGAACCTGGGTTGGCCGCGTGCAAGGCAAACGCCCTACCCGCTGTGCTATCGCTCCAGCCCCGAAATAAATAGATTTTATTTGGAGGATTTTTAAGGTGTGGAGGAGAAGAGAGAGAGAGACGCTCAAGAGAGAGCATGGGCTTCTCCAAGGGCGGAGAGACCCCTACACACCCCCCAGCATAAGACACGAAAGCATGAAAGTCCCCATCTCAAGAGGGGAGATGCGGATGACACGTGTGCTCAGGTAACACATGTGCTGGGCCACGTGGACGCAAGCAGCACCTGGGCTCAGGCAACCTATGCGCACGCAGAGGGTTTGAGGAACTTCATGGAGAGGGGTCCAATCTCAAGGTCTGCTGGCGTCCTCATCAGGTCTGTTTACTGCATCCACATGGTGAATCAAGTCTTAGGATTCTCCTCCCAGACCTTCTGTCGACCTAAGTTTCATTGCAGAGGGCCTTTCCCTGCCTAACCTGCCTACCTCAGGCTCAGACAGGAGGGTTGAACAGACGAGCTCAGAATGGTGGGCCGGAAGGAAGGCCCCCTGGGCAGGTGGCTGCACAGGTGGACACAGTTATCCCGAGAAGGGGGCGGGCGGGGCCCGGCAGCGGGTTTAAATCGCTTCTGTGGAGAGAAGAGCGTTACCTGGCTGGCTTGAGGGGCTCGTGCCCAGATCCAGCTATGTAGGCTCTGCATCCCACCCCGCTGCGGCCGCCTCCCGCCAAGCTCAGTGAAGGAAAAACTTGGTTCGATACCTCTGTCAATCGGGACACTCATATTTCCCCTATGGAACTGAGGCGTGACGGCGGCGGCGTGGCTTTCGAAGGAAGGGACCCGACACCCCGTGGGCAGGCGGACAGACAGCCCCGCAGGACAGAAGCTGTGGTTTCTTCCTCCGGGAGCCGGGCAGAGAGCGGGGCTTCCAGACCCCGAGTCCCCGTTTTTCAGCCTCCAGCCCTGCCTGACCCGATGGAGGCGATGGAGATGTTCTCCTTCCCCAGGTACGAGGTGGACGAACTCCTGGTCCACATCCGTAACAACATCCTAACGGGAGCGAACGGGAAGAACCTCTCCAAGGCAGATCTCTATCCAAACCCCAAGGTAAGGGGGCCAGGGGTGGAGGGTGTGTGCGGCAGGGACATGGGTGCAGGCTGGGTCCCCTGGCCCGCCCTTGGGGGCCGCGGGACACCCTTGGACGATCACGTTCGTGTCCAGACTCCTGTCTGTGTGTCAGGAAGTCACTCCGTAACACGGGCCGGGTTCGTGAGATTGGAAAAGGAACGCCTTGGACCCATTAAAAAATATTACGTTTGGAGCTGGAGTTGGGGAGGCCCAGAGGGGAGGGCGTTGGCCTTGCACACGGCCGACCCGGGTTCGATCCCCGGCATCCCATAGGGTCCCCCGAGCACCGCCAGGAGTGATTCCTGAGTGCAGAGCCAGGATTAAGCCCTGCGCATCGCCAGATGTGACCCAAAAAGCAAAACAAAACAAAACAAAACAAAAAAACCTCGTTCAGAGCCCACCCGGTTAGGGGTTCACTGAAAGAAAGACTCCGGAAACTTCCTTCCCAGGAAGTACCTGTCCCCTGGGCTCTGTCCAGGTTAACACCTAAGAACTGGACACCTGAAGTGTCCTGCAGGACTGCCCAGGCCAGAGCAACAAGACAGAGGCGGAGGGGCAGGAGCGATAGCACAGCGGGGAGGGCGTTTGCCTTGCACGCAGATGACCCGGGTTCGATTCCCAGCATCCCCTAGGATCCCCCGAGCACCACCAGGAGTGATTCCTGAGAGCAGAGCCAGGAAGATCCCCTGAGCATCGCCGCGTGGGACCCAAAAAGCAAAAAAAAAAAAAAAAAGACTCTGGAAGCCCCCTTCCCAGGAAGTGCCTGTCCCCTGGGCTGTGTCCAGATTCACACCTAACAACTGGACACCTGAAGCGTCTTACAGGATAGGCCAGGCCAGAGCGACAAGACAGTGGCAGAGCTGATCCCTCCCAGGCTGCCCATCGGGTCCCTGAGTTCCTGCCAGGGGCCAGCCTGGACCATCACCCAGGCCTCCCGTTGCCCAAGGGGTGCCCCTGCCATCCACCTGCCGGTCTCAGCTGCTTTGCTGGGCTGGTTTAGGGGTGCGGGGGGTTCCACTGAGCGGCTTCCATTGCAGCCCGAGGTCTTACGTGCGATCTTCGTGCGAGTGCTGGAAACGGTGAACGGGATGCAGCCAGAGGACTTCTACAAGGTGAGGGTGCGGCCGCCGGCCCGGTAGCTTGGAACAGGGCACCCCGTTTTTCCTTTCGGGCCTTCCCGGGGACCAACAGTGGATGGGATTTCTCGGGCTTTTCCTTGCTCTGAGTTTACAAACGCTTTTCCACAGCGTTTACAAACCCAGGGCTTCTCCGGGAAGTCCCGCCTGGACTTCGTTCCTCTGTAGAAGGCTTTTTTCAAGTCATGAGAGAACACACAGGAAACGTTTAGCCAGACAGACAGGGGACGCGGTGTTGTCCTTGCCCACTGCCCATCCCTGATCCATCCATTTGGGCATCGCGGGGAACTCAGCCCCGAGCACCCTGGGTGTGACTCTTCCAGCAGTGAATCAGCCTTGAGCACAGAGCTCGGAGTCAGCCCTGAGCACTCTGGGTGTGACCCTTCCTGCAGCGAATCAGCCCCGAGCACCCTGGGTGTGACTCTTCCAGCAGTGAATCAGCCTTGAGCACAGAGCTCAGAATCAGTCCCGAGCACCCTGGGTATGACCCTTCCTGCAGTGAATCAGCCCCGAGCACCCTGGGTGTGACCCTTCCTGCAGTGAATCAGCCCCGAGCACCCTGGGTGTGACTCTTCCAGCAGTGAATCAGCTCCGAGCACAGAGCTCAGAGTCAGTCCCGAGCACCCTGGGTGTGACCCTTCCTGCAGTGAATCAGCCCCGAGCACCCTGGGTGTGACCCTTCCTGCAGTGAATCAACCCCGAGCAGAGCTCAGAGTCAGTCCCGAGCACCCTGGGTGTGACCCTTCCTGCAGTGAATCAGCCCCGAGCACCCTGGGTGTGACTCTTCCAGCAGTGAATCAGCCTTGAGCACAGACCTCGGAGCCAGCCCTGAGCACCCTGGGTGTGACCCTTCCTGCAGTGAATCAGCCCCGAGCACCCTGGGTGTGACTCTTCCAGCAGTGAATCAGCCCTGAGCACAGAGCTCAGAGTCAGTCCCGAGCACAGAGCTCAGAGTCATCCCCGAGCACCCTGGGTGTGACCCTTCCCGCAGTGAATCAGCCCCGAGCACAGAGCTCAGAGTCAGTCCCAGGCACAGAGCTCAGAGTCATCCCCAAGCACTCTGGGTGTGACTCTTCCAGCAGTGAATCAGCCTTGAGCACAGAGCTCAGAGTCAGTCCCGAGCACCCTGGGTGTGATCCTTCCAGTAGGGAGTCATCCCCGAGCACCCTGGGTGTGACCCTGCAGTGAGTCAGCCCTGAGCACAGAGTTCGGAGTCAGCCCCGAGCACCCTGGGTGTGACCTTTCCAGCAGGGAGTCATCCCCGAGCACAGAGCTCAGAGTCAGAACCAGCACTCTGGGTGTGCCCGACCGGGTCCGTTAGCTCACAGCCTCTCTGAATCGCCCCCACGCAGCTGCCTGCCGGCTCGGAGGTGTCGAACCCACAGCTCATGCAGGGCTTTCTGCCAGTCAGCAACTTGTTCCGACACCTGTGAGTAGCAGGCGGCAGCCCCTGGGGGTCGGGTGCCCGGGCCCCGTCCACCCGCTCTGGTGCTCGCACCCGTGACACCTCCTCACTCCCCTTCCCACCCCCCCAGAGGGCCACAGCAGCCGGGCTCTCGGCACCCCAGGTTAGCACACGGGACCCCCCTGTCCTTTGGCCTTTGACCCTGGGGAAGCCCAGGTCCCCGTAGCCCAGAGCGGGGCGGTCGCAGCCACACTGTCACGTTCTTGCTTCCTCCTCCAGGAAGCCCTTCATGCTCATCTGTCGGGTCAGTGACTTCGAGATGGTGGATATTCTGCACCCAAGTAAGTGAAGTCCAGAGCCAGGCGCCGGCTTGAGGCGTCCCGGGGCGAGGGGGCTTCTGGGGCACCCCCACACCGGCATCTCCTCTGCCCTCCGTCTCCAGGAGAGCTGATTTTATCGTGACTCTTTCTCTCTCTCTCTCTGCTTTCGTGCTTGGGCCATCCCCGATGATACTCAGAGCTCACTCCTCACTCAGTGCTCAGGGTTACTCTTGGCTCAAAGCTCAGGACTCACTTCCGGCTCTGTGCTCAGGGAAAACTCCTGACATTGTGCTCAGGGCTGACTCCTGGCTCTGTGCTCAGGGCTGACTTCTGGCTCAGTACTCAGGGCTGACTCCTGGCTCTGTGCTCAAGGGTTGACCCCTGGCTCTGTGCTCAGGGCTGACTCTTGATTCTGTGCTCAGGGCTCACTCCCAGGTCTGTGCTCAGGGCTGATTCCTGGCTCTACGCTCAGGGCTGACTCCTGGCTCTGTGCTCAGGGCTCACTCCTGGCTCTGTGCTCAGGGAATACTCCCAGCTCTGTGCTCAGGACTCACTCCTAGCTTTGTGCTCAGGGATCACTCCCGGCTCTGTGCTCAGGACTCACTCCCAGCTCTATGCTCAGGGATCACTCCTGGCTCAGTGCTCAGGAAATACTCCTGGTTCTGTGCTCAGGACTCACTGCCAGCTCTGTGCTCAGGGATCACTCTGGGCTCAGTGCTCAAGGAATACTCCCAGCTCTATGCTCAAGACTTACTCCCAGCTCTGTGCTCAGGGATCACTCCTGACTCAGTGCTCAGGGATAGCTCCTGGTTCTGTTCAGGACTTACTCCCAGCTCTGTGCTCAGGGATCACTCCTGACTCAATGCTCAGGGATAGCTCCTGGTTCTGTTCAGGACTTACTCCCAGCTCTGTGCCCAGGGATCACTCCTGACTCAGTGCTCAGGGATAGCTCCTGGTTCTGTGCTCAGGACTCACTCCCAGCTCTGTGCTCAGGGATCACTCCTGCCTCAGTGCTCAGAGCTCAGAGCAGAACTCAGAGGGGCTGTGGCCCAGCACGGTGGGGGGGGAGGACGCGATGCCAGGTGTGTCCCTCTGTTCTTTCCCCACCAGAAGCCAAACGGACCATCCGGTTTCTCAGCGCCGTAATCAACTTCATCCACTTCCGGGAGTCTCGCCGAGAGACCTACACGGAATTCCTTTGGCAAAATGTGAGGCTGCATGTGGTCTGGGCGGTAACTGGGCCCCTCGCACCCATTGGAGTGGCCCCTGAGCACTGCCGGGGGTGGCCTCCCAAGCCACCCAGTTATCTGGGAGCCGTGGGCCAGATGGGTGGCCTCTTGGGGTGGGTGGGGGCCTGGCTCTCTAACTCGTCTTTTTTTTTTTGCTTTTGGGGTCACATCCGGCAATGCTCAGGGGTTCCTCCTGGAACTGCACTCAGGAATCACTCCTGGCAGTGCTCGGGGGGCCATGTAGGATGCTGGGAATCGAACCCGGGTTGGCCGCGTGCAAGGCAAACGCCCTCCCCGCGGAGCTGACTCTCCAGCCCCTCTGTAACTCATCTTGGCTGGCCGCGGGCACTGGCCTCTTGCTGGATGCTTCTCCCCTCAGTGACCTGAGGACAGCTGCGGACCTGGCCACGGCGACCCTCGCCTGCCAGCAGGGCCCTGGGTGGTCTGTCCTGTCTACTCTCTGTGGGGGGAGACCGCTGACCCCCACACTCAGAGAGACCCCTCACCCCCACAACCCCAGGCTGCGTCTCTGCCGTCCTTCTCCCCAGCTCACCTGTGTCCCCCACTGGGGGAGTGCGCTGAGCTATGAGGCTGGAGCGGACACTCTGGGAGTCTCCAAGGGGCACCGGCAGCCCCAAGTTGCCCTAGGAGGGGGCATCCCCGACAGGACCCCATGCTCCCCGACAGGAATCTTCCGCGAGCAAGATGGGTCAGCTCGAGAACGCCCACCAGGAGGCGCTGCAGAGGCTAGAACAGCTGCAGTGAGCGGCCCTGGGCAGCCTAGGGGGGTCAGGGGGCTTGGGGGGGGGGGGGCAGGGGTCCTGACCCGCGTCCCCTGCCCAGCTCGATCCCCGTCGACCAGCAAACTGAGCTCCAGCAGCTGTCAGACGAGATCCATGACCTGCGCCAGACACTGAGTCACCTACAACAAAAATCGGTACTGAGGGGGCACGGGGCTGGGTCCCATCACCAGGCAGTGGACAAAGGACCTGCCGTCCCCGGCCACTGCAGGGCGTTGCTTGGCATAACGCACAGGGAGGGCACAAGTGGCACCAGCCTCTTGGAGAGCCGGGCTGGATGTGATGGAAAGTCGGGCCAGGTGTCACCTAGCACAGAGCCGCCGTCACTAATGCAGTGTCTGCCCTCTCTGCAGACAGATGCACAGGAGACAAACACGCAGAAGAAATACCAAATCTCCCAGAAAACCAAGCACCTGGTGAGACCTTGATCCCACCCCCTGCCCCCCGCCCCAGGCACGGGTGGGTGTGGGAGTTCCACTGGGCATTCAGGGCTGGCCAGCTGGGACCATGGCCCGTGATTAATGTGTCCAAGAGGATAACGGGAGAGGCTTGAGCAATCGCACAGCAGGGAGGGCGTTTGCCTGGCATGTGGCCGACCCAGGTTAGATTCCCGGCATCCCACAGGATCCCCTGAGCACCACCAAGAGTGATTCCTGAGTGCAGAACCAGGAGTCAGCCCTGAGCATCGCTGGGTGTCACCCCCAAATAAACCAACCCAAAAATGCAGGAAAAAAAATAAATCTGGGGCTGGAGTAATAGCACAGCGGGGAGGGCGTTTGCCTTGCACGCGGCCGATCCAGGTTCGATCCCCAGCATCCCCTATGGTCCCCTGAGCACCACCAGGAGTGATTCCTGAGTGCAGAGCAGGAGGAACCCCTGAGCATCGCCGGGTGTGCCACCCCACAAAAAAAGCCAAAAAAATAAAAAAGGAGGGTGGGTGGGGGTGGTCAGATGGCCTGGGACCTAGGAGGGGGCGGGGCTGGTACGAGTTTGTCAAGATGCACTGTCCCCTGACCCCCCAGAATGAGCTGAAGCTCTCGCTGGCCTCCACCAGAGAGCGACAGGACACCTTGAAGACCAAGATCATCGATTCGCCAGAAAAGCTGAAGAACGAGCAGATGAAGGACACGATTCAGAAGCTCAAGGCCTCCCGGGTGGGTGCCAGTCCTTCCCCTCCCTGCCTCACCTCTGTGGAGCCTCCCACCCACCCTTGAACCCCGGGCGGAGGACAGGAGCTCTGTGGCCCCTCCTGGGCCTTGGTCTTGGCTGTGGTGAGTCAGATCCAGGCCCACCAGAGGCCCTGCCCAAGGCACCACAGAGAGGCTGTGTCCCCAAAGCCAGGCCCCTGGCTTCTCTGCGACAGGCTGCGGGACCGGGCACGGGTGGGGACGGTGGCCCCAAGCCAGGCCATCTGCTCCCACTGCTCCGAAGTCAGAGCAGGGCGAGTCATGGGCATCCGGTGGGCTCTGAGCTGACCAGGCGGCGCCTTCCAGCGAGAGGTGATGGACAGGTTGGACCAGTACCATGACGTGGTAGCGGGTCTGCCCGAGTGTCAGCTGGAGCTGCAGCAATGCCTGAGGAAGACGCAGGAGCTGGCGGACAGCAGGGACCGGAGGGCCCAGATCTCCCAGGAAGTGGGTGTCCACCCCCCCGGGGTGGGGGACAGCGGGACGCCCCTGCCCCCGGGCCCAACTCTGACTGCATCACCATCACCATCACGCCCGGCCCGACGCAGAACCTGATGCTGGAGGACCAGATGGAGAGCGCCCAGCTGGCCCTGAGGAAGATGAAGGTGGAGGAGGGCACGCTCCGGCGGCAGCGGGCGGCCAAGGAGGAGAAGCTGGCCACCGCCCAGCTCAGGGCCGGCACGAGGCGGCAGGACACAGAGCGGGACAAGCGTGCGCTCACCGAGTAGGTCACCCGGGTCACCGAGGAGGTCATCATCCGGGTCATTGAATAGGTCACCTGGGATTACCCAGTAGGTCACCTGGAGTCTGGGTTCATTGAGTAGGTCACCCGGGGTCCTCGAGGTGGTCACCTGGGGTTATCGAGTAGGTTATAGAGTAGGTCATCAACTAGGCCCTCGATTAGGTCACCCAGGGTCATCAAGTAGGTCACCTGGGTCATCGAGTAGGTCATCGAGTAGGTCATCAAGTAGGTCGCCCGGGGTCATTGAGTAGATCATTGACTAGGTCATTGAGTAGGTGGTCTGGGGTCATCAAGTAGGTCATCAAGTAGGTCATCCGGGGTCATTGAGTAGGTCATTGAGTAGGTTACCCAGGTCATTGAGTAGGTCACCCAGGGTGATCCAGTAGGTCACTTGGAGTCTGGGGTCATTGAGTAGGTCACCCGGGGTCCTAAAGTAGGTCACCCAGGGTTATCGAGTAGTTCATTGAGTACTGGGGTCATCGAGTAGGTCATTGAGTAGGTCACCCAGTCATCGAGTAGGTCATCAAGTAGGTCATTGAGTAGATCACCCGGGGTCATAGAGTAGGTTACCCGGGGTCATCAAGTAGGTCACCTATGCTCTGGGGTCATCGGGTAGGTCACCCAGGGTCCTCAAGGAGGACACCCCGGTCCTCGAGTAGGTCATCGAGTAGGTCATCGAGTAGGTCATCAAGTAGGTCACCCGGGGTCACTGAGTAGGTCACCCGGAGTCTGGGGTCGAGTAGGTCACCTAAAGTCCTTGAGTAGGTCATCGAGTAGGTCATCCAGGGTCATCTAGTAGGTCACCAAGAAGTCCTGAAGTAGGTCACCCAGGTCCTCGAGTAGGTCACCTGGGGTCACCAAGCAGCTCCCCCTGGCGCTCCAGCGACACTGAGCCCGTGTCCCCGCATCCAGGGTCTGTCAGAGGCTGCAGGAGAAGCGGGGGGCAGTCTGCAAGCGCATGGTGGCCGTCACCCAGGAGGCGCAGCGGGTGAAGCTCATGACCCAGCAGCTGCGGGACACAGCCGAATGGGAGCACCTCAAGGCCCGCGTGAGTCCGGGCGTCGGTTGACCCCGCCCGGGCGGGACCCCACCCTGCTCACGCGTCGCCCCCTGCCCGCCCCCCAGGAGATCTCCCACAACCTCAAGGCCGGGCTAGAGAAGTACCACGAGGGACTCGAGAGGGCGTCGGCTGAGGGGCATGCATCTCTCCGGAGGAAGGCGGAGAGGCTTCGAGCGCGGATGTACCGGGTCGACACCCGGGGGAACTTGGAGGGAGGGCACGGGCCAGGGAGGGCAGGAGGGAGCACCCAGCACTCAGGACTAAGCACCTAGCACACAGCACGTAGCCTCTCGCCACAGCCCCCACTGATGAGGTTGTCACCTGTGGCCCCTCTGAGGTGTTCTGGGGGTCCCCAGGACTCAGACTCCCTGTGTGTTTTCTGCCGGGGGCTGTTTGGACAGAAGAATAAATGAGCACATTCACGGCTGCGTGTGTGCTTGCGAGTCACCTGGCACCACCCTTCAAGACGCCTGGATCTGAGGCTGGGGGTACGGTCCGCAAGACTGAGTGGGCCTGAGGTCTGAGGTCAGAAAACGGCTTCCTGAGCTGACTCGGTTCCGGGGGTCCATATGCGGGGTCGGAGGCAGAGCGAATACTTACCTTCAGGTTTAATGGGGTCATCTCTCTCTTTCTTTCTTTCTTTCTTTCTTTCTTTCTTTCTTCCTTCCTTCCTTCCTTTCTTTCTTTCTTTCTTTCTTTCTTTTCTTTTCTTTTTGGGTTATACCCAGTGATGCACAGGGGTTCTCCTGGCTCTACACTCAGGAATTACCCCTGGCGGTGCTCAGGGGACCCTTATGGGATGCTGGGAATCGAACCCGGGTCGGCCGCGTGCAAGGCAAATGCCCTACCTGCTGTGCTATTGCTCCAGTCCCATAAGGGTTTTTGTTTTCTTTCTTTTTATTTTTTTCATTCTAAGAGTCTCCTGTCCCCGCGCCTGGCCATCCTCACCGGGTCCCCTTGGAGGGGGGAGGGTTGAGTTTCTCTCCCCCCCCCCTGCCCCGAGCAGAGCCCCAGCAGCTGAGGACCTCTGGAGCCAGCCACAGCCATGCTGGGACCACTCTCCACACGTCCGGATGGGCCTCATGCATGAAAGAACTGGCAGAGGAACCCAGGCATGTGGGTCCCGGGGCTGAGGTCTCCAAGCCTGCTCGGATTGGGACTGGGCCTTCTCCAACCAGACCCCCCATCTTCCAGTAGGTAGGCGTCACACCCACCAGCTGCCGCCAGCGCCAGGTTGGTCCCATCAATGGCCAAGACGCAGAGACTGTAAAACCCAGCTCCTGGAAGCACATGGCCACGTTTGCGGCCACGCGACATCTTATTATCTTATTTTTCCTTTGGAGAAACTGGCAGGCTACAAAACGTATCCTGCCCGCACGGCAGAGTCTGGCAAACTTTCCATGTCGTACTCAATATGCCAAATACCAGTAACAATGATGGGTCTCATTCTCCTAATCCTGAAAGAGCACTGAAATGGCTCTTTTAAAATCTCAGGGCTAGGAAGAAGGAGACGTTACTGGTGCCTGCTCGAGGAAATCGACGAAAAACAGGATGATCGTGATTGTGATCAGTGAAGAGTCTTTTGAACTATCCTCCACCCTCAAATGCTGCCTCTTGGTTGAGTCCCATCAGATTAGCCTCCCGATCTCTGGGATGCCATCAGACCTGCACATTGGGATTCACCAAACTCTTCCTCTCCCTGGATTTTTTTTTCTTTTTGGGTCACACTCAGCATTGCACAGGGGTTACTTCTGACTCATGCACTCCAAAATTACTCCTGGAGGTGCTCAGGGGACCCTATGGGATGCTGGGAATCAAACCTGGGTCGGCCGCATGCCAGGCCAATGCTCTCCATGCTGTGCTATCTCTCCAGCCCCCTCAACGGGCTCATTTCCAGGGGTGACCAGGTGCAGGACTGAGCCCCTGGCAGGCTGAAGTGGGCTCACCTGATTCCAGCCCAGCAGAACCCATCCTACTTTCACTCAGTCCAGCAAAGTTGGAGATGAAATTCCGTTCCCCAATCGGGTCGGGTCTCCGTTGTGAGACTTGTTGTGACTGTGTTTGGCATCTCGAAGATGCCACGGGGAGCTTGCCAGGCTCTGCCATGTGGGCGGGATACTCTTGGGAGCTTGCCGGGCTCTCCGAGAGGGGCGGAGGAATCGAACCCGGGTCGGCCGCACGCAAGGCAAATGCCCTACCTGCTCCAGCCCAAAGCTGCATGTAAAGAGAATTATGAAACTGTAGTGAGAATTAAGAAAATGTGATGGGGACAAGAGAAGGGAGGGAGAACCGCTCCTTTGATGACCCCCATCAACTGCATGAAGGGCCCACCAGCCCACCAGATTGATATGAGCATCCTGGGCCCAACAGATTGATGGTAATGCCCAAGGAGATGGTACCAAAGACTGCACTAAAACTGACTCAGATATGCTGACACTGTTTTTCTTTTTTTGGAGGGGGATGAGGGGGCTGGAGGGAGCCCCACCTGGCGATGCACAGGGGTTCCTCCTGGCTCTGCATTCAGGAATCACTCCTGGCAGTATTTGGGGGACGCTATGGGATGCTGGGAATCAAACCTGGGTCGGCCGTGTACAAGGCAAACGCCCTACCCGCTGTGCTATCGCTCCAGTCCCCTCTGTCTCATTTCTTTTTTGGAGGGGGCTAGTGATACTCAGGGGTTCGCCTGGCTCTGCACTCAGGAATCACTCCTAGCGGTGCTCGGGGGACCCTATGGGACGCTGGGGATCGAACCCGGCTCAGTGCTGAGCCTCTAATAACTCCCTCTCCTGTCTCAACTCTCTCTCTCTCTCTCTCTCTCTCTCTCTCTCTCTCTCTCTCTCTCTCTCTCTCCTTACGCCTGGCTCACTCCAGCACAAGCCCCCCCGTTCCTCTGTCATACGTCCCCCCCCCCGCCGCCTTGTCCCTCTTGTCCCACAGACAAGCCGATTCCCCTCTGGACACAGTATAATTCTTGCTGTGACCCCGCTACCTCTGCTCTTGCAGGAACAACTCTTCAAACCTCAATCCAGATGCATGATAACATCAAAATGTGACTCAGTGATATATACCATCTCTGGATGTTGCAGACAAATGGACAAGCTCTGGGTCCAGGATCGGGTTGGAAGTTTAGAACAAAAATTGTGACTGTTTCGGAGCTGGAGCGATAGCACAGAGGGTAGGGCGTTTGCCTTGCATGCGGCCAACCCGGGTTCGATTCCCAGCCTCCCATAGGGTTCCCTGAGCACCGCCAGGAGTAATTCCTGAGTGCAGAGCCAGGAGGAACCCCTGAGCATTGCTGGGTGGGACCCAAAAAGAGCAAAAAAAAAAAAAGCTTCCAATTACCTGGAAGATTGGTAATAGATGCCTGGGTGATCAATTAATTATTATTAATAATTAGCATATGGATAAATTAACATTATAATAAATAACATATTAAGAAAGCCTATGTTAGAAAAGTCCAACAGGTATTAAGAAAAGTCCAACACGGGGCTGGAGCGATGGCACAGCGGGGAGGGCGTTTGCCTTGCACGCGGCCAACCCGGGTTCGATTCCCAGCATCTCATAGGGTCCCCTGAGCACCGCCAGGGGTAATTCCTGAGTGCAGAGCCAGGAGCAACCCCTGTGCATCGTCGGTTGTGACCCAAAAGGCAAAAAAAAAAAAAAAAGATTGAGACTGTTTTGTGATGGAATTGTTCCTTGATCTATTTCATTTTTTTTTTTTGGCATTTTGTGAACAGAAAAGTGAAGATCTTGAATATTACCCCTAAGTGTTTTAGGCTTCGTCAGTGAATCTCTCCTTTTCCTCCTCCGAGAGACGCTTACTTTGCCCTTGCAAATATCCCTAATACAGCACTGTAGCACAAACTCCATAAATCTCAGTGTTTAACCTATTGCTTTTTTTTTTTCTTGGTATGACTTTTCTGCTCATTTTTTCCCTCACAACACTGCTTATCACAGAAATCTACCTGTTTGATTTCACTTTACTGTTTGTTATCTCTGAAAATTTATTGAGATCTGGAGCTGCTAGTGATCAGTTAGCTGATACTTTTTAGGGGTTTCGTTGTTGTTGTTGTTGTTTTGTTTTGTTTTTGTGACAGATATTGGGGGGGGAAATTTTTTTTCGGACAAATTAACCAGTGATTCCCAAGACTCATTTTGGGAGATTGTGACCTCGGTACCACAAGAGTAAAATAAAATTCATAGGACTAGGTCCTGGAGAGTGTGGTGTGTAAGGAACTTGTCTTGCACATGGCTGACCTGGGTTCGATTTCCATCACCCGAGAGGGTCCTCCAAGAGAGCCAGGAGTAATCCTCGAGTTCAGAGCCAGAATGAGCCATGAGCATCACTAGATATGGTCCAAAGCCAAAACTAAATAAAATCCATAGAACTAAATTCATTTGGATTTACTTTTTCGTTTCCAAAATAAATAGGGTCTTGGAACTGGAGAGATAGTCCAGCGGGGAGGGCGCTGGCCTGGCACGCCGCCGACCAGGGTTCGATCCCCATCATCCCATAGGGTCCTCCGAGCACCGCCAGGAGTGATCCCTGAGCGCAGAGCAGTTCCCCAGTTACTCCTGAGCATTGCTGGGTCTGACCCCCCCAAAAAAAAATTTGAAGAAATACATAGGGTTTTCCTCAACACAAAACCTAACAAAAAGTGTTATAGCTCCAGACAGATTTGGAACTAGTCTCTAGAGACAGGTGGGGTGTACGTGTTGGTGTGTGTGTGTTGGAGTGTGTGTGTTGGGGTGTGTGTGTTGGGGTGTGTGTTTTGGGGGGTGTGTGTTTGGGGGGGTGTTGGTGTGTGTGTTGGGGGGGTGTGTGTTGGGGTGTGTGTGTTGGGGTGTGTGTGTTGGGGTGTGTGTTTTGGGGTGTGTGTGTTTGGGGGGGTGTTGGTGTGTGTGTGTTGGGGGGGTGTGTGTGCTGGGGTGTGTGTGTGTTGGGGTGTGTGTGCTGGGGTGTGTGTGTGTTGGGGTGTGTGTGTGCTGGGGTGTGTGTGTGTTGGGATATATGTGTTATATTGGGGTATGTGTGTGTGTTGGGGTGTGTTTTGGGGTGCTTGTGTTGGTGTGTGTATTGGGGTATGTGTGTTGGGGTGTGTGCGTTGGGTGTGTGTTTGGGGTGTGTGTTTTGGGATGTGTGTGGGGGGTTGTGATAGCAACAGAACACCTGGGAAGCCTTGCACATGGCTGGGTTCGATTCCTGGTGACCCATATGCCCACAAGGCCCCCGAGCCCACCAGGGGCGACACCTCAAAGCAGCGCCAAGAGCGGGTCAGCCTGAGCGCGGCCGGGGGGGCCCAAACGGAAACCAAACAAACGGGAAAAGAGCCCCTTGCCCTGGAACGAGGCTGGGACCCCCGTGGCCACTCCAAGCCAGTGGCACTTTTTGTGGTCTTCAATTTTGACTTGATTTGTGGGGTTGGGGGAACACACCCCCCCACACACACACACCCCAACACACACACGCCAACACACACGCCAACACACACACCCCAACACACACACCCCAACACACACGCCAACACACACACACCAACACACACACCCCAACACACACGCCAACACACACGCCAACACACACACACCAACACACACGCCAACACACACGCCAACACACACACCAACACACACACGCCAACACACACCCCAACACACACACGCCAACACACACCCCAACACACACACCCCAACACACACCCCAACACACACACCCCAACACACACACCCCAACACACACATGCCAACACACACACCCCAACACACACACGCCAACACACACCAACACACACGCCAACACACACACCCCAACACACACACCCCAACACACACACCCCAACACACACACCCCAACACACACACGCCAACACACACACCCCAACACACACACCCCAACACACACACACGCCAACACACACCAACACACACATGCCAACACACACCAACACACACACGCCAACACACGCCAACACACACATGCCAACACACACACACCAACACACACGCCAACACACGCCAACACACACACGCCAACACACACATGCCAACACACACACCCCAACACACACACCCCAACACACACACCCCAACACACACACCCCAACACACACCCCCAACACACACACCCCAACACACACACCCCAACACACACGCCAACAAACACACCCCAACACACACACCCCAACACACACACACGCCAACACACACACCCCAACACACACACGCCAACACACACGCCAACACACACACACCCCAACACACACGCCAACACACGCCAACACACACACCCCAACACACACGCCAACACACACACCCCAACACACACACCCCAACACACACGCCAACACACACACACCAACACACACACCAACACACACGCCAACACACACACACCAACACACACGCCAACACACACGCCAACACACACACCAACACACACACGCCAACACACACACCCCAACACACACACGCCAACACACACCCCAACACACACACCCCAACACACACACCCCAACACACACACCCCAACACACACACCCCAACACACACACACGCCAACACACACCAACACACACATGCCAACACACACCAACACACACACGCCAACACACGCCAACACACACATGCCAACACACACACACCAACACACACGCCAACACACGCCAACACACACACGCCAACACACACATGCCAACACACACACCCCAACACACACACCCCAACACACACACCCCAACACACACCCCCAACACACACACCCCAACACACACACCCCAACACACACACGCCAACAAACACACCCCAACACACACACCCCAACACACACACACGCCAACACACACACCCCAACACACACACGCCAACACACACGCCAACACACACACACCCCAACACACACGCCAACACACACACGCCAACACACACACCCCAACACACACGCCAACACACACACCCCAACACACACACCCCAACACACACGCCAACACACACACACCAACACACACACCAACACACACGCCAACACACACACACCAACACACACGCCAACACACACGCCAACACACACACCAACACACACACGCCAACACACACACCCCAACACACACACGCCAACAAACACCCCAACACACACACCCCAACACACACACCCCAACACACACACCCCAACACACACACGCCAACACACACATGCCAACACACACACGCCAACACACACCAACACACACACGCCAACACACACACACCAACACACACACCCCAACACACACACGCCAACACACACCCCAACACACACGCCAACACACACACCCCAACACACACACCCCAACACACACGCCAACACACACACACCAACACACACGCCAACACACACGCCAACACACACACACCAACACACACGCCAACACACACGCCAACACACACACCAACACACACACGCCAACACACACACGCCAACACACACACCCCAACACACACACCCCAACACACACCCCAACACACACACCCCAACACACACACGCCAACACACACATGCCAACACACACACCAACACACACACCAACACACACACGCCAACACACACACACCAACACACACACCCCAACACACACACCCCAACACACACACCAACACACACACGCCAACACACGCCAACACACACATGCCAACACACACACCAACACACACGCCAACACACACGCCAACACACGCCAACACACACACGCCAATACACACATGCCAACACACACACCCCAACACACACACCCCAACACACACACGCCAACACACACACGCCTATACACACACCCCAACACACACACGCCAACACGCACGCCAACACACACACCCTAACACACACACCCCAACACACACACGCCAACACACACATCCCAACACACACGCCAATACACACACCCCAACACACACACCCCAACACACACACCCCAACACACACACCCCAACACACACACCCCAACACACACTCCCAACACACACACCCCAACACACACGCCAACACACATGCCAACACACACATGCCAACACACACACCCAAACACACACACCTCAAAACACACACCGCAACACATACACACCAACACACACCAACACACACACCCCAACACACACCAACACACACGCCAACACACACCCCCCCAACACACACACACCAACACACACACGCCAACACACACACCCCAACACACACACCCCAACACACACACGCCAACACACACACGCCAACACACACACCCCAACACACACCCCAACACACACACACCAACACACCCCCCAACACACACACTCCAACACATACACCCCACCTGTCTCTAGAAACTAGTTCCAAATCTGTCTGGAGCCATAACACTTTTTGTTGTTGTCCCAAATATTGAGACATGGCTCTTTCTGCTTTCTCCTTGGTCTCATTTTCCTGGTCACTTTGCTGGCCTTTATCCTTGCCGTGCTCATGGCTAGTTTTGTTTTGTTTTTGTTTGTTTGTTTGCTTTGAATGTGCATGTATGCGTGATGGGTGGTTGTATTTATTTTAGATTTTGGGGGGTCAGACCTGGAAATGCCCAGGGGTTGGTTCTAAGCTCCTAAGCTCTGTACTCAGCGGTTACGCCTGGTTCTGCACTCAGGAACCACTTTTTTTTTTCTTTTTGGGTCACACCTAGCGATGCTCAGGGTCTACTCCTGGCTCTGCGCTCAGGAATTATTCCTGGTGGTGCTCGGGGTCCTTATGGGATGCTGGGGATCGAACGTGGGTCCACTGCATGCAAGGCAAACGCCCTCCCCACTGTGCTATCGCTCATGGGTTTTTGGTGTGTGTGTGTGTGTGTGTGTGTTTTGGTTTTTGTTTTTTGGGTCACACCTGGCGATGTTCAGGGGTTACTCCTGGCTCTGCACTCAGGAATCACTCCTGGCAGTGCTCGGGGGACGCTATGGGATGCTGGGAATCGAACCCGGGTCGTTCGTGTGCCAGGCAAACGCCCTCCCCGCTGTGCTATCGCTCCGGCCCCTCTCCCTGGATTTTAAAGCTCTGCCACCTTGATGAGTTGTCAAGTTGGCATAGGACAAGAAGCCCCTTGGCGGTTCCATATCACTGTTCATGCTTCTCGCCTAACTGGGTCATCTGCTGGTGAAATTCCCCCCCTTCTTCGACTCCAAACATCACCTTTTGCCCCGTTAATCTGGGGTGGGGGGAGGTGCTTCCCCCTCACCTCCCTGGCCCAGATCATCATCATTGAAGTTTGAACTTTCTAACCTGATTGCTACACTTGGCCCCTAGCATGGTCCCTGATGGGAACAAGTTGTGTAAGTGCTGACTTTAGGGGCTGGAGCGATAGCACAGCGGGGAGGGCGTTTGCCTTGCACGTGGCCGACCCGGGTTCGATTCCTGGCATTCCATAGGGTTCCCTGAGCACCGCCAGGTGTAATTCCTGAGTGCAGAGCCAGGAGGAACCCCTGTGCATCATCAGGTGTGACTCCCCGCCCAAAAAAGCAAAAAAAAAAAGGGGGGGTTGGAGCAATAGCACAGCGGAGAGGGCGTTTGCCTTGCACGTGGCCGACCCGGGTTCGATTCCCAGCATCCCATAGGGTCTCCTGAGCACTGCCAGGGGTAATTCCTGAGTGCAGAACCAGCAGTAAACCCTGTGCATTGCCGGGTGTGACCCAAAATGCAAAAAAAAAAAAAAAAAAGTGCTGACTTAAAGGTTCCAAAACAAAACAGACACGGGAGAAAGGAGCTGTAACAAGCCTCAAGCAAGTCCAGTTCCGCTTCCCTCCGCCCCAGCTCTTGTGGCATTTATAACCTCCAAAAAGATGGGAAGTTGGGGCTGGAGCGATAGCACAGGTGGTAGGGCATTTGCCTTGCACGTGGCCGACCCGGGTTCGATTCCCAGCATCCCATAGGGTCCTCCGAGCACCAGCCAGGAGTGATTCCTGAGTGCAGAGCCAGGAGTCAGCCCTGAGCATCCCTGAGTGGGACCCAAAAAGATAAATAAATAAATAAAAGCCCGGCAAGCTACCGAGAGTATTCGATATGCCAGACACAGTAACAACAAAGTCTCCAATGGAGACGTTACTGGGCCCACTCGAGCAAATAAAATAAAAATGATAATAATAATAATAACAAAAGGATGGAAAATTTATTTGTTAGAGTTCCACCCGTCAATGCTCAAGGGTGACTCCTGTCTCTGCGCGAAGGAATTACTCCTGGCGGTGCCCGGGGGACCCTATAGGCTCCTGGGAATCGAACCCGGGTCGGCTACGTGCAAGGCAAACACCCTCCCTGCTGTACTATCTATCGCTCAGGCTCCAGAAAATTCACTTTTGCAGCAGGTAGGGCGTTCGCCTTACAAGCGGCCAACATGGCCGACCCGAGTTCGATTCCTCCGCCCCTCTCGGAGAGCCCGGCAAGCTACCGAGAGTATTCGATATGCCAGACACAGTAACGACAAAGTCTCCAATGGAGACGTTACTGGGCCTGCTCGAGCAAAATATGTTTCAATCCTTCTGAGAGGCCTAAATTGGATCTTCTAACTCTAGACATGTCACCATGATCTTTGAAAAGAACCCAACCATTTTGTTTGTTTGTTTTGGGGTCACACCCAGTGATGCTCGTGGTGCTTCCTGGCCCTGCCCTCAGGAATCACTCCTGGTGGTGCTCGGGGGAGCATATGGGAGGCCGGGGCTCGAACCCCAAACCCAGGCACGTGGCAAACTCCAGTGAACCAGCATCACAAATGTTTGGCTTTTGTCCTCTTTGTCGAGATCTTATTTGTTTTAATTTGTATTTATTTTTTTTAATTGAATCACAGTGAGATACACAGTTACAAAGTGGTTCACTATTAGGCTTCAGTCATATCATGTTCCAACAACTATTCCTTCACCAGTGCACTTTTCCCATCACCAATGTCCCCAGTTCCCCTCCCATCCCACCCCTACCTCTGTGACAGGCACTTTTCCCCTCTCTCTGTCTCTCTCTGTCTCTCTGTCTCTGTCTCTCTCTCTCTATATATATATATACATAATACACACACTCAAGTGGGCGCCAGTAATGTCTTCATCTGTCCCAGCCCTGAGATTTTAGCAGCCTCTCCTTATTCGTCTTTCCCAACACACACACACACACACACACACACACACACACACACACACAATCTCCCCATAACTTTTTATTACAATTTTTCTTTTGGTTTTGGGAACCACACCTGGTGATGCTCAGGGCTGACTCCTGGCTCTGCACTCAGGGATCACTCCTGGCAGAGCTACAGGACCATAAGGGGTGCTGGCGCTCGAACCTGTGTCCCCTGCGTGCAAGGCAAGAGCCCAGCTTGATGCACTATCTTTCTGGTGTCTATGGTCCACCCACCATTTTTTTTTCCTTTGGGCAGAAGTTACTCCCAGCTCTGTGCTCAGGGTCACTCCAGGGAACTGCGGCATTAATGATGGAATCCCCACATTCCACATGCAGGAACTTTGCTCTCCAGACCTTTGAGCTACCTAGGTTTTTTACTCCTTTATTTTCTACTTTGTTTGCAATTAGAGGTCACCCTCAAAGACTCTGAGCCTCTCGGAGAGCTCGGCAAGCTACCAGCTACCGAGAGTATCCCGCCCGCACGGCAGAGTCTGGCAAGTTACCCGTGGTGTATTCGATATGCCAAACACAGTAACAAGAATGGGGCTCATTCCGCTGACCCTGAAAGAGCCCCCAATACGGCAGCATTGGGAAGGACGAGTAAGGAGAGGCTGTGAAAATCTCAGGGCTGGGTTAAATGGAGACGGTCCTGGTGCCCGCTTGAGCAAATCGATGAACAATGGGACGACAGTGATACAGCAACAGTGATGCAGTGATTTTCTACTTAGGAATTCTTACAGCCTTTATAGTAAAGGCCTTTCTCCTTTATTTTATTTTGGTGCCAGGGGTCAAACCCTTGGGCATAAAAAGCAAGTTCTCTATTACTAAGCCTTGTCTTCGGTTTTTGGGCTGGAGCGATAGCACAGCAGTAAGGCGTTTGCCTTGCGCGCAGCCGGCCAGGCAGAGCCGGGTTCGATTCCTCCGCCCCTCTCAGAGAGCCCAGCAAGCTACCGAGGGTATCTCGCCTGCACAGCAAAGCCTGGCAAGCTCCCCGTGGCATATTCGATATGCCAAACACAGTAACAACAAGTCTCACGATGGAGATGTTACTGGGCCCGCTTGAGCAAATCGATGAATAACGGGAGGACTATGACTGTGACCGTCTTCGGTCTTAGTAACAAGGCACATTTGTAAGGATAAGATTCACTCAGAAAAAAAAAAAAGAAACCTCCCTGTTAACTCAGTTTCTTTGAGAGTAGGTATTTCAGCATCACTGCAAAGACTAAACAAGAACCAAAATATTCTCTGTGACGCTGAAGATCTCAGGGAAGGCAGGGGGAAAATGTTGGCAAGTTAAAAGAAAGCAGAAAAAAAAGAGACCTAGGGGCTCAAGTGATAGTACGGTCTGTAGGGCATTTGCCTTGCACGCGGTTGACCCGGGTTCGATTCCATCATCCCATAGGGTCCCTCAAGCACCCCCAGAAATAATTCCTGAGTGCAGAGCCAGGAGGAACCCCTGAGCAACGCTGGGTGTGATCCAAAAAGCAAAATAAAATAAGATAAAATATTAATATTTGAGCTTTCCTCCCCGCCCCGACCAGGGCTCCAGCAGCCGAAGACCTCCAGGACCAGCCACCACCATGCTGAGACCACTCTCCGCACACCTGAAGGTACTGGAAGAGGGACAAAGCCACGCGGGTTCCGGGGCCGAGACCTCCAAGCCTACTCGAATTGGAGTCGAGCATCTTCCACCCAGATCCTCCAAATTCCAGTAGGCGGGGGTCACACCCACCACCTGGCCCCCTGGCGCCGTGTAATCCCATCAGCGGCCAAGACTCAGAGACTATAAAATCCAGATCCCGGACGAGAACAGTGCAGTCTGCTGCCCCCGCGCCTGGGTGTTCCTTCCCGGAGCCCCTTGGAGGGGAGCGGGTTGAGCTTTCCTCCCCGCCCCGACCAGGGCTCCGGCAGCCGAAGACCTCCAGGACCAGCCACCACCATGCTGAGACCACTCTCCGCACACATGAAGGTACTGGCAGAGGGACAAAGCCACGCGGGTTCCGGGGCCGAGACCTCCAAGCCTACTCGAATTGGAGTCGAGCATCCTCCACCCAGATCCTCCAAATTCCAGTAGGCGGGGGTCACACCCACCACCTGGCCCCCTGGCGCCGTGTAATCCCATCAGCGGCCAAGACTCAGAGACTATAAAATCCAGATCCCGGAACCGCGCGGCCGCATTCGCGGCCTCGCGACATCTTATCAAAACTTTTTTTATGACATCTTATTGTCTCATTCCTACTTTGGACAAACTTGCAGGCTATCGAACGTAGCCTGCCCACAGGGCAGAGTCTGGCAAACTCCCCGTGGCATACCAAATATGCCAAATACCAGTAACAATGATGGGTCTCATTCTCCTAAATAGCCTTGAATATAATCTCAGGGCTAGGATGAAGGAGACGTTACTGGGGCCTGCTCGAGGCAATCGACGAATAACAGGATGATGAAATGAAATGAAATGAAAATATTAAAAAAAGAGGCCTGTGTTCAAGCGTTAAAACGATTCACCATGTTATTGAATCGAAACCAAATTCACTGATATATTACCGAGACCAAAAAATGATAAGTCAGATAGGCGTTATGCAAAAGAAAACTCAGTTTTATTAATATGATACAAGACAAAGAAGAATGATTAGAAATGGAGACACAGATGATGATAAATTCCAGGAAGGAGTTGGCGCAAAGTTCAACTCCAGGTGGTTAATGGCTGCGTTTAAAAAATAGATGAAGCCAAAGTGGAGGGAACTTAAGAGGCAGACAAATCTCCGATCAGAAGCAGAAATATCAATTTCCTCTTTAATGTCTAGAAAAAAAAAAAAGATCCAGGAGCATGCAGAATCACTTGAATCACTTGAAATGCAGTTACGTGGCTGCCCAGCGCATCAACTCTAGAGCCTGTCTGGAGTTAGACTGACGGGCATGAGCCTGGAGCCTAACGCTGTATCCCTGTATCACTGTCATCCCATTGTTCATCGATTTACTCGAGTGGGCGCCAGTAACATCTCCGTCCATCCCAGCTCTGAGATTTTTAGCAGCCTCTCCCTACTCGTCTTTTCCAACCCTGCCGTATTGGAGGTTGTTTCGGGGTCAGGGGAACGAGAACCGTTATTGTTACTGGGGCCTAACTCAGGGACATACATTGAATTTCTATATGCACGTGCTTACAACCCCAGGTTCATGTTCTCTCAAGGCAGAACTCTAACAGAAACTAGAGTCAGGAACCAGAGTGATCACCCAACACCATGTGCTCTGCGTGTGTGTGGCTGACTCCGGTGTGATCCCCGGCATCCCCTAGGATCCCCTGAGCCTCTCCAGGTGTGAGTCCTTGAGAACAGCTGGTTGTGACCCCCCCAAAATCAAAGCAAACCATATCCCAAAATACATGTATAGTTTTATATAGTTATAATATAGTTCGAAAAGCCACCATTATATATAATATATATTATTTATTATATAAATATGCATTATTTAATCACTTCATCACTTAACTTCCCGTTAGTCGTCGATTTGCTCGAGCGGGCGCCAGTAACGTCTCCATTTGTCCCTGTCGCGTGCTAGTGTAGCCGAATGGCATCTGTTCGCTCCAGGAACATGAAGGGCCTCAAACCGATCGTTCATGATCTTGACGAAGAAGTCTGACCATTATTGCTGGAGCGATAGCACAGCGGGTAGGGCGTTCGCCTTACAAGCGGCCAACATGGCCGACCCGAGTTCGATTCCTCCGCCCCTCTCGGAGAGCCCGGCAAGCTACCGAGAGTATTGGATATGCCAGACACAGTAACAACAGTCTCCAATGGAGACGTTACTGGGCCCGCTCGAGCAAATCGACGATCAACGGGAGGGCCTTTACCTTTACCTTTTTACCTATTATATAATATATTATTTATTATATAAATATATTATTTATAATATATGTTATATATAATATATATTATTTATATAATATATTATTATATATAATAATATATCACATATAATATATAACATATATATTATATAGAATATATATTATTTATAATATATTATATATGTCAACTATTATGTAAAACTATATAATTATTGGACTGGAGCGATAGCACAGCAGGTAGGACATTTGCCTTACATGTAGCCAACATGGTCGACCCGAGTTCGAGTCCTCCACCCCTCTCGAAGAGCCCGGCAAGCCACCGAGAGTATCTCGCCCGCACGGCAGAGCCTGGCAAGCTCCCCGTGACGTATTCGATATGCCAAACACAGTAACAAGTCTCACAATGTTACTGGGCCCGGTCAAGCAAATTGATGAACAACGGGAGGACAGTGACAGTGAGATAACTATTATATATGACCATTATATAGTTATAATATCGTTCGAATAGCCACCAATGCTTGCAAATAAAACAATGAACTTTTGTGTTTGTTTTGGGGCCGAGCTGGCAATGTCAAGGGCTTACTCCTGCCTCTGCACTCAGGAATTATTCCTGGTGGTCCTTGGGGGACCATTTGGGATGCCAGAGATCCAAACCTGGGTGCAAGGCAAGTGCCCTCCCTGCTACCAACCAACTTCTCAAGCTGCAAGATTTGGTCTTGGTTCTGGGCAATGACCCAGCTTCCTAAGAGCACTGGCACTGAGTTCTTTAACATGACACCAGGACAGGCGCCCACACATGTCCTCTCGGTGGTAACAGGGCACTTCTGCGCCATCTTTCTTGCCATCAGGAGTCCACATTTATGACTTAACTCCTTCCAAAGCCGCAACACTAAGTGTGCCTACGAGTTGAAGCGAGTTGGTGTTCCTGCCTCTCTCCATCAGGAAGAATGAATCACCTCCAGGGATGGAGCAATAGCACAGAGGGTCGGGCGTTTGCCTTGCACGCGGCCAACCCGGGTTTGATTCCCAGCATTTCGTAGGGTCCCCTGAGCACCACCAGGGGTGACTCCTGAGTGCAGAGCCAGGACTAACCTCTGTGCACTGCCGGGTGTGACCCAAAAAGCAAAAAAAAAAAAAGAATTACCTCCAACTTTGAGGCTTTTCTTACCAGAATGGAGGTCCCTTCCACGCAGTTGACTTGGGTTCGATGCCTTTGTCTATCTCGGAGAGCCCAGCAAGCTACCGAGAGTATCCTGCCCACATGGCAGAGCCTGGCAAGCTCCCCGTGGCGTACTGGATATGCCAAAACCAGTAACAATGATGGTCCTCATTCCCCTGACCCTGAAAGAGCCCCCAATATGCCATCGGGCTACACTAGCAAGTGACAGGGACGAATGGAGACGTTACTGGTGCCTGTTTGAGCAAAGCGATGAACAATGGGACGATAGTGATATATATATATGTATATATACATATCTTGTTTAAAAACCAAACAAACCAAAGAAGTATATGGGTTTATTTGGTTTTTAAACAGTAATTAATTAATAAACAATATTAATAAATATTAAATATTAATTAATCATTAGTATTAATTGATTTTTAAATATTAAAATTTTCCCCCTTCCCCACCCTTTCCAGATGGGGTTACAGTTATGAGAAAACTGGGGAGTCATGCATGGGCCATCTATAATGACTATTTTTCAGTGTCAGTTAGAAAAAAGCCCACCTAACCGGACCCCCTGTTTCCTACTCCCTGGAATCCCTCAGTGTACACATGCTTCATAGCAAAAGGGACCTCTTTGGTGGAATTTGGTGACATGAGGACAGGGCTGGAGCGATAGCACAGCAGGGAGGGCGGTGGCCTGGCACGTGGCCAACCCGGGTTCGATCCCTGGCATCCCATTGGGTCCCCCAAGCACCGCCAGGAGTGACTCCTGAGTACAGAGCCAGGAGTCAGCCCAGAGCATCGCTGGGTGTGACCCAAAAAAGCAAAAAGCAAAAAGAAAAACAGGGTCAAGTGATAGCACAGCGGGGAGGGCGTTTGCCTTGCACGCGGCCGACCCGGGTTCGATTCCCAGCATCCCATAGGGTCTCCCGAGCACCGCCAGGAATGATTCCTGAGTGCAGAGCCAGGAGGAACCCTTGAGCATCTCTGAGTGTGCCCCCTACCCCCCCAAAAAAATAGAGAACACATGCACACAGATACACACACAAAGAATAGAGAACAGAGGTATTGGGAGAGAAGCACCCAGGCAGGCTGGTGATTGGGAGACTGAGTCAGCCACCGCTGTACTATCACTCCAGCCCCATTTTTTTATTTTCTGGTTTTTGGGACACACTAAGGGATGCTCAGGTTATTCCTGGCTCTGCACTCAGGAATTGCTCCTGGCAGTGCTCGGGGGACCTTATGGGATGCTGGGAATCGAACCCGGATCGGCTGTGTGCAAGGCAAACGCCCTCCCCGCTGTGCCATCGCTCCAACCCCATTTTTTTTTTTATTTTTTAGTCTTTGGGTCCCACCCAGGGATGCTCAGGGCTGACTCCTGGCTCTGCACTCAGGAATCACTCCTGGCAGTGCTCACGGGGGGACCCTATGGGATGTCAGGGATCGAACCCACGTCATCTGCGTGCAAGGAAAACGCCCTCCCCGCTGGACTATTAATTACTTTGACTCTGGTTTTAAGTTTCTATCCCTGTGGCTCGCACATGCTTGTCCCTGGAAGTTATGGGATCCAGCGACCTGGGAAGGGACAAGAGGCTTGAGTCCAGATGCCTCCTTCAGTGTGAGGCTCCACCCCCCCACCCGCAACTGAAATCTTTCTAAATTCTGCCAGGGGCTAGGAATGCATCTCCCCCCTTTTTTCTGTTTCTTGGTTTCTAGGCTTTGGGGCTGCACCCGTTGATGCTCAGGGCTGACTCCTGGCTCTGCACTCAGGAATCACTCCTGGCTGGTGCTCAGGGGACCTTATGGGATGCCGGGGCTCAAACCCGGGTCGGCCACGTGCAAGGCCAACGCCCTCCATGCTGTGCTATCGCTCAAGCCCCACCGGTCACTTTTTTGGGGGGAAGGACCATATCTTCCTCCACACAGTAAGCACTTGAGAACGAGACCAAGGCTTTCAACGAGGCCGCAGGCTGGAAGCTCGTGTATGCGATTTATTTTTTGTATGTCTGTACGTCAGAGACTATAAAACAAAGCTCCCGGAAGTGTGCGACCACGTGACCTCTTATAGTCTAGCCCACTGATGTACCCAAAGCAGTGCATGTGTGTTTGGTTTTATTTATTTATTTATCTTTTTGCTTTTTGGGTCACACCTGGTGATACACAGGGGTTCCTCCTGGCTCTGCACTCAGGAATCACCCCTGGCGGTGCTCAGGGGACCCTATGGGATGCTGGGAATCGAACCCGGGTCGGCCGCGTGCAAGGCAAATGCCCTATCTGCTGTGCTATTGCTCCAGCCTCACGTGTTTGGTTTTAACATACTTGCTTACATTCTCTTATATACATCCTCCGTCCCTCTCGGAGAGCCCAGCAAGCTCCTGAGAGTATCCTGCCCGCACGGCAGAGCCTGGCAAGCTCCTTGTGGCGTATTCGAGATGCCAAAAACAGGAACCAGGATGGGGCTCATTCCCCTGACCCTAAAAGAGCCTCCAATACGGCAGCGTTGGGAAGGACGAGTACGGAGAGGCTGCTAAAATCTCAGGGCTGGGACGGATGGAGACGTTACTGGCGCCCGCTCGAGCAAATTGATGAACAACGGGATGACAGTGATACAGTGGTGTCCGTTTTGGGGCACACCTGCCCGTGCATAGGGCTCACTCCTGGCGAGGAGGAGAGGGGAGCTGAGTCAGCAGGAGGCAAAGGTCACCAGCTCTCTGGCCCCAAGTGCAAGTTGTTTTGCATTGGCCATGATGCAACGGAGTCCAAACCTTCATGGGCCAGGACTCAAAGCCATGACTCATTCTCAGATGCGGAACACTGGGATTGGAGCCAACGGCTTTGCTGCCTTGACTTGTGTTTCGAAACTGGGGAGGAGATAATCCAAGTTTCTGCTGTTCCCACTGATAAGCGCCCAAGTGAAGTTGATGAATCGACTTGACAGTTTGGTGTTCAGGACTTAGCACTGTCGCAGTGTCCTCCCGTTGTTCATCGATTTGCTCGAGCGGGCACCAGTAACGTCTCCATGGTGAGACCTGTTGTGACTGTGTTTGGCATCTCGAAGACGCCACGGGGAGCTTGCCAGGCTCTTTGAGTGGGATGGAGGAATCGAACCTGGGTCGGCTGGGTGCAAGGTAGAAACACCCTACCCGCTGTGCTATCGCTCCAGCCTGTCCAGGACTTAATGGAATGAAAAAGGAACAGCAACAACAAAAAAAAAAACCACCACAGGCTTGTTGTGTCCGAGTGAAGCAAAGTATCTAAGAACGATCAGATTTATTTAGGTCAGATTTTACCATTGCTGTGGGTAGTTTGTAGAAATGCGTCACTGTCCTCCCGTTGTTCATCAACTTGCTCGAGCGGGCCCAGTAACATTGTGAGACTTGTGGCTGTGTTTGGCATCTCGAAGACGCCACGGGGAGCTTGCCAGGCTCTGCCATGCGGGCGAGATACTCTCGGTAGCTTGCCGGGCTCTCCGAGAGGGGCGGAGGAATCGAACTTGGGTTGGCCAGGTCGGCCGCATGCAAGGCAAAATTTATTTTGGAGTTTGGTTTTAACCACACCTGCTGGTGCTCAGGGGCTACTCCTGGCTCTGCACTCAGGAATTACTCCTGGCAGTGCTCGGAGGACCTTATGGGATGCCGGAGATCGAACCCGGGTCAGTCGTGTGCAAGGCAAACGCCCTCCCCGCTGTGCTATCGCTCCAGCCCCCAAATGTGATGCATGTTGAACCATTTCTCTGGCCCTTGTTTTAGCTCCTTTAGTGGTTTCCAGTGTAGCCCAGTAGAAATCAGGGGGCTGGGGAGATGGCGCAGGTGTGAAGCTCCTTGCCTTTTAGATGGTTCCCTCCACGTGATCCCCAGCCACGTGAGCGACCCCTTGAACACAGAGCCAGGAGTAGCTCCTAAGTACCACCGGGTGTGGCCCCCATGTCCTCGTACCCCTCCTGAATTTATTTATTTATTTATTTTGCTTTTTCGGTCCCACCTGGCAATGCTCAGGGGTCACTCCTGGCAGTCCTCGGGGGACCCTATGGGATGCCGAGGATCGAACCTGGTTCAGCCGTGTGCAAGACCAACACCTTCCCCGCTGTGCTATCGCTCCAGACCCCCAGACAAGGATTCTGATGCATCATGACACCAGCGTCCATGGCCATGTCCTTGGGACTGAGCCCCTGGGTGGCGAGTGTGGAGGACCTGGAAGAAGGACCCGCAGGCTTGGTTGTGTTAGCCCTGCAGGGGGGGCCTTGGGGAGAAGCATTCAGAAACAGACCCTTCTCCTTTGGGACCCCCGGGACATTCTTTTTTTTTTTCCTGGCCTTTTGGGTCACACCCAACAGTGCTCAAGGGTTCCTCCTGGCTCTGCACTCAGGAATCACTCCTGGCGGTGCTTGGGGGACCCTATGGGATGCTGGGAATCGAATCTGGGTCGGCCACATGCAAGGCAAACGCCCTCCCCGCTGTGCTATCGCTCCAGCCCCCTTCTCCCTCCTTAATTTCTCTCTTCCTCCCTCTCCCTCTTCCTTCCCTCCCTCCCTTTCTCTCATCTATTATTATTATTATTATTGCTTTTTGGGTCAGACCTGGAGGTGCTCAGGGGTTCCTCCTGGCTCTGCACTCAGGAATCACTCCTGGCGGTGCTCGGGGGACCCTCTGGGATGCTGGGAATTGAACCGGATGCCTGCAAGGCAAACTCCCTACCTGCTGTGCTATCTCTCCATTCCCCACCCCACCCCCACCTGAATTTAGCATGCATTCTTTGATAATGTTCTTACCTCCCCTCCCTCCCCATATATATATATATATATATTTAAAGACTTTATTGCTTGGGTCACACCCAGCGATGCACAGGGGTTCCTCCTGGTTCATGCACTCAGGAATTACTCCTGGTCGTGCTGGGGGACCATATGAGATGCTGGGAATTGAACCCAGGTCAGTTTGTGTGCAAGGCAAACGCCCTACCTGCTGTGCTATCACTCCAGCCCCCCATATATTTTTTAATTACTCCGTAAGCTTCCTGAATGTAAGAACAAGCTTTCGGTTTGGTTTGGGAGTCATACTAGGTTATGTCAGGATCCAGCTTGGGTTCTTTCACATTCAACACCTATATTCACCCCAGGCAGCCAAGCTCTTGAGTCTTGAGTCTGTACTGTCGCGCTCCAGTAACGGCTCCATTTGTCCCTGTTGCCTGCTAGTGCAGCCCAATGGCATCTGCTCGCTCCAGGAGCACGAAGTGAGACTTGTTGTGACTGTTTTTGGCATATCGAATACGCCACAGGTAGTTTGCCAGACTCTGCTGTGTGGGCGGGACACTCTCGGTAGCTTGCTGGGCACTCCGAGAGGGACAGAGGAATCGAACCTGCGACAGCCGCGTAAGAGGCAAACGCCCTACCCGCTGTGCTATCACTCCAGCCCTACTATTGCTCCTGCCCAAGGCAGTCGGTAAAGTGTATTTTTTTTTATATATTTCTTGACCTCTTCCTTGCCAGATACAGATCTATGTATATATAATTAAATGTTGGAACAAATACTCATTATATTCATTTACTGATCATTCATTGATCATTTTGTGGTGGCGATAGCAATAAATTGATCATTTATTGATCATTTTGTAGTGGCGATAGCACAGCAGGTAGGGCGTTCGCCTTACAAGCGGCCAACATGGCCGACCCGAGTTCGATTCCTCCGCCCCCTCGGAGAGCCCGGCAAGCTACCGAGAGTATTCGATATGCCAGACACAGTAACAACAAAGTCTCCAATGGAGATGTTACTGGGCCCGCTCGAGCAAATCGATGATCAACGGGAGGGCCTTTACTTTACTTATTGATCATTCACAGGATCGATATGATCCACAAATATTACATTCATTTATTCATCAAAAAATGTTTGGATAGGGCTGGAGCGATAGCACAGCGGGTAGGGCGTTTGCCTTGCACGCGGCCGACCCGGGTTCGATTCCCAGCATCCCATAGGGTCCCCCGGGCACCGCCAGGGGTAATTCCTGAGTGCATGAACCAGGAGGAACCCCTGTGCATTGCCCGGTGGGACCCAAAAAGCCAAAACCCACGCGCCGGAGCAACTGCACGCACGTGCCAACCCGGGTTCGATGCCCAGTGTCCCCCTAGGGCGTTCCCCCCCAACAAAACCCAATCGAGGTTTTTTGCAAAAAGAACCTCCCGGTGAGCAAAATGCAAGGGACGTCGCACGGGGGCCCCGAACTCGCGACCCCGCGATCATGGACTTGCAGCGGCCTTTCTGCGCCCCTGGGCTGAGCCGGGAATGCGGCTCGCCTCACGCATGCGCCGTGCGGCGCCGGGCGGCGGTTGCTGGAGGGGCGGAGGAGGGGGGAAGAGGGCGGTTGCGCGTGAGCAGTGGCGGCGGCCCGCGCCGTTCCGCCTCCGTCTCCGCTCCGCCACGCCCCTCGGCCACCCCTCCCTTCCGTTCCGCTTTGCCTCCAGCCCTTCCACCCGCTCCGCGTTTCGAGGCATCAGGCGTGCCAAAGAGCTCCTGAGAGAGCCGCCGAGGAGCGCGAGTGTGTGTGTGTCTGTGTGTGTGTGTGTGCATGCGTGAACAACGGGCGCGGCGGCGTGTGTGCCGCGTCCGAAGTCGTCCCCACTCCCCGCTTTCCTTTCCCTTCCCCCGCCCCGCCCCTTCCGCCGCTCGCGCAGGCGCAGGCGCACGGGCCCGCCCCCGGCGCGTGGGGATTGGCCGCGGCGGGAGGCCCGGCGCGTCTTGATTGTCTCGGCTCCTTCCGGGCCCCGCCCCTTCCGCCGTTCGCGCAGGCGCAGGCGCACGGGCCCGCCCCCGGCGCGTGGGGATTGGCCGCGGCGGGAGGCCCGGCGCGTCTTGATTGTCTCGGCTCCTTCCGGGCCCCGCCCCTTCCGCCGTTCGCGCAGGCGCAGCCGCACGGGCCCGCCCCCGGCGCGTGTGGATTGGCCGCGGCGGGAGGCCCGGCGCGTCTTGATTGTCTCGGCTCCATCCGGGCCCCGCCCCTTCCGCCGTTCGCGCAGGCGCAGGCGCACGGGCCCGCCCCCCGGCGCGTGGGGATTGGCTGCGGCGGGAGGCCCGGCGCGTCTTGATTGTCTCGGCTCCATCTGGGCCCCGCCCCTTCCGCCGTTCGCGCAGGCGCAGCCGCACGGGCCCGCCCCCGGCGCGTGGGGATTGGCCGCGGCGGGAGGCCCGGCGCGTCCTGATTGGCCGCGGCGGGGAGACCGGCGCGCTCTGATTGGCTGCGGTGGAGCCCCGGGCGGCTGCGGCGGCGGCGGCGGCGGCGGCCTGGGGAGCGGTCGCGGCTTCTGCTTCTTTTTTCCCGACTTTCGGCCGCGGCGGGCGGCGGCCCGAAGGCCACTGAGGACCGCAGCCAAGCCCCCCGCCCCGAAAAGCCAAAGCCAAGCCAAAGCGCCCCCGAGCGGCCCCGCCCGCTTCCTTCCGGGGCGCGGCGGCCGCGGCGATGCTCTGAGGGCGGCGGCCGCGCGGGCCCCGCCGGCCTCGCCATGTCCGGCAGCCGCCAGGCCGCGGCGGGCTCGGCCGGGACCAGCCCCGGCTCGTCGGCCGCGTCCTCGGTCACTTCCGCCTCGTCCTCGCTCGCCTCGTCGCCCTCGCCCCCCGCCCCCGCCGCCGCCGCCGCCGCCGCCGCCTCCGCGCTGGGTCCGGGCGCGCCGGCGCGGCCCGTGCTGGTGGCGCCCGCCGTGTCGGGGAGCGGCGGCGGCGGCGGCGGCGGCGGGGCGGTGTCGGCCGGTCCGGCCCGGCCCAGCTGCGCGGCCCGGCCCGGCGGCGGCGGCGGCGGCGGCGGCGGCAGGAAGCGGCCGCTCCTGGCGCCCCTGTGCAACGGGCTGCTCAACTCCTACGAGGACAAGAGCAACGACTTTGTGTGGTGAGTCCGCGGGGGAGGGGCCGTCCCGGTCTCGGTGCACGCCCCGGTCCCGGTGCACGTCCCGGTTCCGGTGCACGACCCGGTTCCGGTGCACGTCCAGGTCTTGGTGCACGCCCAGGTCTTGGTGCACGCCGAGGTCCCGGTGCACGTCCCGGTCCCGGTGCACGGCCCGGTCCCGGTGCACGACCCGGTCCCGGTGCACGACCCGGTCCCGGTGCACGTCCCGGTCCCGGTGCACGACCCGGTCCCGGTGCACGCCGAGGCCCCGGTGCACGCCGAGATCCCGGTGCATGTCCCGGTCCCGTTGCACGCCCAGGTCCCGGTGCATGTCCCGGTCCTGGTGGTGCACATCCCGGGTCTCGGTGCACGCCGAGATCCCGGTGCACGCCCAGGTTCTGGTGCACGCCGAGGTCCCGGTGCACGTCCCGGTCCCGGTGCACGCCGAGGCCCCGGTGCACGACCCGGTCCCGGTGCACGCCGAGGCCCTGGTGCACGACCCGGTCCCGGTGCACGCCCAGGTCTTGGTGCACGCCGGGGCCCCGGTGCATGTCCCGGTCCCGGTGCACGACCGGTCCCCGGTGCACGACCCGGTCCCGGTGCACGCCGAGGTTCTGGTGCACGCCGAGATCCCGGTGCATGTCCCGGTCCCGGTGGTGCACATCCCGGGTGTCGGCGCACGCCCGGGTCTCGGTGCACGCCCCGGTCCCCAGTACACGACCCGGTTCCGGTGCACGCCGAGGCCCCGGTGCATGTCCCGGTTCCGGTGCACGCCAAGGTCCCGGTGCACGCCGAGGCCCCGGTGCAGGTCCCGGTGCACGCCCAGGTCTTGGTGCGCGCCGCGGTGATGCGAGGGGCGTGAGAGCGACCCCGGCTCGCTTGGGCGCGGGTAGCGTGCAGCGTCCAGGGGCCCCAGTGAAAGTGACCTGGTGAGTTTCACTCACGGGGACCTGGCGGGCGCCCTGCTCTGCCTTGCAAGTCTGGGGTCGATTTTTATTTTTATTTATTTACTATCATTATTATTGTTCTTTGGCATTTTGGGTCACACCTGGCGATGCTCAGGGGTTCCTCCTGGCGCATGCACTCAGGAATCACTCCTGACGGTGCTCGGGGGACCCTATGGGATGCCGGGAATCGAACCCGGGTCAGCCAGCCGTGTGCCAGGCCAACGCCCTCCCCGCTGTGCTGTCGCTCCAGCCGCTGGGGTCGATTTTGAAGGCCTGTCTGGCGTGGGGATTCCTCTCTTACCCGCCCGCCCTACACCCCCAAACCAAAAAAATCTGGGCACTGGGAATTTGCACCCTTCAGCTGCGGGGGAGCTGGGTTTGTTGCAATAAACATTCCCCAGGTGCCCACGGCCTGGGGGACCCCAGCATCTTGGCCTCGGTGGGCCCAGAAGTGCTCGTGGCAGGTTCCCCAGCTCCTCCACGGATGGACAAGGGGCGGTAGGGACCCTGCTGGGGGTGTTTGGGGCTCGGGTGGCTTGTGTGTGTCTGTGTGTGTCTGTGTGTGTCTGTGTGGGGTTTTTTTTTTTGCTTTTTGGGGTCACGCCCCGCGATGCTCAGGGCTGACTCCTGGCTCTGCACTCAGGAATCACTCCTGGCAGTGCTCGGGGGGCCTTATGGGGATGCGGGGGATCGAACCCGGGTCGGCCGCGTGCCAGGCCAATGCCCTCCCCACTGTGCAATTGCTCCAACCCCTTGAAGTCTTTTTTTGTTGTTGTTGTCATTGTTGTTTTTACTTTCTGGGTCCCACCTGGGGATGCTCAGGGGTTCCTCCTGGCTCTGCACTCAGGAATCACTCCTGGCGGTGCTCGGGGGACCCTATAGGATGCCGGGGATCGAACCCAGGTCGTCCACCTGCGAGGCCAACACCCTCCCCACCGGCCTGTCGCTCAGTGGGGTTTGCAATCCAGCCCCTGTCCCGATGCCGACTCGAGTTGGCCGCGCTCCTGGGAGCCCACCCTGCGTTGGGGGGGTTTTGCCCCTGGAGGAAATTGTTTCGGGCCGTGGTCTCCGGGCACGGGGAAAGTCGGTCTGTCCTGTCCCTCTTGGGGACCTTGTTTTCTCCTATCACCGGGCGGAGGCGTTAACCTAGAATAGGGCTGAAGTCCGGCGGGGGAAAGTTGATTGGATTGAGTTTGTAGTAGCTGCCAACCAGAAAGTGTCTTTTCTTTTAAGCTCTTGGCTTTGAAGGTTTTTTTTTTTCTCTCTCCATTCGGAACCAGCCCGTTTCTCGGGGATGCTCTGGCGGGGCCTTAATCATGCTTGTTCCTTGTAAATAAAGCAGCAAAGCAGCTTGTGGTTGGGACTTAAGCGGTCTTTTCTCCTCCGTCAGGGCATGTTATAGGATAAAATAGAAGCGCAGAAAAGTGAAGGGGCCGGAGCCGTAGCACCGCGGGGAGGGCGCTTGCCTGGCACACGGCTGACCCTGTTTTGATCCTCGGCATCCCATAGGGTCCCCCGAGCACCGCCAAGCGTGACTCCTGAGTGCGGAGCCAGGAGTCAGCCCTGAGCATCGCCAGGTGTGGCCCCAGCGTTTCGACATGCAGGAGATTGAAAGCAAACAAACACGAGCATCCATAAAGATGCAGTGAAATAGTGTAGAAGAGGTGGAGTGCGGCACACTTGTCATCCACCTGGCAGTCCTCCCTGGAGTTTCATTGCCTACATTTACCATACGCTGTTTTGGAGGGAAAAGTAGAAGCAAATGGCACCGGGTTTTTTTTTTTTTTTTTTTGGACACGATTATTAGTGTGACTGTATCACATTGTTTCTTAGTTGGGGGCCATCAGGCCTCTTGTAACCCCCCGGGTATTGCATGGGTACCTGTTACTGTTACTGTCTTCCCCTTGTTCATGGATTTGCTCCAGTGGGTGAGATACTCTCGGTAGCTTGCTGGGCACTCCAAGAGGGGCGGAGGAATCGAACTCTTGGCTGAATGCAAGGCAAATGCCCTACCCGCTGGGCTATGGCTCCAGTCCCACAGGTGAGAATTGTCAAGGGTCGGAGGTTAGCAGGAAAGAAGTCGTAGGAAAGGAACCACGGTCAGAAAAAGTTTGAACAACATCGGTATCGATAATTCTGGGTGTGTGTGTTCTGAGGGGGTCCAGTGAGTCTCGAAAGATGCTAAATACTTTCTGAGAATCACATTGGTCCTTCTCCCCACCCCGTCCCCCTTCCCTGATGGGCCTGGTTGAGTTTTTTCAGAATTCTTCCGTGCAGATCTGTTTCCCCCAATTTCCAAGCTAAATTCGATTTGGATAAACTTTTGCAGGTAAGATAAGAGACGAGGCCAGGCCCCAGCCAGCCTTTCCGTTTCTAACGGACCTTGGCTCATTGATCTTGTGGACATTAAGGTCATACTGTGGACAATTCCAAATTCCTCGATGCCTTTCCGTCTCAATGAGGGCGATGTTTGAATAATGGTGGTGGTGGTGACTTCTTTTTATTTCTTGCTTTTTTGGGTCCCACCCGGCTATACTCAGGGGTTCCTCCTGGCTCTTCACTCAGGAATTACTCCTGGCGGTGCTCAGGGGACCCTGTGGGATGCTGGGAATCGAACCCGGGTCAGCCACGCACCAGGCAACGCCCTCCCCGCTGTGCTATCGCTCCAGCCCTGAATAATGGTGGTGGTGACTTCTTTTTCTTTCTTGCTTTTTTGGGTCCCACCCGGCGTTGCTCAGGAGTTCCTCCTGGCTCTTCACTCAGGAATTACTCCTGGCTGTGCTCGGAGGACCCTATATGGGATGCTGGGAATCAAACCTGGCAGCGTGCAAGGCAAACGCCCTCCTGCTGTGCTATTGCTCTGGCCCCATTTTCTGGGTTCTGGGTGACACCAGCTATGCTCAGGACTCACTCCTGGTGGTGCTCAAGTGTATGTTAGAGCCAGGACGAAAATAGGATCAGCCCATTGCCCCCTGTGCACATAGTTCATTTTACCCTTCGAATAATTCTTTGAAGTTCCGTAGAACATCCAGTGTCAACATCATGCTGACAAAGTTCTTGTCCCATAAAGATAGAAAAAAAGACACTTTTTCCCCACCTAGAACAGCTGAGGGTAGAAATGTGGGCATGAAACCCTCCAAGCCCCCGTTTAATGCTTTCTCGGGGTGGAACGAGATAGTGCCCGGCGTCTTGTGTGGGAAGACCGCTGCTTCCTAGTTACTTGAGCCTCGTCGTCGTACTCGCCCCTGTGTCCCCCAGAGCACTTGTGGGACTTGGAGACCGGGTGGGCTGCGTCGGTTGCAGATTCTTCCCTGCTGGTGATGGTATCGTGATCCTGTCATGGAGCACTGGAGCACTGTCCTCCCGTTATTCATCGTTATTCGAGCGGCTCAGTAACGCCTCCCTTGTGAGACTTGTCGTTACTGTGTTTGGCATCTCGAATATACCATGGGGAGCTTGCCAGGCTCTGCCGTGCAGGCGAGATACTCTCGGTAGCTTGCCGGGTTCTCCGAGAGGGACGGAGGAATCGAACTCGTGTCTGCCGGGTCGGCCTCGCGCAAGGCAAATGCCCTGCGCTGTGCTCTCGCTCCAGCCCAGACCTGCCTTAAAGTCAGACGCCCCATTTTCAGTATCATGCATTGCTCTCTCTTGATTTATTTAGTTGCAGAACTGATAGGAGTTTTAGGGGTTTGTGGTTTTACTTTAGTATGACCACTGGAATTATTGTCAAGTTGTTGTTAGTTTTTTTTTTTTTGATCATACCATAATTTTTTAATTACAGTTTTTTAAAGGAATCAGTGGGAAAAGTAGACAATATTTGCAAGACCATGTGAACAGAGATAGAAAGTCAAAAAAAAATTAACAAGAAATGCACGAACACAAGTTGTTGTTAGTTTTAACATTTTAATCAAAGATCTTTTTGTCTGTATCATAGAGTGTATTGAACTTAAACTTGAATAAGTCTTTGATATGAGAAAGTCATCTTTTTACCCAAAGATCATTTCTTTTACACGATCACCTAACTCCTGTCTCCTCGTTAGCTTTGTCGTCAGTCTGAAATCATCTTTCCTGCAACCCCCAGTCATTTTCTCGAGCAGAAAGAAGTAGTTCTGAGTCACTTGTAAGGCCTCGTGGGAAAGTGCTTCTCATCTTCCTGATAGGCTGACCTGCATTCATCGACGTAGCCCCTAATAAATCAGCGGCTGCTCGCTCCTGTCAAGCTATTAATCAAACGAGGCTCTTTTCCGAGGGCCTCATGATTCCACGTGAAGAGAGACTTTGGTCACACCGTCGCTCCATCCTGGCATCCGCTTTTCTTAGGCCGGCGGCAGATGCGAAGGGCCCTTCCGAACTCACTTGTCACAGACTTAAGCATCTCACGGGGTGGACGTCACCCTTCGTCGTTTGTAGGCCTAAGAAGGAAGCCCGCCAGCTGTTCCTTGCTTTTCTAACCATCTCCACAAGCTGCCAAAGAGTGAAGTAGAACGGGAGGGAGCATCGAACCTGCCACAGTAAGAAAAATTGAGGGAGACTTGCCGACAGCCTTAGACATCACTTTTGCATGATGTGTGTCTGACGGGTCTCAGGGTGAAAACTATTTTGCTTTTGTTTTTTTTCCTTTTTGGGTCACACTCGGCAATGCACAGGGGTTGCTCCTGGCTCATGCACTCGGGACTCACTCCTGGCGGTGCTCGGGGGACCCTAGGGGATGCTGGGAATCGAACCCGGGTCGGCCGCGTGCAAGGCAAACGCCCTCCCCGCTGTGCGATCGCTCCAGCCTCGTGAAAACTCTTTTGAAAGTTCTGAAGTATGGGATATGACCCTCCCTGTGTTAGTTGCTAAAAGTCAGTTGAAAATCTGATTGGCCTTTTGGGACCCGTGGGAGCTGATGCATCGTGCTCGGTGGAGTGCTTGGCTTGGCTTTTGGATTTGGCGCTGCACCTGGTGTTGCCAGGAATTGGATCTCGGTCCCAGTGCAAAGAGTGGGCTCAGCCTCTTGCGGCTCTCCCCGGCCCCGTGTGGACTGTGAAGGCAAAGTCAGTACCGAAAGAAACTTCTGAGTCCCGCAGACTGTGAGAACACCACCCAGGAAGTTCCTTGAAACTCCGTAACTAACCTTGTGATCATTCTTTCGCTTCACGCTGAGGAAGATGATGCAGCATCCACAAGTTTCATTGGGTTCTGGCGATCAATTCAGTGGCGGGTCATTAAGCGTTATTGTCAGAAGACTCGGGGTATCAAGTGGTCGAGAACAGAAAGCGGGTGCTTCTGAAGCCGAATAGGGAAGCCGGTTGAATTCTTGTCTGTAAGTTGAGAGGAAGGTGCTCGTGCGGGTTAGGGTTCATTACCCAAGAATGGGCTCATTCCTAGCTACCCCGCCCCTCGTGCTCCGAACTGATAATGGGCCTTATTTAGATTGTTGATCAGATTCCTCTAAGAACTTCTGTGATTAACTACTTCTAACTACTTCCTTAAACCTTGTTACTCTAGACGGCAGCTTCTTAGTTTGAATCATTATTTCAGCCTTATGTAACCCTTTCCCCAGAAGACTTCTAAAGTTTGGGGTTCCTCTTGGCTCTGCACTCAGGAATCGCTCCTGGCGGTGCTCGGGGGACCCTATGGGGTGCTGGGAATCGAACCTGGGTCTGTGTGTGCCAGGCCAACGCCCTCCCTGCTGTGCTCTCGCTCCAGCCCAGACTTCTAAAGTTTGGAAGGATTTGACAGAGGAATTAATCATTTCTGTTAATGGTGGTATTGTACGTAATAAAATATTTCTAAAAAACGCCTAATTTTGTTTGGCAATCTAAAAAGCCCTTGTTTTTCCCCCATCTTCGCCTTCCCCTTGTCCTCCTTTCTTCCCCGTTCCCTCTTTCACCGCCTCCTCTCTCTCTTTCCACGCTGAGAGAACGGCCCGTCTTCTCATCATACCCTCACCTGCATTAACTGGCCTTTCAATTTTCCTAATTTAGTTTATATGTAGAGAAAGGGGCATTGTTACTGATTGGTAGGGATAAAAATTGTGTTTTTGATTTTACGGTTTGGATCCCGTATTTGTCTTTGTTGTGTGTTTTATCCAGGGGAACCGTTTTTCTAAATCAAAAGAGTACATGAGGTAATTAACGGTGATATTGGTGAAAGAACAGGTAGACACGGTGTAATGGGAACGGCATAGGGCACCCAGACATAAATGTGGTCAGTTGTTCTTTGTCAAAGGAACAGAGCCAATACAGTGAAGGAAAGAGTTTTTTCTAAAAATGTGGCTAGATCAGCTGGATGTCTGTGTACAGAAAGATAAATCTAGACCCAGACACTTCGGAAAAATTATCTCCAAATGGTTTGCTGATCCCTTCTTATACAAATACTAAAAGGATCACTGAGCAAAAAGGGTTTGATTTTTTTTTTTTTTACATTTTTGTTCTGTGAAAGACATTGTCAAGAGAATGGAAAAATGAGCTGTGGGTTTGAAGAAAATGTTTGCAAAAGGTATACCCGTAAGGACTTATCTAAAATACACACACACACACACACAAACCTCGATTGCATGAGAACAACTTGATTAAAAGTGAACCGAAGATCTCAGCCCAAGAAGATAATAGCTGGTGAATTGGGCTATTGAAAAATCCGTATCATGTCAGCAGGGAACTACCAGTCAAAACTCAAGTGGGATCCAGCCCCTGTTGGCCCAGTCAGTGCAAAGCAAGTGTCCTACCCACTGAACTGTTCTTCAGCTTTGGATTCATTTTATTTGATGTCAGAAATAAAATGCAGAGAGGCTGTCAGATGTGAGATTTAGCTGAGAACTCCAAAGTTCTGCCATTGTTGATTATTCTTTTAAAAAGGGGGCAAATTACAATATTAGGGCCATTTGAATCAATTCCTTTAATTGATTTTTAGAATTTGGTTGTTTGGACAAGTTTTTACTAGTAAAATTCCCCAAAATTCATCTTGCTCGAAGAAATGTGCTCTTTTGGGGGGGGAGAGGGGTGGTCACACGCGATGATGCTGAGGGGTTACTCCTGGCTCTGCACTCAGGAATTACTCCTGGTCTTGCTCAGGGATCATCTGGAATGCCAGGGACCGAACCCAGGCCGGCCGGGTGCAAGGCACATACCCCGCCTGCTGTCCTATGCCTTCATCCCCAGAGATGCCCTCTTTTATTCATGGAAGGTTGAGGATCCTTCGCTGCTGTGTACTGAATGATTGTGTTGGTGTTGGTATTGGTCTTTCTCAGTTTGTAAGCACTCGAAAAAAGTTACTGATCATTTTCCTGTTTTCTATTTTCTTTTTAGCCCCATCTGTTTTGATATGATTGAGGAAGCATACATGACGAAATGTGGCCACAGCTTTTGGTAAGATGATTCTGTTTTGTGAAATAGTCTTGTACACACATGTAGTCAGTGAGGTTATGTTTTTAAGACTCATTGTTATTATCCTGCAAATTGTGTTATTCCTTTACCTAGTGAAACTGTTTTCTTTCTTTTTTAAAAAAAAATTTTTTTTTTTTTTTGCTTTTTGGGAACACCGGCAATGCACAGGGGTTGCTCCTGGCTCTGCACTCAGGAATGACTCCTGGCGGTGCTCAGGGGTACCATATGGGATGCTGGGGATCGAACCCAGGTTAGCTATGTACAAAGCAACCGCCCTCCCCAGTCCCGAAACTGCTTCTGAGGACTGTTGAGGATCAAACCACATTGTGTAGGCTTCCCTTCCCTGAGGCTCACTCCTGGTGTTGACTGTGACAGAACCTTAACATTGACAGGATAGTAAGTTTACAGCAGGGAACCGGCCTGCTAAATACTTAGGTTTACGTAAACCTTTTAGAGGAAATTGTGGGGTGCTGGGTTAATGAGAGAAAAGCATGAAAGGACCCTGAACTCTCTGGCAGGATCTGTCAGGGGCTCCATTGAGCTGATTCAGAGTCGGAAAAGGACGGAAAGGATGGAAAACTCCGCTCTCTTCTTTCGTGCTTGGCTTGATGTTATCTTTAAACTACGGCATGCCACAATTTGTGTATTTAGCATTGTAGCTGCTGGAAAATCTACATGAAACAGAACTGACCGTTTTTAAGTCGGGTCGTGTTTTCTAAGTATATTCACATTGTTTTGCAAGGTGTCTGTGGATCGCTTTTATTTCGCAAAATTGAAGCTGTGCTTTTCATTTCCGCAGTGCCGGTCTCTGTCCATCCTCCGTTCTACGTGCTCTTTCTACAGATTTAACTATTCTAAAACGTGAGGTGCTAGTGTGGAGGGAATAGAGCTGTCTGTTTGTCCGTCGGGGGACATTTCCTTGGCCTCCTTATTAACCCTTGTTAATATGCTGCTTTGAATATGGGTGTATGAATATCTCTTTAGACCCTGCTTTTGCTTTTACTTTTTGAGGGTTATATCCAGGAACAATTGCTGGATTTTTTTTTTTTTTTTGCTTTTTGGGTCACACCGGCAGTGCACAGGGGTTGCTCCTGGCTCTGCACTCAGAAATTACTCCTGGCGGTGCTCAGGCGACCCTATGGGATGCTGGGAATCGAACCCGGGTCGGCCCAAGGCAAGCGCCCTACCTGCTGTGCTATCGCTCCAGCCCCACGATTGCTGGATTTTAACACTGATGATAACACGTTTTTTGTTTCAGCTGCTCTCTACGGTTTCACTACTATTTTACATAGGCAGTTTTTATAATTATTTCTTCACCAACACTGTTTTTAATAACAGTAATCATCCTAATGGTTATGTGATCTGATACCGATTTTTAATTCCTTTTTCTTATTTGGTTTGTGGTTGGTATATTCTATTTGTAATTAAACGTTATAAATTAGTCTTTTGGTATATTACTTTAGCCTTAGTGTGTTTTTTTTTTTTAATTCCTCTAGTTTGGGTCACACCCAGTGGTGCTCAGGGCTTAGTTGTGGCCCCACACTCAGGAATCACTCCTGGCAGTGCTCAGGGGACCGTAAGGGGTGGCGAGGGTCAGAACTGGGTGGCTGTGTACAAGGCCGTTAAACTACTGCTCTGGCCCCTAGGATTTCTGTTGTGTTTTGATAGTCTTTCTGTTCTAGTTTACATTGAAGTTAGCTTAGGTCTATCATTTTATTTCATTTAATTTTTATTCTGGGGCATTCGGAACCACACCTGGCGGTGCTCCGGGCTTATTTCTGGCTCTGTGTTCGTGGATATGAGTTGGGCATCAAACCGGGGCTGACTTCATGCTAGGGAATTGCTTTGACTCCTGTATTATCCGTCTGGTTCCCAGTGAGTCGGATTTTTTCGGGGGGCTGGAATGTAGGGGCAACACCCAGGCAGTTCTCAAGGCTTACTCTTGGCTCTGTGCTCAGGGACCACTCACTCCTGGTGGGGTTATGCACCATTTAAATTGCATGCATTTAAAACTCTGAACGTCCTTGGTTTTTCTATCTAGTAGATTTGTTTAATTATAACGTATTATCATAAACTTGATTGAATCAGTGCCCTGTGAATCTGGTTTATCATGTAAAAATATCAGCTGGGAAGAACTTTGTCGCAACTACAGCGGAGAAGAGGACTTGACAACTAATAGGCATTATTTTGTGACCAGCTAATCAGTCTGTCACTTGTTTCATCAAACCTATTTTCTATTTTCTTTGCTCATAGCTACAAGTGCATTCATCAGAGTTTGGAGGATAATAATCGATGTCCCAAATGTAACTATGTTGTGGATAATATCGACCATCTGTATCCTAATTTCCTGGGTGAGTCTTTGGAATGATCTTTGTATTTTTTGAAGTAGTCTCTCCCCCAAAGTGTACGCTGGCAATAATTGATTCAGTGGACCTAGCTTAGAGGTAAGCAAATCTGTCTCTTTTGACTCACCAGGGTGCTTTTCCCAGTCTTCCTAGGTTGTGACAGAAATTCTATACCATATGTTGTTAGTACCATATGATAATTATTTTTAAGCTTCCAAAAAGAAGAGACACCACTCTTCCCCAGATGGCTGGACAGAATGTGAGATCGAAGGAGCCGCCAGAGGTCTGGAACGCCTCCCCCACCCCCCTCTGACGCTCTCTCCCCCCTCCCTCTCCCTCACTTCCCCTCTCCCCCCCTCCCCTCTTCTCCCCGCCCTGCCTTGCCGTCAGTGCTGCCGCATGGGCAGAAGAGAGAAGCACCAAATGATCGGGAAAACGACTCAGATCTGGGACGTCTGCTCTGGGGGCCGGGAGGATGCGATCAGAGGCTGATCTGGGGAGGTGACGGGGAAAGTTTGGCAGTGAGAAAGACGGTCGTTGCCCGCAGGACTCCGGAGCCACGGAATGGATATTGTGGACGTCTAGGCAGAAAATCTGGTCAGGGAGCAGATGTGAGGGTGGGGGGGATGTCACATCTGGTGGTGCTCGGGAATTCCTCTGTACCGTCACGCCAGACCCATAACATACAGCGATTCTGCATGTTGAGACGTTTAAGATGATGTGGGAAAGCCCTGGTGTGAGAACTTTCGTTTTTTGTGTTTTGGAGCTCCCTCCTCGCGTGCTGGTCACGCATTCTACCATTGAGCTATCCTGCTGGCTTCTGAGTTAGGGCACAGATCAGATTTCGGAAAATGGATGGTCAGATACGGGCAGGAATCCATCGGTCAGAACCGGATCACGTGTTCGCCGCAGTGCTGGGGTGAATGACGGTCCTTGTGTAGGCTGGTTCAGAGTCAGCCCGGGAGCTGCCGGTGGGCTTTATTTAGCTCCTGAAACGGGGCAGTCTGACCCTGGGCATCAAGTCATCCTGAAAATCCATTAGGATGTGTTTGGGTGGGTGTCTGCTTAGAGAGTTCTACAAACACACACACACACACACACACACACACACAAGAAGAATGATGTCCTCGGTGTGTGTATTATAGAATAGTGTCTGATGTCACCCAGGGAAACCTCTGTAAGTGCCTTCCTCTGGGCATTGAAAACGGTTTAAGAAAGAGCATATTCTGAAGCATTGTTTTGTTGTCATAATAATCCTTTTCCACACATGGTTTTGGGGCCCCACGCAGTGGTGCTCAGGGCTTCCTCCTAGCTCGGAGGGACCCTGTGGGGTGCCTGGGATTGAACTTGGGTCAGCCACGTACGGAGCAAGTGTCCTCCCTCCCTGCTGGACGATCTCTCTGGCTCTTGTACTAATAGTAATTACGGGAAGTAGTAGCTACGGCTCATCATGGGCTTCTGGTTTGAAATGAAGCACCTCGCTTCATTTTATTTATTTATTTTTGGCTAGGCACCTTTTAATTTTTTTTTTTTTAAAAAAAAAGCTCCAATAGACGCTCATCTCAACAGAACAATTAGATTATGTGGTTGATGAAAAAATGCCAATCACCTCTGCTTTCTGTTTTTTGTTTCAGTCAATGAGCTTATACTCAAGCAGAAGCAGAGATTTGAGGAAAAGAGGTTCAAGTTGGATCACTCAGTGAGTAGCACCGTATGTTTCAACTCTTTTTTTACTATTTTGAAAACATATCCATGTGGTGGGGCCGGGGTGGGGGGTGGTTTAATAGTGATGTTAAAGCGTTGTGCGCCTTAGTGGACTTTTCTCGAGGGGGGTTTGTGTAGAATACTTTTTATTCAGTGAATATTCTTAACTATTATTTTAAAAATGTACTGATCGTCTTTGGAAAAGTCTGGTGGAATCTCACTGGGTCAAGGTCTTGGAATAGTTGCCCTTGAAAGGATTCTGCGGCAAGGTGGAACTAGGGGTGGTAGTTGGGAATTTTCTGAAGGTTTCTCAGCTGGACAGAACCAGCTCCTAATCGAGGCAAGTGAACATAAGTTGGGAGTGTTTTTCTAATACAGAGACAGTGAATGCGTAGACATGTGTGGAAAGTCTAACTTGAAGGCAGTAGTCGCCTGGGAGGAGGAGATTAGAACAGCGCGGTTCTTCCGTAGCTGTGCAATAAACATGTTCACTATCACTATCGCCCCATTGTTCATCGATTAGCTCGAGCGGGCGCCAGTAACGTCTCCTTTCGCTCCTGTCAGGTGCCAATTTAGCCCAGTGGCATACTGGGGGCTCTTTCAGGGTCAGAGGAATGAGGACCATCATTGTTACTGTGTTTGGCATATCGAGTACGCCACGGGGAGCTTGCCAGGCTCTGCCGTGCGGGCGGGATACTCTCTGTAGCTTGCTGGGCTCTCCGAGAGGGATGGCGGCTTTTGGGGCAGCCTCTAATCGCCTTTACAGGTGTTCCCTGTCAGGCATATATGCAGGCAGCAGACTCTCGGTAGCCTGCCGGGTTCTCTGAGAGTGAGAACTAGATAACGAGAGGTTGCGCGGCCACAAATGTGGCCGCGTGCTTCTGGGAGCTCGGTTTTATAATCTCGGGATTCTGGCCGTTGATGGGGTTACCTGGCAGTTGTCTAAAGTCACACATTATAACACGTGTAATAAACATGTTAGCAAGTGCAGATGTGGGCTTGTCTGAGCCTGGGGAAGACCGCCACTTGCTGAAGTTGCTGAGTTTCTTCTCTTTTTCAGAACGGCCACAGGTGGCAAATATTTCAGGATTTACTGGGAACTGACCAAGATAATCTTGACTTGGCCAACGTCAACCTCATGTTGGAGCTGCTGGTGCAGAAAAAGAAACAGCTGGAAGCGGTGCGTGACCTTGAATTTGCATTTCATCACATTGGAGACGATCTAGGTAGAGGGAGAAATAACGGGACGGTTGGCAGGAATCGCGTGCACATGTCGGGCGTGCCGAGGGCTTCTCGTCATGTTTTTGGTGTTAGGGCTGAACCCCAGTCTCGGTTGTGAGGAAGCACTGTGTCATTCAGGGATTGAGCCCAGGAACTGAACCTGGGCACCCGTTCTCCCTCACGGCCTCTCCTCAGCCCTGTTTCCGTTGTATCGGGGACGTTGGTCATTGCTTGTCTTTTCTGGATTTCTTCCTGGCCACACCGTCTCCTCCTCACACATGCGATTTGGAGGGAAGAGAGAGGCACAGTTGAGGGGCAGGGGAGACGGCGCAGAGGCTTCAGTTTCTTTCCAGGCCTTGTGTGATTATCCGAAGACAGAGTTGGGAGCAGTTCCCTAGAGCAAGCACTACTCCGTCTGACCCCCAAAGAGTCACACCCTCCCCCCACCATAGAAAAAAAAAACAGTTGGAATTTTTGAATTTCTGATCCCCTTCTATGGAGCAGGTGATTCACTCTTCTATTTTGAGAAAAACGCTGACATTTCCCCCACTGGTGATAGTTTAAGGAGAGTCTCTTTGGGGAGCACAGAGGCACTGAAAAGTGTGTTTGCTGTGTGGGCCACCGTACTGAAGACCCAGGTGTGGACCGATTATGAGAACTTAATTTCCTCCACCGTTTTTCCCTTCTCTTGCTGCGAAAACTCTCTCCTCTTTTTTTAGCCTTATGACTTGGAATCGAACAAAGACAGGGATCTTAACTGTGGATTGCCAAGTCTTTTCCTTTTTCTCTTTTTGCTTTCTGGGCGATGCACAGGGGTCAAATCCTGTCTCTGCACTCAGGAATCGCCCCTCGTGGGGCTCGGGGGACCCTATGGGAAGCCGGGGATCGAACCCGGGTCAGCTGCATGCAAGGAAAACACCCTCCCCGCTGTGCTGTGGCTCCAGCCCCTCATCTCAATTCTTTTTAAGGCATTTTGTTTTGTTTCCTTTTGGGGGGCCACACCCGGCGGTGCTCAGGGCTGACTCCCGGCTCTGCACTCAGGAATCACTCCTGGCGGTGCTCTGGGAACCCTGTGGGATGCCGGGGATCAAACCCGGGTCGACCACGTGCAAGGCAGACGCCCTCCCCGCTGTGATACTGCTCCAGCCCCCTGCAAAGTCTTTCTTGAAAAAAGAATTTGAACTTGTGGAGTGATGGTTCAAGTGGGTAGGGTGTCCGCCTTGCATATGGCCAGCCTAGATTTGATCCACAACCCCTCGTGTGTTCCCTCAAGCCCGCCAGAAGTGATCCCTGAGTGCAGAGGTAGGGGTGAGCCCTGAGCACTGCTGAATGTGGCTGGAAAACAAAGCTAAAAACAAAAACTGGGTTTTTTTTGGCTCTCTCAGCTTCTTTCGATGCTCGCTGGGGGAGGGGGACTGCGTCCCGGTTTTTTGGGGGTGTTCACACACACGTGGCTCTAATACAGCTGGACACTGTGGTGCTGTTGTTCACCGACCGCTGAGCTGCCAGGCTCACAGTGCAGCGTGGCCTTGAAAGCCTTGGGCACCGTCGGTACCCCGGGGATTTGAACTCCTGCCCATACATCTGCTCAGCTCAGAGCCCTCCAAGCCCAGGAGAGGGGATCTTAGGGTCTAACCTCCCGCTGTGATTTTTGTGTGATACTATTTGGCTGGAGCGATAGCACAGCGGGTAGGGTGTTTGCCTTGCACGCAGCTGACCCGGGTTCGATTCTTCCGCCCCTCTCGGAGAGCCCGGCAAGCCACTGAGAGGATCCTGCCTGCCGCCTGCATGTGGCAGAGCCTGGCAAGCTCCCCGTGATGTGTTCGATATGCCGAAAATGGTAACAGCAAGTCTCACAATTTGTTGTGAGACGTTACTAGTGCCCGCTCGAGCGACTCGATCAGCAACGGGTGGACAGTGCGACAGTGCTACTGTTTGGCTGGGAATGAGCGGGGCTGGGTAAGAGTAGATAAACAGAGTAGATGAACTATAATTCCTACATAGTTCTATAAAGGAGTTAATTCATAGGAGTGTCATTTGAAATAATGTTTCGGGGCTGGAGCCATAGCACAGCAGGGACAGTGTTGGTTTTGCACGTGGCTGACCCGGGTTCGATTCCCAGCATCCCAGAGGGTCCCCCGAGCACCGCCAGGAGTGATTCCTGAGTGCAGAGCCAGGAGTGAGCCCTGAGCATCGGCTGGGTGTGACCCAAAAGGAAAAAAAAAAAAATTGGGGCTGGAGTAGTAGCACAGCGGGTAGGGCATTTGCCTTGCATGCGGCTGACCTGGGTTCGATTCCCAGCACCCCACATGGTCCCCCAAGCACCGCCAGGAGTGATTCCTGAGTGCAGAGCCAGGAGTAACCCCTGAGCATCGGCTGGGTGTGACCCAAAAAGCAAAAAAAAAAAAAAAAGTTTCTTAAAACTAGTTCTAGTACTATTTCACAGTGATTCAATAAAATAAAAATAAAAAATCAACTAGTTTTAGTTGGTTTGGGGGAAAATGCCTTATGTTCAGAAATGCCAGTTAACAAATGGGAAAGCTGAATACATAGACGTAATGTATACAACTGTATTGTACCGGCTGATGGTGGTGTTAAAAAAAAATGAACTGTTAGAATTTGAAAGAACAATAATGATTTTCTATTTTAGGAATCACATGCAGCCCAACTGCAGATCCTCATGGAATTCCTCAAGGTTGCCAGAAGAAATAAGAGAGAGGTATATTTAATATATTTTACAATATGTTTTGATGACTGTTAATGACTGTTTCCATTATGTTCATTTGTATAACGGGTCTCAGGCCTAAATAATTTAAACGTTTTATTTCATTCTTTTTAGAAAGTAGAAAAAGCTTATTGGAAAGTAGAAGAGAAAGGAAAAGTAACTATATGGGGAGGAACTGAGGTGTAGGACTTAATTTAAACGTTTTGAAGGTATTTGAATTTCCAGTTTTTCTTAAGCTTTGTTCTTTTAATTCTGACACTGTATGACTTGATATTTTAAAAAGTTCTTTCTGGGGGCATGCGGATTATAAAATGACTTAGCTCAGAGCTATAATGAATAGAAACTAATTATTAAATGACATCTTATCTCCGCCTGAAAGACATCTTAGGGACTTAGTAAAATTTTTGTAGCGAGGGTTACCCTGGCTAGTTGCTTTGGGGGAGTGGGGGCTCCGCTACAGTGCTCACGAGGTCCGGGGCCGACTTTCACCGACACTTGACCGGCTGGGCCAGATGGCTCCGAAAAAGGGCCTGAGGATGTGGTGCTGACTACAAGCGCTCTGATGCTGGGGTCCATCCGGGAGGGCCGTCTGGGGGGGGGGCTTAGAGGGTCTTCACACTGGGCAGATGCAGGATCCCCCCTCTCTGTGCTCTATTCCCGGCCTCACACTTAAGCGTTTTTCTTTTTTTTTCTTTTTTTTTTTTTCTGCTTTTTGGGTCCCACGCAGCGATGCTCAGGGGCACCTCCTGGCTCTGCGCTCAGGGATCACCCCTGGCGGTGCTCAGGGGACCCTATGGGATGCTGGGAATTGAACCCGCGTCGGCCGCGTGCAAGGCCAACGCCCTACCCGCCGTGCTATTGCTCCAGCCCCTTAAGCGTTTTTCTTGAGGGGAAATGCATACTGGGACAAGCAAGGCCAACACTAGAGAAATGTTTGGGAATGAAAACTCCGCCTCACGCAGGAGAACTAGTAAAATAGTTGTTTACGATGAATGAGCACATCAGTCAGGTGAATCCGTTTCATAGCCAGAATGCTCTACTAGGATGTGAAATTCTGATTTTTTTTTTTTTTTTTTTGCTAAAAATTCTTCAGTCCCTTCATACTTGTACAGAATTTGGGGAAATTGTAGAGCAGTTATCTGTTTTCTTGGTATTAAGCTAAAATAACTTTGGAAACGACTTTATGCGTAAATTCCTGTCTCAAAACTGTGCTAGAGTGATAGTACAGCGGGTAGGGTGTTTGTCTTGTATGCAGCTGACCTGGGATCGATCCCTGGCATCCCATGTGGTCCCCCAAGCACCGCCAGGAGTGATTCCTGAGTGCGGAGCCAGGAGTGACTCCCGGGCATCTCTGGGTGTGACCGAAAACGCAAAAAAAAAAAAAAAGCTATTTTTATTTTGCGTGTCATCCTTGCGCAGGGGCCATGCTAATCTTCTCTGTATCGTTCCAATTTTAGTATATGTGCTGTCGGAGAGCCCGGCAAGCTACCGAGAGTATTCGATATGCCAGACACAGTAACAACAAAGTCTCCAATGGAGACGTTACTGGGCCCGCTCGAGCAAATCGACGATCAACGGGAGGGCCTTTACCTTTACCTTTATTTTTATTTTGAGTTGTCTAAGGATACGTCTAATTAATTTTTTTTATGTGCTATGTTCTTTTTAAAATAACTTGATGAGGTTAGAGCAATAGCCCAGCGGGTAGGGCGTTTGCCTTGCACGCGGCCGACCGGGGTTCAATTCCCAGCATCCCATAGGGTCCCCCAGGCACCGCCAGGAGTAATTCCTGAGCCAGGAGGAACCCCTGAGCATTGCTGGGTGGGACCCAGAAAGCAGAAAAATAAAATAAGTTGATGGATGGTTTAATTTTGATGAGTAACTTGCATTGCCAGGATATTCTGTTTTCTGAATTTATCACTACTCCTTTTTTGATTATTCATTCTTTATTTTATTTGGAGGACAGATTGCTTCACTTGGTGGCGCTCAGAGCTTACTCCTTGCTCTGTGCTCAAGAATCACTCCTGTGGATACTTGAGAAAACGTATGTGGTGGTGCGAACGGAACCGGGTTTGGCCACATTTGAGGCAAAAACCACAACCCCTGAGCTCGCTGAGAGGAGATTCATAATCAAACCTAAGCAGTCGTTTGATTATTGATTATGAACGTGTAAATGAAACAGTTTGAGTGAACGGTCCAAACATGATATTTCCCTATTTAAGGCTTTCATAAGCCTTAGGCCTTTTGATGTTTTTGAAGTCTTTTTTTTTTTTTTTTTTTTTTGCTTTTTGGGTCACACCCGGCGATGCACAGGAGTTACTCCTGGTTCATGCACTCGGGAATTATTCCTGGCGGTGCTCGGGGGACCATAGGGGATGCTGGGAATGGAACCCGGGTCGGCCGCGTGCAAGGCAAACGCCCTCCCCGCTGTGCTATCGCTCCAGCTCCTGAGGAGTCTGTTATTATTTAGAACGGATTTTTTAGATTGAACAGGAACTCGGCAGACCGACAGCTGTCAAGAGAACGACAGCCCTCGTGCTTGCCGTGCATATGGCCAGTCACCTTTAGATTCCCAGCACCACACATGCTCTCCCCCAAACCCCTCTGCTCGTGATCCCTGAGCACTGAGCCAGGAGTACGCCCTGAGCACTTCTGGGTGAGTCTTAAAAGCCAAATAAACGAAATAAAAAGTAGTGCTTCTGAAATCTGCCCTGCCCCGCGAAGCTGACAGGCTGGCTTATGTTGCCACAGCTCTGGGTGCCGCCAGGAGACAAAAGGGCCATGAGACAGGCCTCCCTGCTCGTGCCTGTCGGTTCCCTGGCCTTCCCTGCACGTCGGGTGCGCCGCCTTGGTGGCCGCCGCACCTGCAGCTATTGGTGTCAAAGAACCTCGAGCTTGGGGCTTGCTGGCAGACCTTCTGGTGCTTGCTTTGTAGGGAAACCCTTTGGATGTTGGTCCGAGAGTAACTGCCTTCTGTCCCTCAGGAAGTCGGGATTTTCCCCCCTTGCCAGGGCACAGGCTGTCTACACGTGCTTCGCTGGGATTTTTCTGTTAGACTTCTGAGTTGATTTTGCCGTTCATCTTGTTATCTTGACTTTAGTTTGAGTCTCCCATGATCCTTTGGGAACCCAGCCAAGAAACTTTTTGTTTTGAGCCAGCGGTGCTCTCCCAGCAGTGCTCAGGGCTGACTCCTGGCTCTGTGCTCTGGGATCACTCCTGGGGGTGCTTGGGGCACCCGGTGGCGTGCTGGGGATTGAACCCGAGTGAGCTCCTATTTCTCCAGCCTAGGTCAATAAACTTTTAAAATTATCTGTTACTTTGATTCTGGGCTGGAGCGATAGCACAGCGGTCGGGCATTTGGCTTGCACGCAGCCAGCCAGGCCGAGCCAGGTTCGATTCCTCAGCCCCTCTCGGAGAGCCCGGCAAGCTACCGAGAAAGCTACCTGTGACGTATTCAATATGCCAAACGCAGTAACAACAAGTCTCAAAAATGGAGACGTTACTGGGCCCGCTCGAGCAAATCGATGAACAACGGGAGGACAGGACAGGACAGGACTTTGATTCTATTTCATAAATTTCTATGTGATTGAGTATAATAGCAGTGATTCATAACCATATTAGTCTAGAAAATATAGTTGATTAATAGCTAACTCATTTAGTGCAGATAGAATGAAGTGTGTAGTTACATATTTTTGTTTAATTTTTATTTCTTTTTTTGCTTTTTGGGTCACACCCGGTGATGCACAGGGGTTCCTCCTGGCTCTGCACTCAGGAGTTACTCCTGGCGGTGCTCAGGGAACCCTAAGGGATGCTGGGATTCGAGCCCGGGTCGGCCGCGTGCCAGGCAAACGCCCTCCCCGCTGTGCTATCGCTCCAGCCCCTACATATTGTTTTTAAAGGTCTTAATCTGTCGTGTAATTTATACTAGTATACTTTGAATTCATTTAAATATAAAACAAAAACAATAATAAAAAGTAAAGCGAGTACAGACAAACCCAAAGACACCCTGTTTTTAAATTTAATTTTCTAAGTTTAATTAACACACAGTCTTTGAAAGCTAAATTCCAGTTGGGGTGTGATGAGTCCTGGTTCAGGTACTGGTACCCACCAATCAAACAAGTTTGCTTTTCCCGTTTATCACGTTTCGTTGTTGGCACTTCTCCACTAGTAATTTGGGCTATTAAGAATTACACACTTCACTTCCTTTTTCCCTGGTGAGGACTGTATAATGTCTGAGGCCCACAGCAACCCCTTACGCTGGTCATGTGTTGCTCGCAACTTACCCTCTCGTGACTTAAAACTTTCACTGTCCCGGGTGGGCAGTCTTGGTGCAGTCTCTGTGACCCAGTGCTTTGGGCTCAGCATTTCTCACTGTGCCACGAGCACGGTGTTGGGCTGACGGCAGTAATCTCCAGGTCAGACTAGGAACCCAGCCAGCTCACTTCCTGGTCGTTGGAATGAGAATCCGGCTTCTTGCTGCGGGGGTGTCTTTTGCAGGCTAGTTGACGTCCGCCTGAGAGTTTGTCTGAAAGTAAGAGAAGGCGTGGGTGCTGTGGACGTCACGCATTTGGGTGCCTTAGTCTCGGGACCTGTTCCCTAGGTCTGGCCCCCACGCAGAGGGGCAACTCCAAAGAGGTGAGGACCTTTGGAAATGATCTTAGAGCCTGCCCACTACCGCCCTCCGAGAATGCAGGTACTTAGAGGAATGGGCTCCTCCCTTTCTTCACAGTTACATTGAACCGAAGGGCTTCAGGGGCCGTGCAGAAGAGTTCTGTCTGAGAATTTGCCCCGGCAGTTTGAACCCCTGTCTTTCATTTCATTTCCAAATACTTGGGAGCGGTTTGGTGACTGCTTAATGTTTTAGGACAGTTTTGATCAGTTTTGATGAGTGTTCTGGGGTTGCTCAAGGAAGGATTGGACAGGTCAGCCGCATGCAAGGAACATGCCCTAGGCCCTTCGCTATCTTGTGGGCCCTTAAAAAGTTCTTAGCAAAACTACAGTGGAACCTATAGCATGACCATCATTTAATCACTGTCCCAATTAAACAGGTCATTCGTAAGACCCCCTCGAGTCCCTTGGCTGTCCTTTCCAGATTATCACCGCCTCAGCTGGTCATCCTCCTTAATACTTTCGCTGGTCATGTTCCCGTTGGTCTTTATCTTAGTCCCAGTGTAAGTCAAGCTCTAGCTTTTGAATTTACATCAGTGTACTTCTGGAGTGTCCAGTTGCCTGTCCTTGATTCAGTGTTGAGTGTATATCGTTCTATATGACTGTAGTTGATTTTCTGTGTTCATATAGTCGGAGAGTTTGTGAAAGAATATTATCCCCCGTTTTTAAAAAAAATATATGATTTAGTGATGGACCTTCAAATTGTTTTGTTGAGGAGCGTCCACAAGCCACGCAGTTATCACATACAAGCGCGCACACATCTCCAGGTGAGACAGGTACAGCATGTGAATGGTGTCCTTGCAGAGGGAGGGTTCAGGGGTCATGGGCATGCATAGCTCCAAAGTTAGGCGCTAAGACCAAACTTGGCTTCCTCCTTAGTGCAAATGTTCCTGGTTTTGTTAGTTGGGTTTTGTTGGGGGTGCCGGGAATCGAACCCGGGATGTGGACTGACTCCCGCGTGTGAGGTGAGCGTGTGCTTGCTCCAACCCCTCACCCTCTCCCCGGACTGGCACTGGGGTCTTGCTGCCAGTTGCCTTGCCCCAGTTTTGCCAATCTTGGGCTAGGATTGCTGTCTCTGTGGTTCTAATTTGCATTTCCAGGCAGCCGGGAGCTTAAGCCTTTGGCGCTGTTCTGTTGGCCAAGGCATTCGTTCGTTGCTTCACAAATGCTTCCACCTTTTCTCTTTCGTTATTTAATGATTTGCTATTTATTTATATCTGTTAGAATGCTCTACTTCTCTGTCACAAACTATTCCCCCCCCCCCAGCTACTTTTCCATTGTCTAATTATGTCCCCTGATTAGCAGATGTTTCTGTCAATTACAGTGTCAAATTTATTTGTCTTTCTTGCTGTAATGATGCCTTCGTCAGGTGAAGAATTCTTCCCCTCAGGTCCTAAAGACAATCTGCTGCATATTAAATCTACTGACAACTTTCTTCCTTTATCTTTCACATTCAAAACATAGTCTGCTAGGGAACGTACCTCTGTGTAGCAGTGTGGGGACTTTCTGGAGTGGCATTTGTTTGAGTGTCTTGAATTAGAGTTTATCCTTTCTGGATGCTCTGACGTATCACCTTTGTTCTTTGTTTTATATCATACATTGTTGTACGCACACACACACACACACACACACACACACACACACAGAGCCATATTTCTCAGCTCCCTTTTTTGGCTTTGCTACTCTTTTTGTCTGTTGTTTTCGCTTTTCAGCCATACCCAGATGTGCTCAGGACTCACTCCTGATTCTGTTCTCAGGATTCCTGGTGGTGCTGAGGGGATCATATGCCAGAGATTGAACCCGGGTCAACTCCGTGCAAGACAAGAATCTTACCTGCTGTCCTGTCTCTCAGCCCCTGATGCTCTGTTTGTTCATCATCATCCTTTTTTTTTTTGGGAGGGGGGGTCACACCTGGCAATGCTCAGGGTTTCCTCCTGGCTCTGCACTCAGGAATTACTGGTGGCAGTGCTTAGGGGACCATATGGGATGCTGGGAATCGAACCCAGGTTGGCTGCTTACAAGGCAAACGCCCTCCCTGCTGTGCTATTGCTCCAGTTCCCCCCCCCCCCATTTCTTATTTTCTGTCTTGAGGGCCATACCGCATTTTATTAAATGCTAGAACTGTTAAGCGCTGACTGTTCTCCCTAAACAAAATCTCAATTGTTCATTTCTCTTTGAATTTCTTGGACCTTTAAAAAATGGTGGGTGCATTTCCAAGGTAAAACTGTTGACATTTTTTATTGGAACTACTTGGATTCTGTTAATCAGTTGGGGAGACTGTTCTGTAAAATCCTGAGTCTTTTAAATCCATGAACATGCTATTTCTCTGTGTATCTTTAGGCCTTCGGAATGCCCTTCAAAATTTTGATGGTTTGGTTTAGGGTGTTACCCTTTTCATCTTTTATTGTAGATTGGTTCTTCAGCCTCCAGTCATTTTGATGCTCATGTAAATTATGTTGATGTCTTTAATTTCATTTTCTTACTTATTTGCTGCTGGTGTGAGAGAAATACAATTTTATACGTGAAAGAATTTTTTTTTTTGTATCCCGCAATATTCAACTCATTAATCCTAATTCTAATAACTTATTTGTCTCTTGTTGTTTTCTGTGTACTCGTCATCATCTGCAAATAATAAGTTTAGATTCTGCCTTTATGATCCTTATATCTTTTATTTATTTTTCTTGTCTTACTCTGCTGGCTAGGACTTCCGGTACAGTGATGCATAGAAGTGGTCATAGCGGGGCAGCCTAGTCTCCGTGCTGATCTCAAAGTGAAAGCTTTCGACGTATCACCATAGGTATGAGCTTTTTTGTAGGTTTTTTTTTTTGTTGTTTTTTTTGTAGGTACATTTGTCGTACAAGGAAGTACATATCTATTCCCAATTTCCCAAGAGGATTTTTCCCCCCCTTAACCATGAGTGGGGTAAATATTTTATAAATTGCTAATGATTCTGAGATGAAAAACATCTTTTTATTCTATTGATACACATGACTTCGTTGATGTAACTTTAAAAAGCAAGCTGACTTTGCCTATTGGGTGAGCAACCGTCTTGATGGGCCCGAGAATATCCTTGTTGAATCACTGACCGTGATTGACATTCTCGGTCTCTCGTGCTGACGTAAAGCAAACCGCATCGTGCGTATTTTTTTCTGAATTGCTGGGTTTGCTGATACTTTGTGTAGGAATTTGACATCTCAGTCATACTGTTGCCTGACTTTTTTTCTCTTACACCGAACTTGTCGGTGTTGCTCTACGCCCGTGTGAGTTGGAGCTTGTGCTTTTCTGCTCTGCTTTCTGGAAGAATCCATGAAGTTCAGGGGGACTGTCTTTGCAGGGTGACAGACAGCCTTGGTAGAAGCTAATAGGACCGCTTGTTTGCTGAACGTTTTAAACGGTCTCCGTTCGTTTCGACGGGTTTATTCAGATTTTTGTTTCCCTGTGGGCATGATGCCCTTTCAGTTGTCTGTTTCATCTGATTTCCAAGTTTCTTGGTCTCCGCCTGTCGTGCTGACTGGAGTGCCTGTAGGATGCCCTTCCTTTCTGATTCTGCCTCACGGTGCCTGGCCTTTTCTTCCTCGGTTCTTCCTGGACTCTTACCCAGGATGTGTTTTTTTTATGACTCAGTCAAAAATCAAGTTTGGACTTTGTGTACCGTCTCTTTTAGTTTTTTGTTTTCTGTCTTATTCGTTCACGGTCTTCGTTATTTTTTTCCCCCTTCTGTTTTGTTGGGCTGGAGCGATAGCATAGCAGGTAGGGCATTTGCCTTGCACGCGGCCGACCCGGGTTCGATTCCTCCGTCCCTCTCGGAGAGCCAGGCAAGCTACCGAGAGCATCTCACCCGCATGGCAAAGCCTCGCAAGCTCCCCGTGACGTATTCGAGATGCCAAAAACAGTAGCAACAAGTCTCACAATGGAGACGTTACTGGGCCCGCTCGAGCAAATCGATGAGAACGGGAGGACAGTGACAGTGACAGTGTCTGTTTTGTTCCTTTCTAGTTGGTTACTTTGAGTATCTATATCATGATGGCAGCATTGTTTGGGGGCTCGGGGCCATTCCCAGTGGTTCTGGTGGTGCTTAGGGGCTACTCTTATTTCCGTGCTCAGGGATCACACCTGGCAGTGCTCAGGGGGCCGTATGTGGTGCCAAGGATTGAACTGGGCTAACTTCGTTTGCGATTAAGCTTGCAAAGGCCAGCACTTTCCCTCTCCCTGTGTTTTAGTTTTTATTTTGGGGGTGTGGGGGGAGCACTCCTGGCTCTGCACTCGGGAATCACTCTCGGTGGGGCTCAGGGGCCCCTATGGGATGCCGGCGATGGGACCCGGGTGGGCCACACTAGACCCGTACCTGCTGGACTGTTGCCCTGGCCCCGGGGCAGTGGTTTTCTTTGAGCTGCGTCTGGTGATGCATCGCGTTTCTTGTTTTCTTGTTTCTGGCCCCTGCATTGAGTCCCAGCCAGGGGGCTGCGAATGGCCGGTCTGGGAGACCCCTAAGGACTGCAGAGTCAAGCGACTGCAAGCGCCGAGGGCACGTGACCGTGCCCGCCACCCTCTGTCGTGACATCACCGGTTCTGTGACGGTGTGCACTCTCCTCCTGCCTTGGTGTCCCTGGGCTTGTACTGACCTCTCCTTTCCCCTTTGCTGCTGTCGCTGCGGCGACCGGGAGTCACGCACACCTTTGGCTCGGGTCCTTGCGGGGTGTGCCTGCTTCTAGTTGGTGCCCTGACCGTGACCGCTGGGCCGCGCGGGGCGTTGCCGGGGGCCAGGCGCCGAGACTGACCCCTGCCCAGCGAAGGCTGTCCTGCTGAGCCCTCCCGGCCCCCGGGTCCCTTTCTGAACCGCGATGTTCCCTCTGTCTCCTCCCACTCAGCCCCTCTCCAGACGGAAACGGGCCGATTTCCTTTCTTGTTCGAGTGTGAGCCCTTAGGATTTGCCCGCTGCCCGCTTCACGTGTGGAATCAGGCCACGGCCTCGGGAGCATTCTCTCTCTCCTGTTCAGCCTCATAGCTTTCCCTCTGGAAAGACTCGGCCAGTTCTCCAAGTCCGCCTTGCCACTTCATTTCAGATCTAATTCCAGTTACCCCAGCGGCCTCCCCCCGCCCCCCTCCGTTTCTCATCTAGTTTCGGGACAATCTTGTATTTTCCGTATCCCCTGTGCGTGCCGTGGGTTTCAGTGACGGGCTTCCAAGCTGGCTTGCCGCCTGGCCAGAGTGCCGTGAAGGCGAGGCTACAGTTGTATGGCACAGCAGTAGGGCGTTGGCGTTGCACGCAGCCAGCCCGGCCGAGCCGGGTTCGATTCCTCCGCCCCTCTCGGAGAGCCTGGCAAGCTACCCGTGAGGTACTCAATATGCCAAACACAGTAACAAGAAGTCTCACAATGGAGACGTTACTGGGCCCGCTTGAGCAAATCGATGAACAACGGGAGGACAGTGTTTGTTTTTGTTTGTTTGCATCTTTATTTGGGCGGGGGGAGGAGTGCTCCCAGGCGGTGCTCAGGAAGCTCAGGCTGCCTCAGTGGCCCTCAGACAGCTGGGCGGCTGGTTCAGAGCAGGGGCTCAGCTTGGGCCCTCTGGTGCTGGGGACAGTTTTTAAATCCTCTTCTAACCAGCACTTAGCAGGAATGCCGAGGATCGCTCTTGTTCATATTTAAATTAATAATGTATCAGCTCTCTTATCAGCTGTGATGTATTGCTCCGGAAGAAACGGAACCAACGTTAATAAATTGTAAATGGATCGCAGAGCCTTAGCAGGCATTGAGTGGAAATTAATTAATAAGAAATGTTCAGGGAGTGCAGAGCCGCAAGGTGATTAACAGCGTGAAGTCTGGAGCAAGGCCAAAAGCTAGTCTTGGTTCGAACTCCAGCCTTTACCACCGCCCGCGTGATCTGTGCAAGGGATTTGTGGGGTTTTTTTTTTTTTTGGCTTAATGTGTAATGCCTATTTCACACCTCACTCAAGTGCCGCTTACGTATTACTGTTCCTGTTTCTTTACATTTAAGAATTTTGGTTTATTCCATTTGGGTTAGAATGGGATAGGTCTGTGGTGATGGTTTTCCATGTCGTGTTTTCGGATAGCAGTCGTGTTAGAATTTTTCTTTTCATCAGACCATTTAATACTTAGTAAAATTCGGAATACAGACGCATGTTTGAGAATTGCGATTGTTTGCAAACAGCTTAGATCTGATGAAAGAGGAACGGTTGAGTATGTTCTAGAATGTGATCCATCGGTTCAGGTGTTTGCATTGGGGCTGGAGTCTGTGCTCTGTGTGCCAAGGCACCCGGTTCCCCGAGCTTCGCCGGGAGTCATCCCCAGAGCTGGGAGGGCTCCCTGAGCACTAACCACTGGCTGTGGCCCATCTTCTCCCCCAAAAGTTTGCATTTTAACGGTATAGGACAGGATTACGGAACAGTAGGTAAAATACTCTGATCAGACAATGCTAAGATGTCAACTTGTGAGTGTTTTGGGATGAGACTGATGGTGTATTTTGTATTCATGGGTATTTTTTTTTAGGGGGGGGAATGCACAACCAACAGTGCCCAGGGGCTGCTCTTGGCAATGTTTGGGGGACCCTGTGGGATGCTGGGGATTGAACCCGAGTCAGCCACGTGCCAGGCAAACGCCCTCCCTCCGTACTATTGCTCTGGCTCCTGACTTTTCTTTTTCAAACGGGGCGAGTAACTGACGTCCTAACGTTAGCTGCTGACAGGTCCATGAACTAAATTGAAAGTGGACTGGACCGCTACGTGCCAGTTAATTCATCCCGTCAGTGTTGCTGACGTCCTGCTTGGCATAGGTAATTCTTGTTTAAAGGACACTGCAGTTCTTCAATATTGGCTCCCATTTTTGCATTTTATCACGGGAACTTCCTGCTCCTCTTTTCTGTGGGGCGGGGGTCAAACCTAGGGTCTCAGGCGCGCAAAGCGTGCTTCCCTGCTGAGCGGTGCCCCTTACCTCCTTCCAGCACTTTCTGCCCCTGGTTTTTCATTCCTGCAACTTGCCATGAGCACGCAGTTCCCGCGAAACCGTCTTCCGAATGTCAAGTTCTTTTGTGCTCGTGGCGGTGCCATGCATTCTGGTTTGATGTAGGTTTTCCCGCTTCTTCTGTTCACAGCAGCTGGAGCAGATTCAGAAGGAGCTAAGTGTTCTAGAAGAGGATATTAAAAGAGTGGAAGTAAGAGATCAAGAATTCCTCCCGCCTCTAGCTGTTTGTCGATTTCCTGAAATTGTCACTTTTCTTTAAATTGCTGCACTAAATTTATGGGATTAGTCTGTTACGTAGAAAATAACAGATGTTACTTTGATTTTAATTGAGTGCACTTTTGTAGAAAAACCTTCTGAAATCTTAATGAAAATATATTCTGATGTTGGCTGTGCAGTGCTTTATTGCCATAATTAGCCGTGGGTAGATTGAAAAATGTTATTTAATTTTCTTGGTGTGCCATCATGTTAACTTAAATAAATTCCTGCAAAACCCTCGGTTGTTGCCATCAAAATGATGTCACAGTCCTGCTCTTTTATTAACGATTTGTTATATTTACTGTGCATTACTAAGTGCTGAGGTTAACTTAAAAGAAGGTATGAGAATATATTCATTACCAATAGCTAGGAATCTTTAGTATTTGGTAATTTACATCTCGGAATCCAAGAGAGACTTCCTGGGAGACGCATGGGCGACAAGGATGTGGGATTCTTTTCCTTTAGCTATATTTTAAATTCAGAATGTACTTACAGTTGACATGTTAGCGTTTCCTTTTTTGACATGTAGACCGTTTTCAGTAATACCGGGTTCGGTGTTGAGTGGCAGTTCAGTATCCCATGTGGGTCCTAACCTCTGCCCCTGGTTCGACTGTCTGGTTGAACTGAGGTCGGCTTAGCCAGAAATCACTCTGTGATTATGTTTCTGTGGTGGGTTTTTAAAATGTGTGCACTTTTCCCATTGATCACAATGTAGCACATATAAAACCTTCAAAAGTGGGGTGCTGGAATAATTTCGTCTGTGATCTAATAGTTGCCTGGGAGGCTGTCCCTGAGTACAAAGATAATCTTTTTAATCAGTGGTCAAAGGTCATTATTAAGCAGAGCCTATGCTTGAATCCCAAGGAGTGTTCCGGTATTTTTCTTACTATTTGCAAGGGGAGGTTTTTTTTTTTTTGTTTTTTTGTTTTTGTTTTTGTTTTTGTTTTTGCTTTTTGGGTCATACCCGGCGATGCACAGGAGTTACTCTTGGTTCGTGCACTCAGGAATTACTCCTGGCAGTACTCGGGGGACCCTATGGGATGCTGGGAATCGAACCTGGGTCGGCTGCGTGCAAGGCAAATGCCCTCCCCGCTGTGCTGTCGCTCCAGCCGCGCAAGGGGAGTTTTTAATGGCAGTGCTGGACGTTCTCCTCTTCCGCACTGCAGAGCTGAGCCTAACGGTTCACTTGACTGTGCTGTTGATATTGATCCCTCGATTATTTTTATCCCGGATTTCCAGCTAGTTCACATATTTCGTTGAAAATATTCCCATCGGTCTTTTCTGTAATCGGTGGCTTCATCGGCGATTAGCAAAATTTGCTGAAGAGCTCCCTGTTCTTTGGGAAAGTGTGCTACAGAAAAGACTTGTCCTTCAATCATTTAGATAATTCAAAATAAACCCACCCAGGGGTCTGGAGCGGGGCCGGAGAGATAGTCCAGCCCAGGGTGTCCGATCTTAGCGTGTGTGCTCTGCATGCAGCTGACCCGGGTTCCTCACTGGCATCCCATCTGGTTCCTTGAGAACCAGCGAGAGTCATTCTAAGACCTAAGAGCAGAGGGAGCAGTTAAGCCCCGAGCACTGCTGGGTGTGGCCCCAAAACAGAACGGGAAAAAAAAGTGTGGGGAAGGAGTTTGGAGAGTTAGTGCCAACCCCAGTTGGTTCGCCGGCACTGCAGACGGTCACGCCTGAGCCAGGAGTGATCCCTGGAGCACATCCGGCCTAGGCCCACCACCAACCCGCGTTAGAGACCTTGTGAAATTTGGCCCTGGAGATAGAAAGGACTTAGCGAGAACTTGGGGTCGGGAAGATGTCATTGTGATGTCCCCGTTTTGCGTTTGACTGTCAGACAACTCTAATGGAAATAATTCTGCTTTCAGGAAATGAGCGGCTTATACTCCCCCGTCAGCGAGGATAGCACGGTCCCCCAATTCGAAGCCCCTTCTCCGTCACACAGGTACAAAGCTTCAGACTTCCCGTTGCTGAGGATTGATGTTTTTTAAAATGCACATATGGTACCATGACTCGGGAGCATTTTTCATGTAATGTACAAAAACCCCTGAGAAATTACTTTTGGTCATGATCTAGCAGTGAGAGGTTTGGATGGCCCATCTGTTTCCTTACTGCTTTGAATTTTCTTGCCAGGAACCAGTCAGTAGAGTATTAGAAGGTTACGAACTGTTGGATTATGAGTTTGATACATTTCTTTTTTGGGGGGGGGGGGGGGTCACACCCGGCAATGCACAGGGGTTACTCCTGGCTCTGCACTCAGGAGTTACTCCTGGCGGTGCTCAGGGGACCATATGGGATGCTGGGAATCGAACCCGGGTCGGCCGCGTGCAAGGCAAACGCCCTGCCTGCTGTGCTATCTCTCCAGCCCTGAGTTTGATACATTTCTTGAGATGATCTGAATTCAGCTCAGACAGAATTAAAATGTGTAATTTGGGGGCACGAAATGGAAATCGTAGGGGCCTATTTGATGAAGTGAAGCCTTTCACTTTCTCCCAGCTTTTTGCGTTTTTTTTCTTGGCAGATCACTTTCGCCAGGCTTTAAAACGAGGGCATTCTAAGTGCTAGTACAGCGGGTAGGTGTTTGCTTTGCACGCGGCCAGCCCAGGTTCGATCCCCGGCATCCCGCATCTTCCTCCAGCGCCGCCAGGAGTAATTCCTGATTGCACAGCCAGGAGGAACCCCTGAGCATAGCTGGGTGGGACCCAAAAAAAAGAAATGAGGGCGTTAGACCTGTTGGTTTCGATCTTTTATCTCCCTCTAACAGGTTTGACTAAGATCTCCCTTCTGTTCCCCGGCAGGGCCGGAAGGCGCGTTCCTCTCACTCGTGACTATTTCCCTCCAGTTCAGAGGAGTGGTCACGGGAACGAGTCTTTTATGTTTGTGAGGGAAATGTCTGAGGCCCCTGCCAGCTTTAAAGTTCTTTTTGGTGCATTATCTATTACCTAAGGGCTGGAGCGAGCTGGCACAGCGGGGATGGAGTTTGTCCCCGCAGCGCCGCCAGGTGCGTGAGCCAGGAGGAACCCCTGAGCATCACCGGCTGTGACCCGAAAAAAACAAAGAAATAAGTGAAACAAAATGAAATGGTTCCTGCAGGAGCCAGGTGGAGAGGGGGGCGTGTGTGTCCTCTCAGTTCGGGAACTCTCGAAGCCGGAAGGGAAAGTTCAGGGTCCGGGAGAGATGAGAGGCGGTTGCATTGAAAAGCAGCAGATCGTGCAGAGGGCGGAGGATTTTCTAGTCTAGGGAAAAGCAGGAGAATTGCTGAAAAACTCCTGCAGAGTTGTTCTCAAAAGGAGATGCTGGCAGAGTGAGTGAGTCTGGTTAACAACTGAAAAAAAGAGAAACAGGCCAAATGGAATTGTCATCAACAGAATTTTTTTTTTTTTTGCTTTCTGGGTCACACCCGGCGATGCACAGGAGTTACTCCTGGTTCATGCACTCAGGAATTACTCCTGGCGGTGCTCGGGGGACCCTATGGGATGCTGGGGATCGAACCTGGGTCCGCTGCCTGCAAGGCAAATGCCCTCCCCGCTGTGCTATTGCTCCAGCCCCTCAAAAGAATGTTTTGATTTTTTTTAAACAAATAATTTGCATGCCACTTGAGGTTTGAAACACTTGGGGGGAAATTATGTACTCTTAGCAAATGACGCTTAAGATGAAGATGTGAAATTAAATGCGCTGAGGAAAATGTTAACATGATTTTTTTTTTTTTTTTAAAGAAATAGCATAGGGTTGGGGCTGGAGCCGTAGCACAGCGAGGAGGGCATTTGCCTTGCACGCGGCCGACCCAGGTTCGATCCCCAGCATCCCATATGGCCCCTGAGCACCCCGCCAGGAGTAATTCCTGAGTGCAGAGCCAGGAGTAACTCCTGTGCATCGCCAGGTGTGACCCAAAAAAGCAAAAAAAAAAAAAAATAGCACAGGGTTGAAGAAGATAGTGGGAAGGAGGGAAGGGATGAGGAATCTCTAACTGAAATGATATTAGCTCCTTCCACCCCAGTCCTCACGGGTTTACTTTACAAAACCTTCTGTAGCTTTATTTTCCCTGTAAAGAGGGCACGGAATTCCTCGCTTAGATTTGAGGTTTCTTTTACGATCTTTTTTTTTGGGGGGGGGGGGTCACACCCAGCAATGCACAAGGTTTTCTCCTGGCTCTGCACTCAGGAATTACCCCTGGCAGTGCTCAGGGGACCATATGGGATGCTGGGAATCGAACCCGGGTTGGCTGCGTGCAAGGCAAACGCCCTACCCGCTATGCTATTGCTACAGCCCCAGGATCATGTTTTTAAATATAAAGGGGAAACAAAAATGAGAAATCTTTTTTTTTTTTTTTTTTGTCTTTTTGGGTGGGCTGGAGCGATAGCACAGAGGCTTGCCTTGCCCGCGGCCAACCTGATCGACCCGGGTTCAATTCCTCCACCCCTCTCAGAGAACCCGGCAAGCTACTGAGAGTATCTCGCCCACATGGCAACGCCAGGCAAGCTCCCCGTGACGTATTCGAGATGCCAAACACAGTAACAACAAGTCTCACAATGGAGACGTTACTGGGCCCGCTCGAGCAAATTGATGAACAACGGGGAAGACAGTGCTTTTTGGGTCCCACCCGGCGATGCTCAGGGGTTCCTCCTGGCTCTGCACTCAGGAATCAACTCTTGGCAGTGCTCGGGGGGAGATCATATGGGATGTCGGGGATCGAACCCGGGTCGGTTGCAAGCAAGGCAAACGCCCTCCCCACTGTACTATCCATCCGGCCCTAGAATAAATTCTTTGGTGCTTGCTACAGGAACAGGCTTCCGGGGTGGTTGGGAAGATGGAGATGGTGGAGGAGGGAAGGCGACTGCGATGGTGGGGTTGGGGTTGGAATATTGACTGCCCGGGACAAGGCACGCACAAGCCCGGTGCTCAAATAAACAGGGAAACGGGAACAGGAAAGAGGAGCAGTTTGGACCCGGCCCAAGAAGACCCTGGCAGCCACTTTTTCCTGGGATTCTCCCTCGTCAGGTTGCTTTGTGTACAGTGCACATTTTGGACGGGATTAGAGGATTTTGTCTGGAATGTTTCTGGTGTTCACTTTACTTACGCACCGGTCGTATTTCTTAGTGAATAAGCCCAGATGTGAAATGCATAGAAAATCCCAGAGCCATGAATAAGATGCCTTTCATAACTGATGATTCCAATATCTTGAGTTTCGTTTTCTGCCACCGTATGCGTGAATACATAGGAGTGTTATTATTCAGGCTTGCAGTCACGGAGGTCTAAAATACGGCCTCTCTAGAAATAGCCTCAAAATTGATATGTTGTACTGGCCTCTGAAATGTCATTTCATAATTTTATTACTGTTTGTACAGATGCCAGGGGATTTGGTTTCACTAATTAAAATGGAGCAGGGAGCTCTTTTCTGGTGGGTTTTTTTTTTTCCCCTTAGTGTGAGGTAGAAGCAGGCAAGGCAGGGCAGTACCTCAGAGCCGCGTCCCTGGTTCAGGGACAGGGACTCTTAACTGTCCGGCATCTTCTCCATGCATGCGGCCGACCCGGGTTCGATTCCTCCGTCCCTCCTGGAGAGTCTGGCAAGCTCCCGAGAGTATCCCACCTGCACGGCAGAGCCTGGCAAGCTCCCTGGGGCGTATTCGAGATGCCAAAAACAGTCACGACCAGTCTCAACAATGGAGACGTTACTGGTGCCCGCTCGAGCAAATCGATGAACGACGGGAGGACAGTGCTACAATGCTACCCTTTTCAGTGGGGTCGGTAGCAATTCCAGGGGTGTGACTGCAGAGTCAGTTGGGGGGTGGTCGCATTAGCCCAAGAGACGCCATTAGAGGGTGGTACTCACTCTTTCATTTTTCATTTTGGGGGGGCCCTTCCCTACCGCCCCTGATTCAGACACTGCATTAGGAGCAGAATGAATTCACTTCCACTCCTGTGTCTTAAATTTGAAGACTACTATGAGGGCTGTTTGATCTGTTCCATATGTGAAGTTGTGAGGTTGTGTATTATTGACTACTAATAGAGGAAAAACTTTTTTTTGGGGGGGGGGTCACACCTGGCGGTGCTCAGGAGTTCCTCCTGGCTCTGTACTCAGGAATCACCACTGGCGGTGCTCAGGGGACTCTCTGGGATGCTGGGAATCGAACCCGGGTTGGCCCGCTGCAAGGCAAACGCCCTACCCGCTGTCCTGTCGCTCCAACCCCTGGGGGACGATTTTTAATGACTCTTATCCCCCCCTTTGGGACATTGTAGTGAGAATTGAAGACGGAAATTTTCATTTCAAATCTCTCTCTGAAGTGTTTTCCTCATTGGCAGTAGGTGTGGAAATGAGAAGCCCTAATAAGACGAATGGTCCCGGCCTTGTTGAACTGCTGAGGGGTGAAATTCCCGTCACGTCTCCATCATCCTAAGATGGCCCCTCATGTTTGACCGTGAAGGTTATTGGGATACTCCAAAAATAACGGTTTTGTGTACTTGTGTGGAAAGGGTTGTTTTCAGCAGTATCCTCAGTTGCTTGAATTTCATTCTGGTTTACGAATATAGTTAAAGAAGAAAGAGTTTTTTTCAATAGGTAACTCCATTCCTGGTTGGCACATGTATCATTATCATTATTATTATTATTATTATTTTCCTTTTGGGGTCTCACCCGGCGATGCACAGGGGTTGCTCCTGGCTTATGCACTCAGGAATTCCTCCTGGCAGTGCTTGGGGGACCCTCTGGGATGCTGGGAATCGAACCCAGGTTAGCCGCGTGCAAGGCAAACGCCCTCCCTGCTGTACTATCACTGCAGCTCCTATGGGATCACTCCCTGGCATGCCTGTTTGAGGGGGTGGGGTCACGGGGTAAATCGTTGAAACATTTGTCAATTTTCCCCCCTTCATTGTCCATCATGTCGCATTATTTGGTAACTGAATTAATGGCAATGCTTTCTGCTCTACACAGAGAAACACAGATCTGTGTGCCGCATTTCCGGTTTGCTTTTCTCTCTGAAGGTGGACACTGAACTTACGTTTTTGTCGTTCCCTTTGCAGTAGTATCATCGATTCCACCGAGTACAGCCAGCCTCCGGGTTTCAGCGGCAGTTCCCAGGTGAGTGAGCCTGGTCAGGGAGTGGTGAGTGGGTCCGCGCTCGGGAGCGTGCCCGATGATGCAGACGGCTGTTCGGAGCACTGGGGCCCGGAGGCCTGATCGCGGAGGGGCTCGGTCCTTTCACGGAACTTCGGGTGACGTCAGACCCTGAGAGGGAGAAATGATGTAAGAGGAAATGGTCGATTATCAAGGCTTAGCTTACATTCTGCTCATGAACTACCCATCACCGTGTTTTCTTCCCTTCCCCCTTCCCCTTTGGTTGGGGTCGCCGTGTCTGGGGCGTGCTCACTGGCCACACTGGTGACGCTGCAGTGCTCGCTGGATCGTAGCATCAGTTACCCTGTAGTGCCACGGTCACAGCCCTTGGTACACTCACTTGCCCCAGAGGCGGCCCCCACGCAGTGCAGCTGGCATCACCTCAGCGGTGTGGGATGGTTCCGGGAATCGAACACGCAGGTGCTCTACTGAGAACCCAGTCATTGGGCCCCCGTCTGTGCGTTTTCAGATATTAAACTTCTCTGGGGAAAGGAAACTGCAGACTTGAGTGAAATCAACTCTGGCTTCGCCCCTCTTTTAGCTCAATCATCTGAGGAGTTTTTCACTTTCCTTCTCTTCATCTGTGACCTGAGGCTATTTCTCAGTTCTGATTTTGAGGCCTGGCGTATTTAATAACTTTGTATTGAAATAACTTCACACTTAAACGCAGTTATAAGAATGGTTCAAATAACCGTTACTTTTTCCAGACTATCCACAGATTAGCCATTAACCATCCCACTCTTATTCTCTCTCTTACATATATAGATGTACGGTTTTGAAAAGCCTGGGTTATTGTCTAGGGTACAGCAGGGTGTCCCTTCTAATTACTTCTCTATGGAGTTTCTTAAAAACAAAGACATTAGGGCCAGAGAGACGGTACAGGAGGGGAGGCAGTGGCTCTGTATGTAGCAGACCCTGGTTTGAACCCCTGGCGTCGAATGTGGTCTCCAAGCAGAGCGCCAGGAGTAAGCCCTGAGCACTGCTGGGTGTTGCTCAAAACCAAAAAAAATCCAATAAAACAGATGCATTGGGGCTGAAAAGATCGTATAAGGGTTACAGCCCAGATGGGTCAGGTTTATTGCCTGTCCACATGTCTGATCTAGTTTCTCTGTTCGAATAAATGTCCAAATACTCCAGCGCATATTCTGCTCCTTACTCTTACTCTAAATTGGTAACTTAAATTCATTATCCATGCAGCCGAGCGCTATTTTAATCCAGAGGGTACAATGGCTACAATAGAGGGTTGACAGAATAATTCGTTTTCCCTTGGTAATTGTTTTCTAACAAGTTTTGACTCTCCGTAATGGATTCTACCTGCATTTAATTGGGGAGCGTTGAAAAAATTTGTGATTTTTGAAAAATTCATCTTGAAGCCTCTTCTTGCGTTAAAACCAAAGTTGGAAACTGATCTAAGAGCCGTGCGTTTTTACCACCTATCATTATTCTAATATGATGGACATTTGAAATGAATGAAATTAAGTGATTAAGTGATTAAGGACATTTGAAATAAGACACGTGAGCATGTAGGGCTTCTCTGCAGAACAGGTAAGGTTCGTCGCAAGTTTCAAGAGGCGTTTTGTTTTGTTCGTCCTGTTTTCACGTTAGACAAAGAAGCAGCCTTGGTACAACAGCACGTTAGCTTCAAGACGAAAACGGCTCACTGCGCATTTCGAAGACCTCGAGCAGTGTTACTTTTCCACGAGGATGTCCCGGATCTCAGGTACTCATGAGGGTTTCTTCAAGTCTTCCAGATCTGTGTCTGGCGTTTTATGTTGGGTTTATGCCTATTCCGAAAGCAAAAGTAGATTTTTCCACAAAGTCAGCATTGTGGATATTTTTAAGCGAGGAGCACAAGCAAGGAGCACATTCCTTTCTCATGACTAGTTTTGTTTTGTATTGGGGAGTTGGGGGCCGGGGTTCACTGCCAGGGGTGCGTGAGGTGACTGTGTGGTCCCGGGCTGGCATCCAGTCCCAGAGTGCGGAATGGGAAGCGTTTTCTCCCGCGCCGGCCTTTTGAGCCATCTCCCTGGTCCTCTCCGGGAAATGTTAACCTTAGTCCGGTGAGCTGTTTCAGGCTTTGGAAGCAAACACAGTTATGGCTGTCTAATGAGGAAGCCAGGGTGTATGCAGTTCTTCACTTTAGCAAGTTCTCTGTCTCTATGCTGAGAATAAAAAGGTGAAGGCACGGGGCGGGGGGGAGGTGTGTGTGTGTGTGTGTGTGTGTCTGTGTCTCTGTGTCTCTGTGTGCGTGTCTATGTCTATGTCTCTGTGTGTGTCTGTGTGTCGGTGTGTGTCTGTGTCTGTGTGTATGTGTGTGTGTAGTATTGTAAGTCTAATGGGAAAGGCAGCAGGTCCACAGCTGTATTTGATGCCCTGTGCCGTATGTAGCGAAGACGCCCTGGGACCAGGGAGGAAGGCCCGCTAGCAGAACTGAGAGTGACAGAGCCAGGCCGCGCATGGCTGAAAATGGGGCCTTGCATGTCGATGATCACCGGAAGGACTTCAGAGGGGCTGAGTTGTAGTAGGGACCGAAAAAGGTCGTGAGGGACACGTTCCGAGGTGAGAGAGGTAACTGGTGCAGAGCTCTGGACGGCGGAGTGCAGGGTCTCCCGCCGCTCTCGAGAAGTGAGCCAGTTCTGCCCCGTTGGCTCAGCGCTCTCCTCATGCTCACGTCTTGCCGGTGAAGGTGGTGTTGTGGAGGGTGACTCCGTGGAGGTGTGCCTGTTGGCCTGTAGGAGACCTGGGTTGATCCCTGCACCCCAGAACACAACACGGCAACAGCCAGCGGCATTGACAAGCCGACCGAAACACCAACCCTGCAGACTTTTAAGAAAAGAAAAAAGGCGGTAGGCGATGTGTATAAAATGGAGTACTTGGTCGGAACTGTTCGTTTTAGTCCTAATACAGCTTCTCAGAACGAACACCATCAAGGAAAATGATAACGGCTGATAATTTATTAAAAATTGCATCTTATTTTTCTCTCGACTAGGCATGTTTTCGGTGTGATTGATTTGCTGCTTCGATTCCTCGAACGTACTTGCCTCGGGATTGTTGGTGGAATTGAAAAATGTGGCAGATTTACATAATGTTTTCCCCTCTGAAGAGCAGTGGGAAACCAGCCTGGGTGTGTTTCAGAATTGAGTGATAGGCGGTTCTCGTGTAGTTGGAGAGTTTAAGTTTTCTGGCTTGGGGTTGGTGCTGGCCCCCACCGCCACCGAAGCTAAACTCTGTCAAGGTCTCTATTTTCTGCTCGTCAGCCGCACAACAAGGCCGGATATTTTCTTTCAGGTTGGGAAAGAGCTTGTGGAGCCTGTTGCTACTTTAAAAAAACTAGCCGCCTGGAAACGTCAAGGGAGAGGGGAGGTCATAACAGACCAGTTGGACCCATTTGAGGGCTCTAGCCTGGCAAGCTCCTGAAAGGATCCTGCCCGCACGGCAGAGCCTGGCAAGCTCCCCGTGGCGTCTTCGAGATGCCAAACACAGTCACCAGTCTCACCATGGAGACGTTACTGGTGCCCCCTCGAGCAAATCGATGAACAACGGGAGGACAGTGCTACAGCTCTACAGAAAGATACAACTGTAAAGTGACAACTAAGAGGAAGATAGATTTTGATTTCCACTGTGCTTCAGACATTTGTCTTGGGGCTGGAGCAATAGCACAGCGTGTAGGGCGTTTGCCTTGCACGCGGCCAACCCGGGTTCGATTCCCAGCATCCCATATGGTCCCCCGAGCACCGCCAGGAATAATTCCCGAGTGCATGAACCAGGAATAACTCCTGTGCATCACCGGGTGTGACCCAAAAAGAAAAAAAATAGACATTTGTCTTTAGTTTTTTTGGTTTATCCTGCCAAATTTGCATATCGAGGAAAGTAATCAAAACTATTGACTATATATAAGTTCCTCCTAGTGCTTTTGACTGGGAAAAGGAACTTTTAACTTCTGCGTAATGGAGGCACTTCAGAATTTCGATTGTCCTTTTGTGTATTTTCAAATGTGACTCCGCCCAACTTTCTTCAGTTTCTCTTACCCAACTTTGACTTACAACTTTGAAGTGGGATTAAGGAATGAGTGACTTGGAGAGAAGAGAAACTGGAACGCATTCAAAGAGAGCAGCTAGGTACTGAACACACTTTGATTTTGGCTTTGGTGTTGCCAGACGCCACATCCAGGCCCTAAAACAAAGAGGCACGTGATCTGCCGCCGAACACACACTACTAGTCTGTATTTAATACAGGATTAAATACCAGCAGATCTGTGTGTATGTTGCTTATAAACCAACCTCGCCAACGGAGTCCTGATTCCTAAACTGGACGTCACTGAAATAACATATTTTGCTCTCTTATAATTTCTACTGGAAGTAGGTGCTAATGAGTGGGTTTCCAATAGCTGAAAGTTCAGATACACCAGAAAAGTATTTTGGTCTTCAATAGATGCACATTCTTGGGTGCTCGTGAATTTCATGTTCTTAAAAATTGCTGTTAAAATGTGGAAGAATAGATTAACATTAAAGCAATTTAAAAATGAATATCTGAAGTAATTATCTTTCCAGTATTTATTGAATTAAATGCCAGAGCAATAGGATTAGGTAGGAAAAAAAAACCCAATTAACTATTAACAGCCAAACCACGCTGTTGTACATTTGGTTCCTTTTTTGCAATCACCCATACTTTATAATTTGATAATTTTCATGAGAAGAATTTCGGTGGATCAGGAGCTTTATCTTAATAACATGATATTCCATACTAATTCGATTTGTTCCTTTGCTATTTTTAGAATGGAAACACTACAGAATTGGACTCTGTTCAATGTAGGTCATTAGATTTGCCTGGTTAGTGTTGAAACATTTGAAATGATAAAAGAGTGTGTAATTCCTCTGGCCATTTTCTCGCTTACGATCACTGGTGACGCTTTCACATCCACAGGCTCGCCTGTGTTCCCTGATGACTTACTAGTCAGCTCCGCACACGCTGCCGAGTCACGCCTCGGTGACTCGGTGATGGTTATGATTGTGTCTTTGCTTCGCTGTGTCCACTGTTCGCAAAGGACACCGAGAGGAGCGATGACAAGAGTAAACAAGCTGTGTGTTTGCGTGGAGGAGCTTGGCACAGGGAAAGGTTTGCGATGACAGTGTTGTCGGGAACGTAGGTCAGGTTTCAGCCTAGGAACTGAAAGTTCGTTGAACTTCAGGGCCACGTTTGGCAGTGCTCAGGGCTTACTCCCGGCTTCGTGCTCAGGGCTTACTCCGGTGGATCTTGGGGGACCGTCTGTGATGGTGGGGGGGATCGTGGGTGGGTAATCTGTGTACACGGCAAGCACCGTCTGTGCTCTGTCTTCTCGGACCCTTTTCTTTTTGGCCCTGACGTGGGGCTCTGGGTGGCTCCCGGGGTTACCCCGTGCAGTGCTGGAGATCAAACAGGATTGGTTTGATCAATGCAATCACTGGAAACGCACTGACTGCATCTATTCAATGCAGGTCATGAGATTTGCCTGCTTAGTGTTGAAATATTTAAAATGAGAAAAGATTCTATAATTCCCTCTGGCAATTTTTTTTCCATGTCACTATCACTGTTGTCCATTGTTCATCGAGTTACTCGAGCGGGCGCCAGTAGCTTCGCGTCTCCGCTCATCCCAGCCCTGGGATTTCAGCAGCCTCGGCATGCAAAAACGATTCTGGTCCCTCCGCACTGCCTTTCTAGCCCTGCTTTGCTTTTCATTCCTTGGAAAGGAGCGATGAGTCCAGATCTGAAATATTTTTGAAAACCAGTGGCGAAAAACTGCTAATAACTGCTTTTCGTGATAAAACTGTGTATTTAAATTGAAGAGTAGTTTGGCTGTATTCTTTTCCTCTGTTTTGTTCATCCGTTATTCTGTTCAGATGGATTACGTTTGATTGTTAAATAAACCCGGCTGGACTATTAACATGTTCCCTCAAACTAGCAAATAGCTTTTTTGTTTGTTTCTTTGTTTGCTTTTGCTTTTTGGGTCACACCCAGCGATGCTCAGGGGTCACTCCTGGCTCTGCACTCAGGAGTTACTCCTGGCAATGCTTGGGGGACCATATGGGATGCCGGGGCTCGAACCTGGGTCAGCCGAATGCAAGACAAACGCCCTCCCCGCTGTGCTATTGGTCCGGCCCCCCAAATAGCGTTTTGTATATACACGTTCATTCCTTTCTCCTCTTTTCTTCAATATCAAGCTAAGAAAGCGATTTTGGCTTGAGAAACGATTTTTAACTTCTCTTTCTCAAAAGTACTTTTCCGGTTTTGTTTCCAGCAAATTTTTGCTTAATAAGAAGGAGAGAAATTGATGTTGAAAATCACAGATTTGGCCAGAGCAATAGTATAACGGGTTAGGCATTTGCCTTGCAGCCAGCCGACCCGGGTTTAGCCTCTGGCATTCCACATCGTGCCCCAGCACTACTGGGAGTAATTCCTGTGTGCAGAGCCAGGAGTCAGCCCTGAACATTGTCGGGTGTGACCCAAAAGAGAAAAATCAAGAGAAAATCCAGGTTTTTCCAGTTAAAAAAAAGTTTTATGGGAGCTGGAACAATAGCACAGCAGGGAGGGTGTTTGCCTGGCACGCAGCCAACCCCGGGTTCGATTCCCAGCGTCCCATAGGGTCCCCCGAGCACCACCAGGAGTGAGTCCTGAGTGCATGAGCCAGGAGGAACCTCTGTTACATTACTGGATGTGCATCTCTGGGTGTGAGCCAAAAGGAAGGGGAAAAAAAAGTTTTACTGTAGCTTGTAACATCAGCTAGTTAATTTGTGCGTGCTCTGATCTTTCCTAAATGCTTCTTCAGATTTTTTTGTTTGTGTGGGGGCTGGTCAGATAATCCAGGGCGATTTTTACCTTGCACACAACCGACCTGGGTTCGATCCCAGCACCACTTATGGTCCCCTGGGCCCTGCCAGGAGTGAGCCCTGAATGTCAGACCAGGAGTAAACCCTGAGCACGGCCAAGTGTGATCCTCAAACCAAACCAAAACAAACCTTGGGAATTTTTTTTTTTATAATGTGATTTTTAATCTGTGGATATTGCTCTTTGGATTATATTATAGTTCAGAACAGTCATTTGGCCTTTTTTCTCTAGATGACAGCCGAACTGCAAGCCAGCTGGATGAGTTTCAGGAATGCCTGTCCAAGTTTACCAGATATAATTCAGTCCGGCCCCTGGCAACGTTGTCCTATGCTAGTGACCTCTATAATGGCTCCAGTATCGTCTCCAGGTAAGTATTCTTCACGGCTTCCTGTTGCAGATGTTCTAGAATCCAGTAGACCATGAGTAGAAATTTTACTGTTTTAATGTTTCAGAACCAGTGATCTGAAGTTGGGTTGCCTGATAATTTCGAATTCTGTGAGCTTAGCATGGTTTGTGAAATCTCTCTCTTCCTCAGTTTCTTCATCTCTGAAATGGGGTAATTGGTCAGAGCTTCCTCAAAGACGTGAGTGTTGGCTTGGGTTTCCTTTGACAGGTTTCGATAACAAGAGTTCGTTCTTGTCATTTGATTCCTCTTCAGTTTCCTGGGAGAGTTGGTGAAGAATTGTGATTATTTCTCAAATATTTTGTAGACGTTTTCCAGTGATACTCTCTCTGTCTTAAGATTTGAGAGAAGATTTTTAAGAAAATAAATAAATTCAGCTTTCGTAGATTATCTGACTTTTTGTCTATTGTTGATTTAGCATGCATGAGCTGTGGTAATTAAGTTTGTCTTTCTAAAGCAATGTATCACCCTCATGTTGGTCGCTGAGTTTATTGACTTATGTTTGTGAAATTCCTTCATTATCTTATTTATTTATTTATTTATTTTGGCTTTTTGGGTCACACCCGGCAATGTGCAGGGGTTACTGCTGGCTCTGCACTCAGGAATTATCCCTGGCAGTGCTTGGGGAACCCTATGGGATGCTGGGACTCGAACCTGGGTCGGTCATGTTGGCTGCATGCAAGGCAAACGCCCTACCCGCTGTGCTATCGCTCCAGCCCCTGATTATTCTTTTAATGTCTTAGATTCTTAATGATACTGTTTCTCATCCCCGATACTGAGTTTTCCCTCTTTTTCCCTTTTGTTATTGGTCTGGCTTGGAAGTTTGTCAGTTTTTTCAAAGAATGTAGAATATTTTTCTATATTTTTCTCTTTGTCTTGTTGATTTCTCAGTTTTACCGTTTCTTCTGCTTTCTTTAGATTGTCAGCTTTTATTTTTCTAAGTCAGAAACAAGTGCTGAGTTGAAAACCTTCTTAGAAAATTCATTTCAAGCACTGCTTTGCACATTTGATGTGGTATGTGCTTTTTTCCCCAAAAACTTTTTTATTGTAGTCAAATAAATATAAGTTATAAATGACTGTCTCAGGCCCGAGAGATAGTACAGTGGTAAGGCACTTACCTTGCATGCCACCAATCAGGTTCAGTCTCTGGTATCCCTTATTATCCCCCGAGCACTGCCTGTAGTGATCCCTGAGCTCCGCTGCCGGTGGTCCAAAAATAGAACAAAAAAAAAAAATCAAAAGAGTTCCCACATGACCAAGCATGCCATTCGTGTAGCGTACATGAATGACACCATGCGACCATTATCGCCGTCCAGCTTTGTCGTACACTGTGCAGCCCTCACGCCACCCAGCACCCAGTGAGATTGGATTGGGGTGCCCATGGCAGTCACTCCCACGGACCCTTGTGTCTGCTTCGGGGCCGCTGTAACTGCCTCTTTGGAGTGAAGGCGCAAAGCCCCGCTGGACTCATTTCCCTGCAGATAGGTTTGCAGTGGGGCTCTGAGTCACGTTTTCCTGAAAGGGGAAGGTTGGTCAGATAACTTTGGCGCCTCTGATTCAGCCGCATCTTGTGCTCATCTCTGTGTGTGTGGCGTAGTTCAGAATTTTCTTCCTTTGACTTGTTTTTCCGGGGGGCCGCACCTTGAGGTGCTTGGGGACGGACTACCCCTGTCTCTGTGCTCAGGGATGGAACGGGGGTCGGCCACATGAAGGCATCTACCTTCACCTCTGTACTTCGCCGCCGCCCCCAAGAGATCTTCCTGTTTTCCCTTTCACCGCTTTTATTGAGGTGTGTGATTTCCAGTTCTGTGAATTAGACATTTCTTGTGTGCGTCATTTCAACTCCATACTCATCACCAGGCGCTGGAGCGATAGCACAGCGGGGAGGGCGTTCTGCCTTGCACACGGCCAACCTGGGTTCGATTCCTCCACCCCTCTCAGAGAGCCTGGCACGCTACCCAGAGTATTCCACCCGCACGGCAGAGCCTGGCAAGCTCCCCGTGGCATATTCGCAATGCCAAACACAGTCACAACAAGTCTCACGATATAGACGTTACTGGTGCCCGCTCGAGCAAATCGACGAACAATGGGAGGACCATGCTACTCATCACAGAGTGCCCACTTCTTCCCCCCCACCCACAGGCTTCTCCTCCCAAACCCTCCCCTCTCAGGAAAGCTAAGTCCCAAGAAATCTTTTAACTTTGTGTGGGTGTGTGATTCATAAATTATTGGGACATACCTCAATTTGCAAATACTTTTCTGGTTTTTTTTTTTTTTTGTCGTTAATTTCTGTTACGTTTCCTATCCAGATGATCATTTTATCTTACCTTTCCTAATAAAAGTTATATGCAGGAGGCCAGACTATTGGTACAGCGGGTAAGGAATTTGTTTTGAAAGCGGCAAACCTGGATTCAGTTCCCAGCATCTCCGATGGTCCCTTGAGCACTCCAGGAGTTTCCTTGAGCACAGAGCCAGGAGTAAGCCCTGAGCTCTACAGGTGTGGCCTAAAAACAACCCCCCCAAGACAGTATTATATGCATTAAAAATAGAAATCGTAGTCCCTCAAACGATCAACTCCCAGATTCAGCAGTGATCCAGATCTTCGCTTATGCTTTTTCATTCTAGTACTTTGAACTTTTGGGGTGGGGGGGTGTGATATCACCCCTGGCAGTGCTTAGGGATCACGTCCAGTGGTGCTGGGTGGGACAGGGACAGGGAGATACTCGGGCTCGAACCCTGGTCCCTGGCACGCAGAGCGTGTGCCCAGCCCCGCCGGCCCTGCCCCTTGAGTCATCTTGTCTGCCTGCTTATGTTTCAATGAGCTTGCCTTTTTGTCTGGAGTTGCGTGTTAGAAACTCCTTGTCAGTTGTGTGATGTTGCGATGCTTTCTCTCATTCAGCTAGTCTTTTTGTGATGTTGATGATTCCTTTTTGCTGTACTGAAGCTGTTTGTTTGTTTGTTTATTGCTTTTTGGGTCACACCCAGCGATGCTCAGCTCAGGGGTTGCTCCTGGCTCTGCACTCAGGAATCACCCCTGGCGGTGCTCGGCAGACCCTATGGGATGCTGGGAATCGAACCGGGGTCGGTCGCGTGCCAGGCCAACGGCCGACCCAGAGCTTACTGTCACTCCAGCCCCTGAAGCTGTTTAATTTTATATTGTCTACTTGCGTTTGGAATCAGATCCAAGTCGTTCTCTCTCAGACTGATGTCACGGCTTTGGGTCTTACGGATTTTAAAGCTGTTTTGAATTCATTTTTGTCTGATTGGTCCGTGCTCATTGTTTTGGCATGAATATAGCCTTTCCGTTTCCATGGTTAAGACCTTTATTTATGTATGTAACCATCAGAGACCTTTTATTGTAAACTAGCTGGAGGTTTCACTCCAGGAATAAGACAACAAAGTTTTGTTTTTTGTTTTCTTTTTGTTTTTTGGGTCACACTTGGTGTTGCTCAGGGCTTCCTCCCGGCTCTGCACTCAGTAATCACTCCTGGGGGTGTTTGGGGGACCCTATGGGATGCTGGGAATCGAACCCGGGTCGGCCACGTGCAAGGCGAACGCCCTCCCCGCTGTGCTATCGCTCCGGCCCCAAGACAGCACACTTTGATGCTGGCAATGGGAATTTCCTTTCCAGGCACTAGACTGACTAAAATTTGAAACTGCAGAAGCAGTTGTAGTGCTTATTTCGCCAGTGAATTTAGTGAGCAATTAAATTGATGCGGTTTCATTAGATGAGTAATTAATCTACTTAACAAAAACTAATTGACCACCTAGCGTGGTCTCGATTAAAGGTATACTCTGTTTATGATATTTGGAGTCAAGAGAGCTCGTAATCTCCCCTCTTGATGAGAATGTGCCTTCACTGAAGTATTAATGGAAGTCTGCTAAACAATTTGCCTGGCGCAGGAGTTTAATGCCGTTAAAAAAGTTCTTAACTGATGAAGGAATGTATCGTGCATATTTCCAAAGGTTTAAGAAACGTAGCTTGGGTGTGAGGTGGCAGAAATAATTGGGGTCAACCAGGGACAGCCTCATGCAAGGCCTTCATCTCCCCGCCTGCAAACGATCTCTCTGGTCTCGTAGCATTTCCTCTTTGTTTGGGGATCACACCTGGCTTTACTCAGGAGTCACGTCTGTCACTATTCTGTGGCTACATTGGATGCCGGGGTGGGGCCGGGGAGGGGGGTGATCCGGGTGTGTTTGTGCTTCTGGCCCCTTACTTTTGAAGACCATTTTGCACTGATCTGTTATAGTCTCGGTGTGTTTTTGTTTTATTTTGTTTTGTTCTGTTGTTTTTTTGGGTCACACCCGGCGATGCTCAGGGGTTCCTCCTGGCTCTGCACTCAGGAATCACTCATGGTGGTGCTCAGGTTGGCCCGGGTCCGGCCACGTGCAGCGCCAACGCCCTACCCACTGTGCTATCACTGTGCTATTCTGCCCCGGGGTTTGTTTTTAATGCAGTACAAAGATTTATATTCAAATCCTGTCCATGCAGCAGCCAAGATGTCCTGTCAGAGGAACAAATACTCCACAGACCTCAGTTTGGGAGTATCACTTGTTGAAAGCGAGTCATCAAAATAAGTAGATAGGGGTGTCAAAATGGACCTTTGCCACATTTTGTGTGCTTAGTGATGTTGTCTTAGCCGCTGTAGGAGAAAGATGGCCAGTGTTCAGAGCTTCCCCAGAAGGCAGGACAGATGTGACTGGTCACCTGCAAGCGAGCAGACCGGGGGGCAGAGAAATGAAGGCGTTTGGACTCTGTCCCAGCCTCGACCACTTGGCTCTCCTCCTTCCTCCCAGACTCTGCACTGGTAATGCCATTATTTGGAAGGATTTTCTTTTTCTTTTCTTTTCTTTTTTTTTTTTGCTTTTTTGGGTCGCATCCGGCGATGCACAGAACTTACTCCTGGCTCACGCACTCAGGAATCACCCCTGGCAGTGCTCTGGGGACCCTATGGGATGCTGGGAATCGAACCCGGGTCGGCCGCATGCAAGGCAAACGCCCTCCCCGCGGTGCTATCGCTCCAGCCCCTGGAAGGATTTTCGATCCTCTCCAAAGCAGCTATTCTGTTAGAAGAGACGAATCCATGAAATTTGCACATAAGTGGGTCCGCATGGAGAGTCTCACGCTAAGCGAAGTGAGTCAGAAAGAACGGGGCAGACACAGAATCACTGTACCCGTCTGTGGAATGAATATAACATAAAGAAACATCACCGGAGAATAATACGTCAGGATAGTAGAGATAAGGGTCAGGAGGGTGGCCCCAGGGCTTGGAAGCCGATCTCCTGTGCTGGCGGAAAAAGACAGGTGGGATGGAGAAGGGACCACTCAGTGAAGGATGCTCGCTCGGGATGGGGGATGCCGGCTGAGAGTAGACTAGGGACCAAACGTGATGGCCGCTTAGTACCTGTATTGCAAGCCACAACGCCCAGAGGGAGAGAGAGAGAAAGAGGGAATGTGCCTCCCACAGAGGCACGGGGTTGGTGGGGGAGGGGGTGGGTGGGAGGGATACTGGGAACATTGCCTGGTGGAAGGATGGGTGCTCAAACATTGATTGAAACATAATCACGAAAATTTGTCACTGTGTCTTCACAGTGATTCATTAAAACAGTGATGCTTTTTTAGAAGAAGCAACTAGTTCCTGAACAAGTTTTCCCTTTCCTGTTCACGAACGAACGTTTCGGGGACTTGTGGTGGCGTCACCCGTCTGGTCTCTGAGCTCACGCCCCCGCTGGGCCTTGCGCCCTCCGCCGTGATAACTCGCACCCGCCCTGTTTGCAGCTCTCGAGCGTGCCGCCACGCCAGCCGTCCTGCCCACCAGGTCTCTGGCTGGTGTGTCGCGCACTGTCGCTGCGCTGCCTGCAGATGCCCGGTTGTGTCCTCGACACGGTTGTCGTGTGGGTGCATGTGCTTGGTGTCAGATTGGAACTCTCGCCACTTGCTTGCAAGGTGGACCCTTCCCTGCATGTCGCATCCTCCTGGCCCAGTGAAGAGGCTCTTCTAGGAGTCGGGGGGGCAGAGTTGCTCGAGAACGTACCGTTCAGTTTTGCACATCAGTTCCTTACATTCAGAAGACCTTACTCTTGCAGAGCCTGGCAAGCTCCCCGTGGCGCCTTCGAGATGCCAAAAAACAGCCACCAGAACGGGCCTCATTCCCCTGCCCCTGAAGGAGCCCCCAATACGGCAGCATTGGGAAGGACGAGTAAGGAGAGGCTGCGAAAAATTCAGGGCTGGGACGGATGGAGACGTTACTGGCGCCCCCTCGAGTCAGTCGGTGAACCACGGGATGACAGCGATGCAGTGATACTCAAAAGACAAGAGGTCCAATGTTGGTCATTTATCGGTGCGACCTCTCAGAGAAAAATCTGCCAGGCTGCTTTCAAAGGACTGCTTGCTTTGCTTGGGGAGAGTTTCCCGTTATTTAAGAACCGAAACCTGGGCCCACCAGGGGGCAGCATTCGTTTATTTTGACAGTATCAGTTATTAAGTAATACATGGAAATAGGGGCATGGAGAAGTTTCAGAAGAAGGTTCATTTTCAGGAATTTCACGTGGCCCTGGGCTAACGGAACAGGTAATGGAAAAGACGGGAAACTCTTCTCCCACACAGCAATAGTGTCGTAGTTTAAGATTTTTTTTTTTTCTGAAATTAGCTATTCAGTTTGGTGGCTAACACAGTGATGGTTTGGAATGACATTGTTTAAATTCATTAAACAATGACTGCTTCTTGAATTCCTGGTTCAGTGTTCATTATGAATTAAAATTTTATTCCCCCCACACACATGCTTGCAGTTTAGAGATTATTTTAACATTTCTGCTTGCTCGCTTGTTTTTTTTTGGGGGGGGTCACACTCAGCAGTGCTCAGGGGTTACTCCTGTCTCTGCACTCTGGAGTTACTCCTGGCAGTACTTTGGGGACCATATGGGATGCTGGGAATTGAACCCGGGTCAGCCGCGTGCAAGGCAAACGCCCTCCCTGCTGTACCATCACTGTGGCCCTGCTTCTATTTTTTTTTTTTTTGAAGATTTGAAATAGAACTGCACTAGTCATGAGTAGATTCCAAAGAAAATGACTGAATATGGCATTCGTGACTTCACTACCAGCCACTACACTGGATTTTTTGATTAGGGAAAACTAGCAAACTCTGATCCATGAGTTCACATTTGACCCATTGCCATATTTTGAATACCTGTGAATCAGGATGGGCGTTACCAACCCGAGTTCGATTCCTCCGGCCCCCTCGGAGAGCCTGGCCAGCTACCGAGAGTATCTCGCTCGCACGGCAGAGCCTGGCAAGCGCCCCGTGACGTATTCGAGATGCCAAACACAGTCACAAGTCTCAACACTGTTACTGGGCCTGCTCAAGCAGATCGATGAACAATGGGAGGACAGTGACGAAAAAAGAAAAAAAATGCTGAAGAACATCAATGGCATATAATATATAGTCATATAAAATGTCTAATAAGGGTATGAAAATTACTATAAAATTTAAATTGTGTTGCCTAATGAAGTTTCCTTGGGACACAACCCCCTCATTCCTTTACATATAGTCTTTCCCTGCTTTTACACAACAGTAGTTTCAATAATGAGCAGGTCTGTTCTTTGTGGGGTTTTTTTTGTTGTTGTTGTTGTTGTTTTTTAAATAATGTAGGAGCACTGCTGTTTATTCAGCCTTTGATCAAGCTGATTGAATTGGGCACGAACTCCACATTTCTATTTTCTTTTAATTTTACAAGTTCACAATGTTTGATGACATTCAATCTTCAAACACCAATCCCACCACCACGACACCTTCCAACCAACCACCAAATTCAGGATATTTCCATCCCAAGCCCCAGTCCCTGTCCCAAAACACAACCGGAGCGATGCGTTTCATTTTGTCTGTTTTGAAGAACCGCGGAACACGCTTACAAGAAAGTGTTCCTGTAGGAAGCAGTGTGAAAATCGTTCTGTTTTGGCAGGAGCCATGAAGACATTCTGGAGGGTGTCACGAACATGTTGTTAAAGTTTGGGTGGTGTGAGCTCTGGTGTACGTATCTGAAAACATGTATATATGCACGTATATATATACATATATGCCTACTATCTGAACCCCACCAAATGTGGTGTGGTGATTACGGAGAATGGGTCGTGAGTGTTTGATGATGTGTCACGTGCCTGCTTTTGCGGCCGCGCAGTCCAGGAATGTGTTTAAGAGCAGGTCTGTTTTTGACCTTTTTTGCAAGCACCCGACCTAGTCGATTGGCTTAGGCTCTAAGGAGATCCTCTTTGCTTGGTTAAAGTCCTGGGATCAATTTGGAGATGGCTTGTGCAGGGGTTTCTGGGCCCCAGTGAAGAACAACTGTTTTTCATGCCTCACTGTCCTATAATACAAATAACCCCACTCCGCCCGTCAGATGGTGATGCTCCATCATTGGTTGAATGACAGCAAGAGTCGTTTCGTACTTACGTAGAAGGAAGTCCTGCTTGCCCAGCAGAAGCGTCCCATTTGTGCCTTTTAAAATTTATTTGTGGCAATGAGCTGAAAAAAAAAATGATATGAAATAGGGCAGAAAGTTGGACCTGTGTCGGCAATTCTGACAAGCCCCGTTAATCTCGACTGGATGCTTCTCAGTCCCCGCCTCTTCCTCTGTTCTCCTCTCTACTTCCACATTCCCGGGGCCTTTGTTGCTGTCGCCTAAAATCATAGAACTGTGCTCAGCTCTGAGCTTTAAATTTCCTAATTGTAGAACCACAAACTGAAAAGCTTCAGGGCTGGAGCAATCGCACAGCGGGTAGGGCGTTTGCCTTGCACACGGCCAACCCAGGTTCGATTCCCAGCACCCCATACGGTCCCCTGACCACCGCCAGGAGCGATTCCTGAGTGCGCGAGCCAGGAGTGACCCCTGAGCATCGCCGGGTGTGACCCAAAAAAGCAAAAATAAAAACAACTGAAAAACTTCAAAAGCCACTTTTACTCAAGTGCAATTGCTGTACAACGAAGTAGAACATCTCAGTGTTTAAAATTGGGTGGACCTCAGTCAGAATACAGAAATGTATTTTTCTGGTACATGATTTCACCTGTTCCTCCAAATGCCTGTTCCAGACCACTGGCTACCCGATTCTTGCCTCTGAGGGAAAATTTTGAATACCGAACCATTCTGTGGTTTACATCGGAATAGACAGTATTCACTTTGTTTCTGCTACCTAAGCTCCATCTGTATTTGAGATTCATCGAAAACATTTAGATGCCCGTGTTAGTGACTAATATTTTTTATGAATATTCCACATTTCGTTTATGCATTCATGAATGTAAGGACCTTTGAACTCTTTCCGGTTTTCTACGATTGTGAATAAAGCCGCTATGAATATTCACACAGGAGTCATTTTGGATATTCATATTTATTTCTCTTGGGTAAATAGTCTGGGACTGATGTTGCTGAGTAGTGATTACCTTTCACTTTTCATTCTGTGAAAAGGCCAAACTGTTTCTCAAGGGATTCCGTTACTGGGGCTTTCTCATCAGCAATGCAGGAGATGGAGTTGTCCCCAGTAACTCTTGGTTATTGATTAGATAATTGGTTATTTAATAGCAGGTCAATCTTTTTATTAGTGGGTGTGAAGTAGAAATAGACCTTTTTGTTTTGCTGTGTATTTCTTTCATAAGGTCACGATCACGGTCATCCTGTTGTTCGTCGATTGCCTCGAGCAGGCCCCAGTAACGTCTCCTTCGTCCTAGCCCTGAGATTTTTTAAAAAGTGCCATATTCAAGGCTCTTTCAGGGTTAGGAGAATGAGACCCATCATTGTTACTGGGTTTTGGCATATTGGGTACGCCACGGGGAGTTTGCCAGACTCTGCCATGTGGGCAGGTTACATTCGGTAGCCTGCCAGTTTGTCCAAAGTAATAATGAGATAATAAGACGTCGCTTCCGGGAGCTGGGTTTTGTAGTCTCTGGGTCTTGGCCATTGATGGGATTACACAGCGCCAGGGGGCCAGTTGGTGGGTGTGACCCCTGCCTGCTGGAGGATGGAGGATCTGGGTGGAGGATGCTCAGCCCCGATCCAAGCAGGCTTGGAGATCTCAGGGCCGGGACCCGCATGCCTTTGTTCCTCTGCCGGTACCTTCATTCCATACGGAAAGGTGTTTAATGTTCTTATTTGTCATTCATATATCTTTCAGGATGTACCTGCTCAAATATTTTACCCATTACAAAAATAGCACCAGGTCTTCCTCTCATTGAATAAGGTTTTCAAAATCTATGCTGAACATGGTTGCTTTGTCAAATATATGTGTCGGTAGTACTTTCTTCCGGAGTTGGGTTCATCCTTTATTTAATGATGTCTCTTTTGAAGAACGAAGGTATTGATTTGGATGAATTCCAATAGAATCATTAGATTCTTCATAGAGAAATACTTGCCTCCCCCAAATTCTGTATTTGTTTTTCGCTTTGATTTTTAGGAGTTTTAGTTTTTAGGTTTTACTCTGTAATTCATTTCAAGATAACTTTTTCTGGCTGGCATCTTAGTTTATTTATTTATTTTAATTTTTATTGGTGAAACACCATGAGGTACAGTTTGTAGACTTACAAAGTTTTGTGCTTGGGTTTCCATTATACAATGATCACACACCCATCCCTCCACCAGTGCCCATTTCCCACCACCACGGGTCACAGTATCCCTCCCACCCCCCATCCCCCCCATCCCACCCTGCCTCTGTGGCAGGGCATTCCCTTTTGTTCTCTCTCTCTCTTATTGGTTGTTGTGTTCTGCAGAAGGGGCATTGAGTGGCCATCATGTTTGGTCTGTAGTCTGCTTTCAGCACTGGCATCTTAGTTTAAAGTCGTTTGAGTGCTCATCAGAACTTACCTCCTGATTCTGTATTGCTGCCATCTGAACAGTTTGTTCCTGATCCGTGTCTTCTTCAAGATCAGGACCCACTTTTTATTTTGTTTTGTGTGTCATCAGTCACGAAAGTCGGTCAGTTGTCTTATTGACCAATTATATGCTTCTTCCCCCCCCCCCCCCCTTAGTATCGAATTTGACCGGGATTGTGACTATTTTGCAATTGCTGGTGTTACCAAGAAAATCAAAGTCTATGAATACGGCACCGTCATCCAGGATGCAGTGGACATTCATTACCCTGAAAATGAAATGACCTGCAATTCTAAAATCAGGTACTTACGTGAGTTCTATGGCATAATGCTGTGTCTGTGTAACAATGATGCCGTATGTATGTAACAATAAGTATGTATAGCTAGTGTGAGTCTATTTATTATTTTAAGCTTTCTATGTGATTCTTTGGCGTTCTTCATCTGTTTTCTGTCTGTTTGCCTTTTTGGGTCACACCCTGCCGGTGCTCAGGGCTTCCTCCAGGCTTTCCTCAGAAATTACTCCTGGCGGTTCTCAGGGGGCCATATGAGATACTGGGGTTCGAACCCGGGTCGGCCGCATGCAAGGCAAATGTCCTACCTGCCATGATTTCATTCCCGCCCCTGCTTTCTCGTTCTTGTTGACCAGGATTGTGACTGTTCTGCAATTGCTGGTGTTACTAAGAAATTTAAAGTCTAGGAATACGGCCCCATCATCCGGGATGCAGTGGATATTCATTCCCCCGAAAATGAAATGACCTGCAATTCCAGAGTCCAAAATGCAAAGTAATTTTGCATTCGGAAGATACAGCTTTTTTTCTTTTTCCTTTCGTCTTTTTGATTCTGGGTCTTAAACCCTGGGCCTCATAAATGTGAAGTGTGCACTCGACCACTGAGTCACATCCCTCCAGGGAACAGATTTTTATTTTTAATTTTTGGTGTATCCCAAGTGGTCCTCAGAGGCCCTGGCGCCCCTCCTGGTGATACTTGATCAGCGCAGTGCAGCGCCCAAGGGCCCTGGGTTGCTCAGGCCCTGTGGCCACAGGGATTACTTGGGCTGCTTACCCAGCAGTGCTCGGGAGTCTTTTTCTGTCTTGGCACCTGCTAAACTGGGCGGTCCTTTATGGCTCCGTGGAGTGAGTGCAGGAAGCGCGACTTGGCCGGAGGCTCTGGGTTTCTCTAGGCCGCATGCCCGAAGCCAGTCCTAACCGGGGACCTGAACCACCCACACCTCCAGCTCAGAAATGCTAGATCGGGGCCGGAGCGATAGCACAGCAGGGAGGGCGTTTGCCTTGCACGCGGCTGACCCGGGTTCAATCCCCGGCATCTCATAGTGTCCCCCAAGCACTGTCAGGAGTAACCCCTGAGCATCGCTGGGTGTGACCCCCCCCGCTAAGCCTGTGCCCCCGTGCCTCAGTGACCTTCTCTGCTGGCCTGGTCTCCCTTGTCAATTTTCCAGCTAGGGATTGGAGAGAATCAGGGTGCGGGTACCGTGGTACCTGGTAGTTTGTTTCATTAGAAGATTGTGGGATTTACAGAATCCGTTTTTTCCCAGGGATGTCATGCGCGGTGTGATGATTATAGATGCATGTAGACCATTCTTCAAGAAGTCTAATCTTTCTTTTTTTTTTTTAATTTTTATTAGTGAGACACCATGAGGTACAGTTGTAGACTTACAAATTTTTGTGCTTGGGTTTCAGTTATACAATGATCCAGTACCCATCCCTCCACCAGTGCCCATTCTCCATCATTTACATTTTTTTTTTAATTTTTGTTAGTGAAACACCATGAGGTACAGTTGTAGATTTACAAATTTTTGTGCTTGGGTTTCAGTTGTACAGTGATCAAACACCCATCCCTCCACCAGTGCCCATTTCCCACCACCAGGGGTCCCAGCATCCCTCCCACCCCCCCCACCCCCTCATCGCCCCATCCCACCCTGCCTCTGTGGCAAGGTATTCCCTTTTGGTCGAAGTCCAGTCTTTCTGAACACATCCGCGTTTTTTAGATTCTCGTGACTTCTTTGTATGTAAAGCAAGTCTCTCTGTTACAGCTGTATCAGTTGGAGTAGTTACCACAAGAACCTATTGGCCAGCAGTGATTACGAGGGCACCGTCATCCTGTGGGATGGATTCACCGGGCAGAGGTCAAAGGTCTATCAGGTAAAGAGGGATCCTCGATCCATGTTTGCAGAATCATCTTTTTCACTTTCTCGGTCACTGTAGAGCTTCGTGTGCTTTGTATTTACAATCGGGTTGTTTATATGTGTGTGTGTGTTGCGGGGCCGGCTGGAACGATAGCACAGCAGGAGGGGGGTTTGCCTTGCATGTGGCCAGCCCAGGTTCGATTCCTCCGTCCCTCTCCGAGAGCCCGGCAAGCTACTGAGAGCTTCCCGCCCTCACAGCAGAGCCTGGCAAGCTCCCCATGGCATATTCGATATGCCAAAAGCAGTACCAACAAGTCTCACAATGGAGACGTTACTGGTGCCTGCCTGAGCAAATCCATTAACAACAGGAGGACAGTGCTGCTGTGTGTGTGTGTGTGTGTGTGTGTGTGTGTGTGTGTGTGTGTGTGTGTGTAATACTACTTTTCTGAAGCATTTCTTCAGATCCTGTGTAATATAGCGAACTTATTTCCAGAACCAGCAGTTTGAGTAAATCTATACATGAAATTTTTCGAGACTATCTTGCATCTCATTTATTTTCTTTTTTTCTTAATATTTTTTATTTTATAAAGTAGTTTACAATATGTATATTCACATTTAAAATCCAAACCCCAGTCCCACCACCATATTTCGGGTGTTTCCATCCCAAGCCCCAATCCCTGCCCCCAAACAGGACCAAAATAATATGTCATGGCCGACCCGCGTTCGATTCCTCCGCCCCTCTCGGAGAGCCCGGCAAGTACCGAGAGTATCTCGCCCGCACGGCAGAGCCTGGCAAGCTCCCTGTGACGTATTCGAGATGCCAAACACAGTAACAACAAAGTCTCCAATGGAGACGTTACTGGGCCCGCTCGAGCAAATCGATGAACAACGGGAGGACAGTGGACAGTGGACAGTTTGTTGTGAAAGTCTGCTGAGAATGCTAGAAAAAAGTATCCTTAGAGGAAAGAGAGTGAGGATTGTGGTATTTCACCCAGGGGCCATTAAGCCCTTCTAGAAGAGATCACTAACATGTTGTTAAAGTTTGAGCCTTGTGTGTTTTCATATATGTATATATATATATATATCTGTAAAAAAAAAAAAAGAATGTATATTTCCCTCTAAGATTGGTTGCCTCCTATTTTGAACCCTGTCAAATGTGGTGTAGTAATCCTGGAGTACGGGTAAGAGTATTTGGTTTGAAGTATCCTGCAGCGTCAAATGAAGCTGCATTGTACATGAATAGTTGTGCTTTTGTGGGTGAGCCTCAGCCCGAGCGTTTTCGGCTGGCTGTGGGGGCTGGGTCCCTCGGGGCGGGGAAAGATCTCACTCGCCCCGGCCCCCCCTTCCCCACCCCCCCACTCCCGGTGCCCCGAGTGAGCCAGCCTGGCGCGGGGTCCGGCATCTCATTTATTTTCATAGCCGATTCTCACTCCCACCACAGTAAGAGATTGGTTTCACAAATTGTTTTCCCCCTTTAATTAAGAGCTATGTTCCTGTCTTCTTCCAGGAGCACGAGAAGAGGTGTTGGAGCGTGGATTTTAACTTGATGGATCCAAAGCTCTTGGCTTCGGGGTCCGATGATGCAAAAGGTACTGATGAACCCCTACCCCCCTCCCCTGCGATCCCTTTTACTGGCAGGGAGGCAGATATTGAGTGAAACTCGGGGCAGTCCTTTGTGATTATTGATGAGTCTAAAAATAATCCATGCACAGCAATCTATATCATTTGGCCGTAAAGAAAACTGAATATACCGATTGTCAAAACTATCCTCTGGATTCACATCTTGTGCCTGAGGTTTAAAAAGTACGACATCTGAGAATCGCCATCCACTTGGTTCTTTCGGGAATGTTTGGGCATCTATTTATTCCGAGTTTCTTTGCGGAGGGGTGTGGGTCCAGTGTCATCCTTCCAGTGGGAAGGATGGAGGGAGGGAGGAGGGTGACCCACTAGCGCGCGCGCGCGCACACACACACACACACACACACGTGTATTTTCCTTCACTTCACAAGCCCCACGGCTCAGCTTGTGCTTCTGGCTGACAGGCTGTGGCCAGTTCCCTCTTGGCCTTGGCCCCTCCAACTCAGGATATGCTCCTTGTTGCTCCCTGGACTTCCGGTTTGCACAGCCTCCTGGCTGAGTTTGACTGGTGTGTGCAGAGTGACTCACAGAACTCGGAAACGTTTTCCTCATTAGCTAATGGCTTCAGTGGACAGAGCCGCTTAACAGCAGAGCATGTGACCCGAGCCAGAGCTTCCTGTCCTCCCTGTGTCCCCCACCTGGCCGCCTGCCTGGAGTCTCCCCAAGCAGTCTGTCCTTCCGCTTGTTCAGGGACCATCACAGAGTTGATTGATGAAATCGCCAGTTTTAGCAAGGCTTTCCTTCTTCCGTTCCCCCTGGAGGGCGGGACTCCCGCCACTGGCCACTGGGTTCGTGCTTAGGAAACCAGCTGCCTTCCTTCCTCAGCCTGGAGCCTTTAAGAGTTCATCTTGTTAGCATAACAAAAGACACATTGCGTTTTCTCATCTTCGCCTACATGCTTTCAGTCTCTTGTCTCACGTATGTGTGTACACACACACACACACACACACACACACACACACACACACACACTTTATCGTGGATTAAGTTTGGCTTCCTAGGCTCTTAGAATTCTACCCAAAGGTCCTCTATCTTCTATTTATCAAGTATTTACATGTATGAATATGTGAACATGAACATGGATGTGAATATGTTTATCTGAATCTCAATAAGTGCTTTTTGACGTGCCTGCTTTAATTACAGCTAGTCTTGTCAGCTAGCTCAAAGCTCTATATCTCATCCCCCCGTGTATTTTGACTAAACGGCATGTGATTCATATTGGAAAATAATGGACCAAATCACATACTGCCATTTGAAACTCTTGCTCTTTGATCTTAAAAACAGGCATCTTATTTTGCTCTGGGAAAGCCAATCACTTTCCAGGAATATCTCCAAGCTCCCAATGATGTGTATCTGGCGGCGGTCCCCATGTGAAATGTGTGTTTGTGCTTCACTGGAGTGTGTGGTTCTCACGAAGGTCTTAGGTTTGAAAACCGTGCAACCTGGACGCACCCAGCCGGCCACACAGACACACAATTAATATCCCTCGTATCTGCTACCTAGCTCCGGGCAGTTTTCTATTTCAACTCCTATCTTTCACGTCTTCGTTATAGGATGTCGTTACCTTTCAGTTGTACATTGATTTTTTTTTTTTTTGTCTTTTCTGTGTCCTGGCTTTGAAATTAAGTACCCTGGGTTTTAAGCCTCTGTTGTTTGTTTGTTTTTTTTCTGTTGTTCAGTTGCTCCGTTTAAGTAGCTCTTGATTCTAGTAAACTGTGTTGCTTTATTTTTATTATATTTTTTATTATATTTTTATTGTATTTGATTTTTTTTACTATTTTACTAGATTGCTTTACCTTTTTCTTACCAGATTGCTTTAGATTAGCAGAAAATGAGCGAGAGAGCAGCGTCTCAGCTCCCCTGGTGGTAGAAGCTCTCGCCTGACGTTTTCTCCTTTTTCTCTTTTCGTTGTCTGTTGTCCTTAGTAAAATTGTGGTCCACCAACCTCGACAACTCGGTGGCAAGCATTGAGGCGAAGGCGAATGTCTGCTGTGTGAAATTCAGCCCCTCTTCTCGATACCATTTAGCTTTCGGCTGTGCAGGTAAGAGGGATGCAGGGCCGCGAGAGCACTGTGCACGGCGCGCGTGCTTGGCCCTCTGGAGGCCCGGGATGGCCTCTGAGCACCAAGTGGTCTGGCCCTCGGACGAACAAAGCGGGTTTGTCTTCCTTTGATGCGGTTGCATGGTGGGACAGAGTTGCTTTCCATGAAGAGTCCTACGCCTTTGCACAGCTTAATCGGAGGGGCTGGAGCAATCGCACAGCGGGGAGGGCGTTTGCCTGGCACGCGGCCGACCCGGGTTCGACTCCCAGCATCCCATGTGGTCCCCTGAGCACTGCCAGGAGTGATTCCTGAGTGCATGAGCCAGGAGGAACCCCTGAGCATCGCCGGGTGTGACCCAAAAAGCCCCCCCCAAAAAAAAAGAACACACACACACACACACACACACAAACTTAATTGGAAATGTGACTCTCAACCCCTTAACACCTCAGACCCCAAAGTATGCTCATTTCTTTCGACCTCAGAACCTGGGGTGTCAGGAGCTGTTGACATCTAACTAGTGTTAGAGCCTTAACGTGAAAATTCGACTAAGTTAAGTTCGTTAACGCCCACGGCATCTTACGTGTTTGTATCTTCGGAGATGAAGAGGGTTCATTGCCTCATAAATCTGCCTTGTCTTTTATTTTACACAGCAATTGCCACGGGGGCGATAGCTTTTTGTTTCACATAAATGTCTGAATGTGTATTTAATAAATCTTGATTTATGTCATGAGCATGTTTTTATTTATCTGTGCTGCTTGGTTAATAGAGGAAAGTAACACCAAGGACATTCTGTTTTCAGGTTTCCGAGTCATTTAAGTGAGCCTAAATGGGAGTGCTATGCATAATGACAGCATTGGAGAAACACAGTTACTTAGTCATAGATAAAATGGACCTTTGAGAGTAATAGAATCTAAAAACATCTTTGAAATACCTAGTAAATCTTCTACCTATTTCGTCTGTCTTGCCTTCCTCACTGAGGAGATCCAGAGCCAAATCTTTTAATAAATATGTTTAGAATAGACCTACTTAAAACCAGACTGAGGGAAGTGTAGAGCAAGCCGTGTCGTTTTGCGTAGCAGAAGATAGACCAGTAGAACAGAACCGAAACAGAATCACAAACGTCTGGATATTTGATACCTAGCAAATACATTGCTAGAGTTTGGACAATAGGGAATTGGCGTTCTAGGACCATTGGTGTGGGAAAATGATATTACAGAGAGTTCACACAGTATATGAAACCAGTTGTAGATGATTTAGTGACCTAAGTAAACAGTGGCACTATGCAGGGTTTAAATGATAAAATAGGAGAGACCGTCTTCATGATCTCCTGGGCGGCAAAAGCTTTCAGCAGTGAAAGTAGAAGCTAGAAAGGAAAGATAAATTCGGCTACAATAAAATGAAATTCTACTCCTTGGGTAGTACTTGAAGTAATTTTTAAGTCATTAACCAGAGGAAGAGCGTTAGTACTATGTATTAATTGAAGAGTTCTTACAAATAAATGAGAAAATGATATCAGTATACCCTAGAGCCCTGCTCAGAATGGCGCCTACACAGTCATATACTTGCATCATGTAGGAGTTAGTAAGAAATTTGCATTCTGGGTCACTCCTGGCTCTGCACTCAGGAGTTACTCCTGGCGGTGCTCAGGGGACCATATGGGATGCTGGGAATCGAACCCGGGTCGGCCGCGTGCAAGGCAAACGCCCTCCCCGCCGTGCTATTGCTCCAGCCCCAGAAATTTGCATTCTAAAACCCTACCTAGGAGCCACTGAATCCGGGTTTCTGAAGGCGAACCCCAGGATCCCAGGTTTTAACAGACTCTACAGTGGCGATTCTTAAGTACTAGACATGTGAGAGGCCATGCCCCAGAGAAACACCTAATATAGTCTCATTGTTTGCACATTCAGATATGGAATTTAACAGTGAAAATGAGTGACCTACATAGAGCTCCTTACATCCAGGTGGAGAGGTGAAATAAATGTTGAATGAACCAAAGTTATAGAAGAAAATTACGGTGCCATTTTATTTATGACTATATATGAAACAGACATACACTGACTGCAGAATTACACGGTTGAGTCACAAGGGAAAGAAAGCCAATAATTATTAAAGTCCCACGCAGAGTTAAAGGAATATTGTATTATGCAGTTACAAAGTGGTCGGCAGTCTCCTGCCCCGTGCCTGGCTGTCCTCACCAGAGCCCTTTGGAGGGGCGGGTGGGTTGAGTTTCCCTCCCCACCCCGAGCAGAGCCCCGGCAGCTGAAGACCTCCGGAATCATGCTCGGACGAGCCCCACGCATGAAGGAGCCGGCAGAGGAACCCAGGCGTGCAGGATGCGGGGCTGAGATCTCCAGACCTCCTCGGATCGGGACAGGCCCCCTCCACCCAGACCCCCCGTCTTCCAGTAGCTTGGCAGTCACACCCACCAACTGCCGTGTAATTCCATCAACGGCCACGACCCAGAGACTATAAAACCGGGCTGCGGAGAGCATCCTACCTCAAACATGCCTGACTGGGGACACCTGTAAAGGTGATTAGAGGCTGCCCCAAGAGAGAGCAGGTCTTCATATGTTAAGGTATTTCTCTCTAGGTTTTGTATTTTTGAACCATTTCCGAGTCCCTTTCTCTCTGACTTCAAACTCGACTACAGAAGCATCTGAGAGCTTTTGGAGAGCCCGGCAAGCTCCCTGTGGCGTACTCAATATGCCAGACACAGTAACAATGATGGTCCTCATTCCCCTGAGCCCGGAAGATTCCCCAGTATGCTATCGGGCTACACCAGCACGTGACAGGGACGAGTGGAGACGTTACAGGCCCCCGCTCGAGCAGATCGAAGAGCAACGGGAAGACAGTGACAGTGATAAGGTGGTCGGAACTGTTAATCGTCGATTGCCTCGAGCAGGCCCCAGTAACGTCTCTTTCATCCTAGCCCTGAGATTATATTCACGGCTCTTTAGGAGAATGAGACCCATCATTGTTACTGGTATTTGGCATATTGGGTACGCCACGGGGAGTTTGCCAGACTCTGCCCTGTGGGCAGGCTGCATTCGGATAGCCTGCAAGTTTGTCCAAAGTAGGAATGAGGTAATAAGATGTCGCGCGGCCGCAAATGCGGCCGCGCGGTTCCGGGATCTGGATTTTATAGTCTCTGAGTCTTGGCTGCTGATGGGATTACACGGCGCCAGGGGGCCAGGTGGTGGGTGTGACCCCCGCCTACTGGAATTTGGAGGATCTGGGTGGAAGATGCTCGACTCCAATTCGAGTAGGCTTGGAGGTCTCGGCCCCGGAACCCGCGTGGCTTTGTCCCTCTGCCAGTACCTTCATGTGTGCGGAGAGTGGTCTCAGCATGGTGGTGGCTGGTCCTGGAGGTCTCCGGCTGCCGTAGCCCTGGTCGGGGCAGGGAGGAAAGCTCAACCCGCTCCCCTCCAAGGGACTCTGGGAAGGAACACCCAGGCGCGGGGGCAGAGACTGGTCGGAACTATTCCCATATATTTCACAGGTTCTTCTCTGTGAAGGTTCTTTTGCCAACCCAGAAAGCGGGTCTTTAAAAAGCTAGAGATTTAGACATTTACAGAAAAGATCATTAAATATTTGGGGAGCTTGACTTCGAAGATCGTATTATGGAAACTTCTTCAAGTTGACTGATGTGGTGACGGTTTTGAAAGGAAATAGATGAAGTGGGTATAAACATGTTAGTGTCTCGGGTTCTTCTTTATAAGGAAACGTTTAATTTTTGGTTATTACACGCTGGTAGCACATGAAGATTATAGGTCCAGCCATACCGTTTGTGGTCTCTCTTGGCACACCGACACTCATACTTAATGTGAACTGCAGCTATGATGAGTTACGTGTGCTGGAAATTATTAGCCTGTGCCCGACGCGGAAATAAAGCAAGCCTGCCACTGCTTATTCGCAGACCCACTCACCGGGGGAAAAACATTTTTACATCCCGACGTGTGTGATTTACGGAAGCAGTTCTGGGAGATGTGTTTTTCCTCATTGAAGTTTTAAAAATTGACTTCTAAATGTTGCTGGCCGTTGTGGAGTGTCGTAACTGCCAAAGGAAATACTTTAAATAATTTTTGAAAAACCCATTACAGAAAATTGAAATCATTTTTCTACCTTTAAAAATTTATTTGCTGTTCTTGGGTTCCGTTTGCGAGGTTCGAGTTTAAGAGATAGCCCGAAAGCAATGACTCACAGAACGCTCACCCCGTTTCCCTAGGGAGAGGATTCAGAGGGAGATTGGCGGAGAGAGGCGAGAGCTTAGTACAGGCGGGAGGGTGCTGGCCCGGCATGCAGTCGGCCCAGGTACGTCCCAGCCCCTGTAAGGTCCCCCAAGTACCACCGCGAGTACAGAGCCAGGAGTAAGTCCCGAGCACTGCTGGTGTTCCACCAGTCTTTTATTTTTATTCTTATTTTTTTTTCTTTTTTTGCCTTTTTGTGTCACGCCCGGCGATGCTCAGGGGTTCCTCCTGGCTCTGCACTCAGGAATCACTCCTGGCTGTGCTCAGGGGACCCTATGGGATGCCGGGGATCGAACCCGGTTCAGCCGCATGCAAGGCAAACGCCCTCCCCGCTGTGCTATCGCTCCAGCCCGCTCCTTATATATTAAAGGAGCTAGTGAGAAAGGTCAACAGCATGCTGGGAAATGAGATATTTTCATGGTAAAAACAAGAATTTTGGCCAGGAGATGAGTCCCATTTTTTAAGATTTGGAATAGAAGACTAGAAATACAAGTCCTGATATCAAAATCGAAGAATCTTTTGACGTGCTTATCAACAATGTGGATGCCAAGAAAAGAAAAATTAATGGACTTCCAGATGGATCCGTAGATGTCCTTCATCCAAAATGACGGGAAAGTAGAGCTTCGCGGCCAGGGGTTTTTAGACAATAGCACATAGTCAGACGCTTTTGTAATCGGGTTTGAAGTCAGAGAGAAAGGGACGGGGAAATGATTCAAAAATACAAAGACCTAGAGAGAAATATTTTTTTAATTTATTTATTTTTATTTCTTACTTTTTTAATTTTTATTAGTGAGACACCATGAGATACAGTTGTAGACTTACACATTTTTGTGCTTGGGTTTCGATTATACAATGATCGAGTACCCATCCCTCCACCAGTGCCCATTTCCCACCACCACGGGTCCCAGTATCCCTCCACCCCCCATACCCCCATTCCACCCTGCCTCTGTGGCAGGGCATTCCCTTTTGTTCTCGCTCTCCTTTTGGGTCTTGTGGTCTGCAAAAGAGGCATCGAGTGGCCATCATGTTCAGCCCTTTTGGGAAACAGTATGGACAATTCTCCAAAAATTAGAAAGTGAGCTCCCATTTGACCCAGCAATACCACTCCTGGGAATATATCCCAGAGAGGCAAAAAAGTATAGTCGAAGTGACATCTGCACTGGTTTGTTCATTGCAGCGCTCTTTACAATTGCCAGAATCTGGAGAAATACTTTAACATATGAAGACCTAGAGTTCTTTTTTATTATCTGACTCTGCCCTCGGGAATTACTCCTGGCGATGCTCGGGGGACCGTAGAGGTTGCCCGGGATTCAACCTGTGTTGGCTTTGTGCAAAGCCAACGCCTTTCCCGCTGTACTGTAGCTCCAGCTAGACCTAGAGACGTTAAAGATGGATGGAAGGTTACAGCCCACAGATGCCAGGAATTCACATTAAAATTCACATTAAAATTTCCTAGATTTGTATCTTATTGAAACTTTTTGAAAAACAACGATTTTTTTTAAATGCCTGTGTTTTGGGGGTCACACCAAGCAGTTCTCATAATTTATTCCTGGCTCTGTGCTCAGGAATCACTCCTGGCGGGGCCGGGACCATCTGGGATGCCGAGGAATGAACACCGGGTCAGCAGCCTGCAAGGCCGGGGCCCTCCCTGCCTGTTGCAGTCCCAAAGAAAATCATCTTACCACTGATGAGGGTGGAATTAAGATACGTCTAGACAGTGAAAAATCTGAGATTGCGCAGGTAGTCGTGTAGGCTCCTACCCTGAATATTTCCGTCTCTCCCACCCACATCTTATCCCACAGAGATGAGCGCGAGGATTAAACCCAGTATTGAATGAAATGGAAATTGAAATGGGCTGGAGCGATAGCACAGCGGGGAGGGCGTTGGCCTTGCACGCGGCTGACCACGTTCGATTCCCAGCATCCCGTGTGGTCCCTTGAGCACCGCCAGGAGTGATTCCTGAGCGCAGAACCAGGAGTGATTCCTGTGCATTGCCGGGTGTGACCCAAAAAAGCAAAAAAAAAAAAAATAAGAAAAGAAAAGCAATTGAAATGGGCTGGAGCGGTGGCACAGTGGGTAGGGCATTTGCCTTGCACGTGGCTGGCCCGGGTTCGATTCCTCCATCCCTCTCGGAGAGCCCGACAAGCTACCAAGAGTATCCCACCCGCACGGCTGAGCCTGGCAAGCTTCCCGTGGCATATTCGAGATGCCAAAGACAGTAACGAGTCTCGCAGTGGAGACGTTACTGGTGCCCGCTCGAGCAAATCGATGAACAGCGGGAGGACAGTGCTCCAGTGCTACATTGAATAAAATGGGAGGGGGGAAATCTCACAGGCAAAGAAATTAATAAACGTGGCCAATCTCAGCGTTCACTGTAAAAAGCCATAACAGTAAGGGGAAATAGGCCTAAATCGGAGGATCTTAGAAAGTTGGATCAGCAGAGTAAATTTTTCCCTTCAGAGCACGTACACATTTCTGCGCACCAAAGGTGGTCCTGCCTTGATGCTTGGGAAGTCACTCTTGGCCTTATCCGCCTGCTAAGTGGTCTTTTACACATACACTTTCGTTTTTCCCTTTATTTTTGGTCAGACCTGGCGATGCACTCCTGCCTCTGCACTCAGGAATCACTCCTGGCAGTGCTCGGGGGACCCTATGGGATGCTGGGAATCGAACCCGGGTCGGCCGCGTGCAAGGCAAACGCCCTCCCCGCTGTGCCATCGCTCCAGCCCCAACACATTCCTATGTATACTTTTCAATGCAACTCTCTGTTACGAATAATCAAGGCAGATTTCTGCCATAGGCGTGTGTCTTGGAAAAGGAGCCTCGGGCCCTGGTTCTCTGGCGGGAAATAGGTGTGGCGTCGTGTAACGTTTGATGAAAAGGAGTCGGGCTTTTTCACTTCTCTCTGACCCCGCGTTTTCCGTTTCTCGTTCTGTCGTAGATCACTGCGTCCACTACTATGATCTCCGTAACACTAAGCAACCAATCATGGTGTTCAAGGGACACCGGAAAGCCGTCTCCTACGCCAAGTTTGTGAGTGGCGAGGAGATTGTCTCCGCGTGAGTATCCTGTCTTCAGAAGGGCACGAACCTCCTGAAGATTCTGATTGCCGTTTTTAATTATTTATTTATTCACTTTTTGGGTCCCACCCGGCGATGCTCAGGGCTGACTCCTGGCTCATGCACTCAGGAATCACTCCTGGCGGTGCTCGGGGGACCGTGTGGGATGCCAGGGATCGAACCCGGTCGGCCGCGTGCCAGACCAACGCCCTCCCTGTTGTGCTATCGCTCTTGCCTTGCACACGGCCGACCAGGGTTCGATTCCCAGCATTCCATATGGTCCCCTGAGCACCGCCAGGAGCGACTCCTGAGTGCAGAGCCAGGAGGAACCCCTGCGCACCGCCAGGTGTGACCCAAAAGAAAAAAAAAAGGGGCAGTAAGAGCAGGAGAGATTGTGCAGTTTGTCGGTCACGTACCTTACGTGTGACCAACCCAGATTTAATCCGGAGCTTTCCATATGGTACCCCAGCCCAGTCGGGAGTACTTCCTGAGAACTCAGCTAGGAGTAACTCCTGAGTACTCCAGGTGTGGCCCCGAACTGAACAAAAAAATACGCAATAAATTTGTTACAGGTTTATTCAGATTCAAATATGTTTGGTAGCTTCTGGCAAAAAATATTTTCAGATTCTTGGTGTCGAATCATCTCGTGTGATTTCCAAGTAGTTGAGAAATTATACAGATTTGGATCTCTTAGTTAACTTCAGTGATATGGCTCATTTGTTTTTATAGTTTATAAAAGTTAAAATACCAACTTTTTCTGTTTTTATTTTTATGAGTTAGGATATTTTTCTCGTACGTATTTGAGGCTTAGAATGATTTAAAACAGTCTCGATTCCCTCTGGAAATATTGAATATGTAGTTGTCATATTAAAACATTTATAATAATGGGGCTGGAGCCACAGCACAGCAGGGAGGGCATTTGCCTTGCATGCAGCCGACCTGGGTTCAATTCCCAGCATCCCATCGGGTCCCCTGAGCATCACCAGGAATGACCCCTGTGCGTCGCTGGGTGTCACCCCAAAAAACCATTTATAATGTTAAAATGTCATAAATTGTTCTAACCTGAGCATTTGGCCAGTAAAAGATCTATGTGTACATATATGTATACGTGGGTCGGAGGTATGGCTTAGCAGGAGAGCACAGACCTCACCTGTGAGGCTTTGGGTTCGAACCCTAGCATGGCTAAAATCAAAAGCGTAAAACAGTATAATGTCTGAGGACGGATGCAGTGTTTCAAAAATAAGAAGCAACTTAGGAGGTAGATTTTGGTCTTCAAAAGAAGATATTTTGATGTTGGCGCAACCATTTACTAGCTGTGGTTAGTACCTTAAGCATTTTACAGAAAAGAAAAATTGGTGGATGAGAGAGAAGCAGTTATACATTGAATAGTATAATTCAATTATTGTAACACATTCAAAGAGAAAGAAAATGTGATTGTTTATTCAACTTCTGTGAGTTTTGGATGGGAGTTCCAGTAATTTTTATATGGGTTTTTTTTTTTTGGCAAATGAATTCATTTACATATTATTTCAGTGAGACAAACTATATAAATCATTCACGTAGAGCATTGCATGCCTGAAAATAGTTTATATTCAATATGCCAGTCCAATTCAGTGGTTGAAAAAAATCAAATCACGTGGAAGAGATGTAGTCTTGCAGTAAGCACAACTGTTAATGAGGCCCTTTCCCTGGACGGGAAGGCACTTCCTATAGACCCAGGCAGGATTGGAAGCATTTTAAATGAAATTTTTAATCAACATCTTTCAGAATTCATCGAATTCTGTAGCACTGGAGCACCGTCCTCACATTGTTCATCGATTTGCTCGAGCGGGCACCAGTCACGTCTCCATGGTGAGACTCGTGACTGCGTTTGGCATCTCGAATACGCCACGGGGAGCTTGCCAGGCTCTGCCGTCCGGGCGGGACACCCTCGGGAGCTTGCCAGGCTCTCCGAGAGGGACGGGGGAATCGAACCCGGGTCGGCTGAGTGCAAGGCAAACGCTCCAGCCTATGTAATTCCGTAAGTTAGAAATAATTGTACTTCTCATTGAACGAGGGAAACACAGAAGGCCAGGGTAGTGGCTAGTTTTCCCAGCGCCAGAAGCGAACGAAGGGTCGATTGAAACGCGGGTCTGCATTCCGAGCCGCCCCGTTGTGTAGCGGTGGGTTCCGGGCCAGGACCTCTCACACGCGTCCCCCCTCTGCCCGCCCCAGCTCGACGGACAGCCAGCTCAAGCTGTGGAACGTGGGCAAGCCATACTGTCTGCGCTCCTTCAAGGGCCACATCAACGAGAAGAACTTCGTCGGCCTTGCTTCCAACGGGGATTACATAGCGTGTGGTAAGCGCGGCTCCCGTTGGCGTGCTCGGCGGGCGTCTGTCTGGGCTTGCCGACAGGAAACACTCATCGCCTTCGAAGGAAGCGCGTTGAGATTGGTGCCTTGACACCCTTGATTTTTCCTTAACTGTACGTGAAGACGCTTTAGTTCTTCCTTTCGCTGAGCACAGACTGGATATTAATATGTTTTATAGTTGAGTTCTTATTGTAGCATATAATATCATAATTAATATATAATATAACGTAATATCTGTCACCGTCCTCCTGTTCATCGGTTTTGCTCGAGCGGGCCCAGTAACGTCTCCATTGTGAGACTTGCTGTTACTGTGTTTGGCATCTCGAATACGTCACAGGGAGCTTGCCAGGCTCTGCCGTGCGGGCGAGATACTCTGGGTAGCTTGCCGGGCTCTCCGCGAGGGGCGGAGGAATCGAACCCAACTCGGCTGGGCAGGCTGCACGCAAGGCAAACGCCCTACCGCTGTGCTAATGCTCCAGCCATAATATGATATAATAATATTGTAATGGGCTGGAGCGATAGCACAGCGGTAGGGCGTTGGCCTTGCACGCAGCCCACCCGAGTTCGATTAGAGGGCAAGCTCCCCAGAGTATCTCACCCGCACGGCAAAGCCTGGCAAGCTCCCCATGACGTATTCGATATGCCAAACACAGTAACCAGTGTCACAATGGAGACGTTACTGGGCCCGCTTGAGCAAACTGATGAACAACGGGAGGACCGTGACTGTGAATATTGTAATATAAATTTGGGGGTCCAGTCGCTGGAGGGTGCTTTGGCCTCACCCGGCCTGCTCAGGCCTTATTCCTGGCTTTGCACTCAGGGATTACTCCTGGCCAGCTTGGGGAGACGGTCTGGGGTGCTCGGGACAAAATCTGGGTTAGCTGGATGCGAGGCTAGCACCCTACCTGCTATCCTGTTGATCTGGCCTGATTGTAAAGTAAATTTTTTTCTAATGAATCACTGTGAGAGATGAGTTTCAGTCATATAATGATCGACTACCCATCCCTCCACCAGTGCCCATTCTCCACCACCAGTGGCCCCCGTATTAACCCCCACTTTCCCACCCTCCCCCTGCCTCTATGGCAGACAATTTCCCCCGTACTCTCTCTCTACTTTTGGGTATTACGGTTTGCAACACAGAGAAGTTATCACATTTGGTCCTTTATCTGCTTTCAGCATACATCTCCCATCCCGAGCGATCCCTCCAACCGTCACTGACACAGTGATCCCTTCTCTATCCCAGCTGCCTTCTCCCCCAGCTCATGAGGCAGGCTTCCAACTATGGGGCAATCTTCCTGGCCCTTGTGTTTACTGTCCTTGGGTGTCCGTCTCATATTATGTTATTTTATGTCCCTCAGGGTTGGAGTGATAGCACAGCAGGTAGGGCGCTTGCCTTGCAAGCGGCCGACATGGCCCACCCAGGTTCGATTCCTCTGCCCCTCTCGGAGAGCCCGGCAAGCTACCGAGAGTCTCTCGCCCACACGGCAAAGCCTGGCAAGCTCCTCGTGACATATTCGATATGCCAAACACAGTGACAAGTATCACAGTGGAGACATTACTCGGTCTGCTCGAGCAAATCGATGGACAATGGGAGGACAATGACAGATAGATCCCACAAATGAGTGCAGTCCTTCTATGTCTGTCCATCTCTTTCTGACTCATTTCACTGAGCACGATACTCTCCACGTCCATCCACTCAGAAGCAAATTTCATGACTTCATCTCTCCAAACAGCTGCATAGTATTGTTCCACTGTGCGGATGTGCCCGAGTTTCTTCAACCGGTCAGGTTGGGCACTATTAGCACTCAGTTGGGCACTCAGGTGGTTTCCAGATTCTGGATCTTGTGAACAGTGCTGCAGTGAACATACAGGTGCAGACGTCATTTGTAGTGTGCTGTTTTGCACCCTGGGGTATATTCCCAGAAGTGATATCGCTAGGTCATATGGAAACTCAACTTCTAGTTTTTTTTTTTTTTGAGAAATGCCCGTATTGTTTTCCAGAAGGGCTGGACCAGTCAGCATTCCCACCAACAATGAAAGAGAGTCCCTTTTTCCCCGCATCTCTGCCAGCACTGGTTGATCTTGCTCTTTTGAATGTGTGCCAGTCTCTGTGATATGAGATGATATCTCGTTGTTGTTTTGGTTTGCATCTCCCTGATGATGAGTGACGTAGAGCATTTTTTCATGTGCCTTTTGGCCATTTGTATTTCTTTTTTGAAGAATTTTCTTTTTCCTTTTTTTTTTTTTGTGGCTTTTTTTTGGGGGGGTCATACCCGGCGATGCTCAGGGTTTACTCCTGGCTCTGCACTCAGGGGGGGCTGGAGCGATAGCACAGCGGGTAGGGCGTTTGCCTTGCACGCAGCCAACATGGCCGACCCGAGTTCGATTCCTCCGCCCCTCTCGGAGAGCCCGGCAAGCTACCGAGAGTATTCGATATGCCAGACACAGTAACAACAAAGTCTCCAATGGAGACGTTACTGGGCCCGCTCGAGCAAATCGATGATCAACGGGAGGGCCTGCACTCAGGGATCATTCCTGGTGGTGCTCGGGGGACCCTCTGGGATGCCGGGGATTGAACCCGGGTCGGCCGCGTGCCAGGCCAACGCCCTCCCCGCTGTGCTATCACTCCAGCCCTTGAGGAGGTTTTTGTTCATTTCTTCTCCCCATTTTTCGATGGGGTCAGGGGAATGAGACCCATTAAAACAGCAGCAGTTATTGTTTTTATATATACAAACAGTAACCATAACAGGTCTCATTCCCCTGACCCTGAAAGAGCTTCCAGTACGGCAGCGTTGGGAAAGACGAGTCAGGAGAGGCTGCGAAAATCCCAGGGCCGGGACGAATGGAGACGTTACTGGTGCCCGCTGGAGCAAATCGATGAACAACGGGACAACAGTGATGGAGCAAACATTTTCCGCATTTCCTCTTTTCCTGACACAATTTGCAAGACAGCCTGAAATGTTTTTTGGGTTTTTTTTCCCCAATTTATTGGGTTTTGCTTTGGGTGGGCCAAACACTGGTGCTCGGGACTCATTCCTGGCTCTGTGCTCAGGGAGCACTCCTGGCAGGGGTTTGAGGGACCGAACGTAGGCGCTGCCGAGGATCGAACCCAGGTCAGATGCATGCCAGGCCAGAGGCACCCTCCCCGTTGTGCTGTCATTCCGGCCCTCGCACATTGAACTCTCCTCTATTGTGTATTCACGAGGTGACTAGGCAGCCCACGGCTCTCTCGCCGCCTGCGTTCTGTGGTTTCGGGCCTCTTCCCCACCCCGGCCTCCCCTCTCCACCGGCAGGTGCATGCTGGAAGGGACAGGACCGCCATGCTGGTTGGTGGTTAGTTGCTGGTCGCTCCGTTCTCCCCGCGCGCCTGCTCCCGTCTCTCTCGTTCCCGTCTCCTCCCGACTCCCTCGCTCATCTTCGCCGCACTCAGGCTGGCCTCGGTCTCTCCCCTTCCTCTCCAACCTCCGCCTTTGCCGTGGTAGCACGATCAGCATGTAAAAACCCTTCCTGCTCTGGGGCTGGAGCGATGGCGCAGCGGGTTTTGTCTTGCACGTAGCCGACCCGGGTTCGATTCCCAGCTTCCCACAGGGTCCCCTGAGCACCGCCAGCAGTGACTCCTGAGGAACCCGAGAAGCTCTTCCTCGGCTCAAGGGCAAAATGCCACTTAAGGTGGTTTTCTTCTTTCCTTAGTCCAATGACTTAATTAACATCTTAATTGACGTCTTAATTCTACTTCATTTTGTGTGGACGCAGAAAGAGTCGCAGTAAGCTTATCGGGTGGCTCTCCTGAGGACAGCTCGATACAGATTTCAGACTAAAGTGCTCAGGTCTTATTAATCTTTCCTAATCCTAACGGGGTCCTAATCTAGTTGTTACGTTTTGGATCATGACAGAACACGCCCATGACCACGCTCTTGACTTAGAGTTAAGTATGATGGCGCTGTGGCCTGGCCCATTTCAATGACAGGGTAGCTCACAGCTTGCCCTGGGTCCATCTAATCCCTCATCAGGACCCTGCTCTTGGAGTGCTAGGAATTTAGGGCAACTGAGGCTTAAATTGAAAGAACAGATGCCCGGGAGTGAAGATCATTCAGAGTCCGTTAAGGTAGCATTGACTGTCGTCCTGTGTCTACACAAAAGGGACATTGGTCTGAATTAACCATGCAAAGGACTTAGGTGGAAGAGAAAAGCTTACAAGTTAACAGAGTCTGATTAGGAGATAAAGGTGATTGACCGGTAGGGAAAGCAGAACACAAAAAAAAAGAGGTTACAAATAAACACAGAGGAATGGGAGCACTGTGATGGGAGTAACCCAATAAACCTAACCTCCCTGTGGCAAGGCAGAAAGGACAAACCAACATTATCCTCCGGTTTAATTCGCCTTTGAGCTTGATTAAGCACTGAAGGGTAATTACCTTACAAACGCTTTTCCGAATTTTTCGTCCTTTCATTACAAACTTTTTTTTTCAAATTTCAGGAAGCGAGAACAACTCTCTTTACCTGTATTATAAAGGACTTTCTAAGACTTTGTTAACTTTTAAGTTCGACACGGTCAAGAGCGTTCTGGACAAAGACCGGAAAGAGGACGACACGAACGAGTTTGTCAGCGCCGTGTGCTGGAGGGCGCTGCCCGACGGGGTAAGTCTGCTCTCAGCCGGGGCTTCCCGACGCCCTCGATGCTCACGCGAGATGCTGGTGAGCCCCTGGGAAGTTTGGAATAAACGTTTTTCGCAGGATGCGGCAGTTTATTTTCTGCATAGAATTGTACCGCCCAGGCAGCGGGTGACCCGTGAGCTGTGGAGCTGGTACCTGGGAGGCCCCAGACGAGATTTTGTGGCGCTTCCTGTGTTGTCTCTGTCTCCCCTAAGACTGGGGATTTCTCCCGGGTACCCGGTGTCTTGGTTCTTTCCTTCACCGTCACGTGCGCAGCTCCATTAATAATTCATCTCACCCTGGTGGTCAATTAGGAGGCAGATAATTTGCTGTCGGTCCCTGGAGGCGAGTGACCTATACGGAACATCTCCTTAAACCCGACTTCAGGGCAGAGTCTAAGCACGTTTAAGTTCTTAACAAGAAAGTTGCCCTTTTCGGTTGCAAATACACGTTTCCTCACACTTGTCATTTGTTCGTGCTTTTGAAACTATGAGTGAAGGGGCTGGAGCGAGAGCACAGCAGGGAGGGCACTGGCCTCGCACGCGGCGGACCCGGGTTCGATTCCCAGCATCCCATAGGGTCCTCCGAGCACAGCCAGGAGTCATTCCTGAGCGCAAAGCCAGGAGTCAGCCCTGAGCATCGCCGGGTGTGACCAAAAAAAAAAAAACCTACAAGTGGAGTTGTTCATCGATTTGCTCGAGTGGGCACCAGTAACGTCTCCATGGTGAGACTTGCGTTACGGTGTTTGGCGTCTCTGATACGCCACGGGACGCTTGCCAGGCTCTGTGGTGCGAGCGGGATACTCTCGGGAGCTTGCTGGGCTCTCTGAGCGGGACGGAGGAATCGAACCCGGGTCACCGCGTGCAAGGCAAACGGCTTCTCCGCTGTGCTATTGCTCCAGCCCCCGTGTGCCTTTTTAATGGCTCTTTTTCTATTATCTGAACCCAGTTTTTACCCCCCTGTTACTTTTTTTTAATGCATTAAAGTGTATTTAAATGAGTTTGATGCAGTCACGAGGCCAACATAGGGAAGATTGAATCATAAAAGGCGACTTTTTTTTTTTTTTTTTTTGTCTTTTTGGGCAACACCCCGCGATGCTCAGGGGTTCCTCCTGGCTCTGCACTCAGGAATCACTCCTGACGGTGCCCAGGGGACCCTGTGGGATGCCGGGGATCGAACCCCGCTCGGCCGCGTGCCAGGCCAACGCCCTCCCCCCGTGCTATCGCTCTGGCCCCAAGACTTCTAAGTAATGACGCAAACCACAAATGGAACCTGCAGGAATCAACCGTGTAGGCAGATGGAAATCTGTCGTCTGTCTACAGATCGCAGTGTCCTACAGAAACACGGAGGTCTCTGTCTGACTTAGACTAGCTGCTAAGTCGGATCGTTCCCCTCCACACAAGACAGCCTGGAAACCCGCACACCAAGTCCCGCCTTCCCTGACGCCGCGTTGAGATTTTTGGCTTGTCTGTTGTTACTGTTGGGGGACCACACTTGGAGGTACTCCGGGCGTACTCCTCGGCTGGGCCCTGAACCCGGGCCGGCCACACGGAAGGCCAGCACCCTGCCCGCCGTACTTGGTGCCCACACTTGCGTCCGGCCACTTCGTGTCGGATTTTATTGAAGACTCTTGCTTTCTCCTTCTCGAGATCAGCACCAGACCCCTGGTCGAAAATCTTGATGCTGGATCATTAAGAGACATCAGAGAACTTCCTTCTGCATCCATCTGAACGAATTTTTTTTTAATGTCTTACGTGATTTTTTTTTTTGCTTTTTGGGTCACAACTGGTGATGCACAGGGGTTCCTCCTGGCTCTGCTTGGCCGGGTGTGGTCCCAGAACAAACAGAATGTTGGTGATCAGGGACATGTCCCCATGCCTATCTGCTGTTTTTCTTTTTCTTTTCTCTTTGGGTCACACCGGTGATGCACAGGGGTTACTCCTGGCGGTGCTCAGAGGACCCTATGGGCTGCTGGGAATCAAACCCAGATTAGTCACGTGCTAGGCAAATGCCTCCCTGCTGCGCTAGCCCCGAGTTGTTCTCATTGAGAACTGATTTGTCGATAGTTTTACTGAGTCTGGAGAGGTAGAACAGTGGGTCAGGCTGTATTGCCTGTGGCCATCCTGAGTTCGATCCCCGGCTCTGCTGTGAGTGATCTCTCAGCCCTGAGATCCATTGCATGTGGCCCAAAAACGAGAGAAAAGGGGGAGGAAGGATGTTTTCTAACGTCTGGTCTGTGTGATCGTTTATGTCCTCAACCAAATGTCAGAAATGACCGTGGGGAAACTGCTTCTTAGCGTTTCTATACCCAATTTGGTTGTTCTTCTTTTTTGGCTTTTTGGGTCCCACCCGGCGATGCTCGGGGCTGACTCCTGGCTCTGCACTCAGGGATCACTCTTGGCGGTGCTCAGGGGACCCTATGGGATGCCGGGGATCGAACCCGGGTCGGCCGCATGCCAGGCGAACGCCCTCCCTGCTGTGCTATGGGCTCTCTCCCTCTTCCTCCCTCTCCCTCTTCCCTCCCCCCTCCTCCTCCTCTCCCTTCCTCTCATCTCTTATTATTATGACGTATTCTATATGCCAAACAAAGTAACAAGATGTCTCAAAATGGAGATGTTACTGGGCCCGCTTGAGCAAATTGATAAACGGGAGGACAGTGCTACATCATCATCATCATCATTATTATTATTATTACTGCTTTTTGGGTCACACCCGGAGATGCACCGGGGTTCCTCCTGGCTCTGCACTCAGGAATCCCTCCTGGCATTGCTCGGGGGACCCAGTGGGATGCCGGGGACCAAACCCGGGTCGGCCGCGTGCAAGGCAGACGCCCTCCCCGCTGTGCTCTCGCTCCAGCCCCCCCCCCCCCCCCCCCCCGTACTCAATTTCGAAACCATAGTCTTCGTTGATGCGTGCCAGGCTTTCATGGTTGGGGCTTAATGGTCAGAGGCGGTGTGGGGGGCTGAGTGCGTTTCAGGTGAGCTCTGGACCGAGGCACGGTCCCAGAATATGCTGGAAGCAGGCCCCAGCTGTGTCCCTTCAGGCCGAGCATGTAGGTCCTGGTTGGTAGCTTTCCTAACCTGTGTTCAGTGGGTGAGAAGTTGCATTTCGTGTCCTGATTTTTCTGGTTCCTGTAGAAGTTCTAGTTTGACTGTGGCCATTCTTTTGATGAAACCCTAGATTTTGATGAACCCAGATTTTCTGTGCCCCTCCCTCCCCCTTTTACTTGTGCTCCTTAGCACGGTAACCCCACACGGCAGAGCCTGGCAAGCGCCCCGTGGCGGATTCGATATGCCCAAAACAGTCACCATAACAGGGTCTCATTCCCCTGACCCTGAAAGAGCCCCCAATACGGCAGCGTTGGGAAGGACGAGTACGGAGAGGCTGCGAAAATCCCAGGGCCGGGACGAATGGAGACGTTACTGGTGCCCGCTGGAGCAAATCGATGAACAGCGGGACGACAGTGATACAGTGATAATCCCCTCCTCTTACGTGAGTAGTGCTAAGGACAGGCATTTGAGGCAGGGAAAGCATTCAGCTCTTTGGAAATACGTCTTACTAACGTATTCCAGCATTTGATGGCTTCATTCCATTCATAATCATCTTCATAAGGTAACGTTAGAAAGGGACTGGGGGGGGGGGGCGGGGTGGAGAGATAGCACAGCGGGGAGGGCGCTGGCCTGGCAAGCGGCCGACCCAGGTTCGATCCCCGGCATCCCATAGGGTCCCCCAGCACCACCAGGAGTGATTCCTGAGTGCAGAGCCGGGAGTCGGCCCTGAGCATCAGAGAGTGTGACCCAAAAAGAAAAAAAAAAAAGAAAGGAATTGAGGATCACCCTGAGCCCGCTTACCCGTGAGGAGGCCAGTTCCTCTTTGATAAACCCTAGTGTCGGGGATCTAAGTTGCCAGGCAGGGACCAGGGAATGGCCTGGACAGCCTCATGCAGGAAACTGGCCCCCCACTGCCTCCCACCTTTGTTCTGGGACTTTCCTCTAACGATCCCACTTGAAATCACAGGGCAGTCGGTACAAGATCAGATTCTGCATATTAAACTTTTCGGGGCGTAGGTGGATGAGATTGGAAATGTAACATCCCTATGTATAATGGATGAGAACTTCGGTTCTCTCCTCCACTTCCCATTTTCACCGTTCCATTCTCGTTTTATCAGATCGGCTGAGGCCCGGGGTGTCATAAGGTTGGGAGCCCAGCATTCTACAGGAAGTGACTGGGACCGTATTCACACAGGGGCTCGGGCCTCATCTGTTTCCCAGCTCGACATATCACACATAAGGACACGGAACTAAAATAAGTCATTTCAGCGCTTGGATAAAAAGGAAGAACTGTAATTATTTCAGAGTTTCAGGGCTGCCTGGGGGAAGAAATCAGACGTTGTATTTTGCAGACCGTAGGTTGATAAGACCCGAGAAGAGCAGCATACCTTCTGTAGAATATTTCTTTTGCTGGACCGGGCGGAATTTTTAAAATAACTGAGTGATCAGAGATTGCATTGATTCTTGGGGGGTCTGACGTGGGGCGTGTTCTAGTTCCGAGCAGGATTAGAGCCCCGGAGATCTAAAGTTAACGCTCGCGAAATATGTTAAAAGGTTGTCCAGAGCCAGTAAATACTCCGACCTGCTTCAACTGGAGCCTGGCATTGAAAATTGGGTGCGTCCGCACTCAAGAAAAGTTCTTGCTTCTTTTCCTAAGAAGAAAGGCTTTTCTTCAGAGACGTTCACCTCTGCCCAGTACAAAACTTTTTGTTCCATAGATAGCAGGTGATTTGAATGTTTCTGTAAGATAAAAAAAAAAATGAGACAACATCATAAAGCGAGAATCTTAAGATTCTAAATTCAGGGGCTGGAGCGATAGCACAGCGGGGAGGGCATTTCCCTTGCATGCGGCGACCCGTGTTCGATCCCCGGCATCCCATATTGTCCCCTGAGCACTGCCTGGAGTCATTCCTGGGTGCAAAGCCAGGAATAACACCTGTGTATCGCCGAGTGTGACTCACCCCAAATAAAAAAGCCAAAAAAAAAAAAAGATTCTAAATTTCAGATTTCATTTGTTTCAGACATCTAACTCATTCCTCCTTGACGTGTTTTATACATGTCAGGAGAGCCGACTGCCATTTCAAAGAGAAGATCTTTTTTGATAGGTTTGTAGGTTGTGTATGTATATCGAAAACCCAGCTCAATTCTGGAAAAGACAGAACAAGACATACTGAAACAAAGGCCAGAAGAATAAAGGCCAAGAGCCAAAAAAGAAAGGAAGGAAGGAAGGAAGGAAAGAAAGAAAGAAAGAAAGAAAGAAAGAAAGAAAGAAAGAAAGAAAGAAAGACAGACAGAGACAGACTATTTGGCATCAGATTTTTTTTTTTCTTTTTTGAGTCATGCCCAGCAATGCTCAGGGCTTACTCCTGGCTTTGCACTCAGGAATCATCCCTGGCGGTGCTCGGGGGACCCTATGGGATGCTGGGAATTGAACCCGGGTCGGCCGCGTGCCAGGCCAACGCCCTCCCCGCTGTGCTATTGCTCCAGCCCCGGCATCGGATGTTTTTTATTCCAAACCTCTGAAGACTCTCCTGGAACCAGCGTCGCTGCTCTTGGCTGGGACTCACAACTGCCCGTGTTGGGCAGGTCTGTCTGCCTGACGGTCGGCGAACACTGCCCACGTCCCCAGACCCCTGACCTGTGGGGTCCAGACCAGTGTGAAATGCTTGCTGACTGGGAGATCGGAAGATAAGAGACTTGATCAAAGAGAAGATCTCGAACAAGGTGTTCTGCATAAAGGAAGGAGGACGTGGGTTGGGGAAAGGTCCTCCGGCTCCATAAAATGAAACACAGAAAGGGGCGCGCTTTAATTTTCTGTCTTTTGCCTTGAAATCAGAGGGGCCCTGGGGGAGAGTTGGAGTTCCACACGGCAGCTGTAGAGACGCCGAGAGGAGAAGCGGGGAGGACCCACAGGGTCAGCGGGGAAAGCCCCACTGGACACTACCCAGCCTGTGGAGGAGAGAGACTGTTTCACGATTGGAGGAGCCTTTCGAATGCAAATAGGACCACCCTTCCTGCCGGCCCCCAGACAGGAAAATCCGATTCATAATTCTCTAGAATTACATGCCAGGCGCACGGCAGAGCCTGGCAAGCTCCCCGTGGCGGATTCGATATGCCCCAAACAGTCACCATGACGGGTCTCGTTCCCCCGACCCTGAGAGAGCCTCCAATCCGGCGGCGTTGGGAAGGACGAGTCAGGAGAGGCTGCGAAATTCTCAGGGCCGGGATGGATGGAGACGTTACTGGCTCCCGCTCGAGCAAATCGATGCTCAACGGGATGACGCGTGAAACATGCAAAGAATAAGAAATCAGTTTGGGCTTTCTTTTTCTTTCTCTTATTTCTCACCGTTATGTCGTAGTTCTTCAGGTTGACACCCTTTTTCCTGGCAGTGAGAAAAAGAAGGGATCGGGGTTTGTAGGAAAGAGGTGTGTCCGCTGTGACCAAGAGACTCCGTAGAGAGAATCGTCAAGAGCTGGGAGGTAGCTTGTGGGTCGTTGAGGACCGGTTGACGTTTGTGGCTCTCTGGCTCTTGATTTTTGTCTGAGGGGGCACCGTCCTCAGATCGGAGTCCCCGGGAGGGAGAATTGCCCGCGCCGTCTCTTCGATGGGCTGATGGACCATTTCCGTCGTGCCTCGGTGCTTGTGGGAAGAGGGGGGATGGGTGGCCGGCGTCACCGCAGTGGACGCCTCAGGGGGAAAGCTCGCTCACCGGCTTGTCGCTGCCCACCAGGGCGCGCGTCAGTTCCCACTGGCTAGCTCCACAGCGTTTGCACCGAGTCGAGACGGCACTGCGGATAGTGGCTCAGTGGCCGTCCCCTCGGCTCTGTCACTTGGAAACGGTAACGCCCTCGGACAGAGCGAGGGTCTCGGCTTTTCTTCCTCAATAAAACCCCAAGGGAACCCGCCTGCCTCATCAGCTTTCTAGCACAGACCCTAATGAGGGCACAGAGAAGTCGCCGTCACTTTTCCTGTTCTTTCATACAGTTGGGATTGTTGTTCGTGTGTATTTCTTACACAAGGATACTAATGAATCTATATTTTTTAAAGGAAAAGGGAAAGGGGAGGAGCCGGAGCCATAGCACAGCGGGGAGGGCATTTGCCTGGCTCGCGGCCGACCCGGGTTCAATTCCCAGCATCGCCTAGGGTCCCCCAAGCACGGCCAGGAGTAATTCCTGAGAGCAGAGCCAGGAGTCAGCCCTGAGCATTGCCGGGTGTGGACCCCCCCAAAAAAAAAAATTTGAAAACCAGGGCTAGAGTGACAGCACAGCAGGGAGGGCATTGGCCTCACACGCGACAGATCAGGGTTCGATCCCCAGCATCCCATAGGGTCCCCTGAGCACCGCCAGGAGTGATTCCTGAGCGCAGAGCCAGGAGTAGCCCTTGTGCATCTCAGGGTGTGTCCCAAAAAGGAAAAAAAAAGACAAAGTGATACAAAGTGTCATAGTGTTTTGAAGGTGATACAAAGTATCATAGTGTTTAATGGGTGATACAAAGTATCATGGTGTTTAAAAGGTGATACAAGGGCTGGAGCAATTAATACATCGAGGAAGGAGGAAGGTGTTTGCCTTGCACATGGCCAACCTGGGTTCGATTCCCAGCATCCCATAGGGGCCCCCGAGCACCGCCAGGAGTGATTCCTGAGTGCAGAGCCAGGAGTCAGCCCTGAGCATCGCCGGGTGGGACCCAAAAAGCAATAAAACAAAACAAAAACGAGAACCCTGGGGGCTGGAGCAATAGCACAGCAGGGAGGGCGTTTGCCTTGCACACGGCCGACCCGGGTTCGATTCCCAGCATCCCATAGGGTCCCCTGAGCACCGCCAGGAGTGACTCCTGAGTGCAGAGCCAGGAGGAACCCCTGAGCATCGCCGGGTGGGACCCAAAAAGGAAAAAAAAGAAAAGAAAAAGGAAAGGGGGAACCAGTGACCCCAGCTGGAAGCCCGTCGCTTTCTTGACTCAGTGATCCGAGCAAATGAGGTGCAGCCGGACAACTGCTTTGGGCAGCTGCCGAATTCATCTTTACCACGGGGAAATGGTGGGAACATCGCGTTTGGTCGCCCCTGTAAGTCCCATGCTTGTCCCAAGGTGTCACCGAGGCGATTGGCCAGTGTTCCCGCCCTCTCAGGTGCCGCTTTCCTTCGGGGTTCCGGGCTCCTCTCCGTGCTAGGTGACAGGTTGCGCCCTTTCCCGAGGACTCCTTCCTTCCAGAAAAAAGGGAAGCACCCCGTGGCCCCGAATCCCAGACCCGGTGGAGGGGGAGTCTCCCCTCTCCCAGAGGAACCCCACTTCCCTCCCCCCAGGTCCCTTTCTCCTTTGTAGAAAGTTCTGGAAGTGCCGGAGGCAGGAGCCCTCTGCTCTCGTTTCCGTCAGCCTGACGCTGCAGTGCTCTCTGCTGCTCTGGGTGCTGGTCATAGAAGCCCCTCGCTCTCGGCATCGAGTGCCCGAGTAAGCGCCCCTGGTACCCACCAGCATCCTGCCTCACTTGGTCATTTGACATCCCGTTACTCATCGATTGGCTCGAGCGGGCACCAGTAACGTCTCCATTCACTCCTGTCACCTGCTAGCGTAGCCCCATGGCGTCTGCTCGTTCCAGGAATACGAAGAGCCTCAAACCGATCGTTCAGGGTCTTAACGAAGAAGCCTGACCATCTCGCAGGTGGGCGGCCATGTGGGCTTTTGACGTCCCGTAGAATCCAGTCGGTAACGGCTCTAGTCCAGCGGTCGTCTCCAAATCGCATTACGTGTCCAGCCCATCTGATTTTCGATGCCTTGGCAGACGAGGCAGTAAAGACAATGGGTCTCATCCTGCCTCAAAGGGCCCCAAATCCCTCATTTCTTTTCTTGCTCCCCGGGGAGCGAGGGCGGGCCACTAGACCCGTGCGTGCATGGTCAGGCCACAGCTGGGACCCTGCAGAACCCTCCAGAACAAATCCGGAGACGATTCCTCCCTCCCGGCCACGGCTCCGAGAATCCGGACGCTGACCCGCTGGGAAACCGCAGCTGGGAACAGAGCCAAGGTGACAGAATCATGTTGTCCACCCACCTCATTGGGTCCGAAATTGAAGCGGATGCAGATTAATCCAGCGCAGAGTGTCCGTTTAATGTCTATGAAAGTTTGACTCGACACAGGAGACTTGATAAGAAAACAGAGAATCGGGCAGCGCCTCTTGGCTGGGTTTTTGCTTGCTTGCTTGCTTATTGATTGATTGATTGATTGATTGATTTTTTCGTTTGGGGCTGTTTTTTGCATTCAGGGCCACGAGACACATCATAAGAAACTTCCTACCCATTTTCCATAATTACCACACCATGTTTCATGAGGTTCCGACAGTAGGCAACAAACCATGAAAGGAAATAGATAGAGATATAGATATAGAGAGAGAGCCCGGCCAGCCACCAAGAGTATCCCGCCTGCACGGCAGAGCCTGGCAAGCTCCCCGTGGCGTATTCCATATGCCAAAAACTGTCACCATAACGGGTCTCGTTCCTGGCCCTGAAAGAGCCCCCAATACGGCAGCGTTGGGATGGACGAGTAAGGAGAGGCTGGCTAAAATCTCGGGGCTGGGACGAATGGAGACGTTACTGGCGCCCGCTCGAGTCACTCGATGAACAACGGGATGACAGTGATACAGTTTGGCGGCCACACCCGGGAGAACTCAAGGCTTTCTCCAAACCCAGTGCTCAGGAATTACTCCGTTAGTGCCCAGAGGGCCATACAGGGTGCCAGGGGGTGCCCAAAAGTCTCTGCCAGGCAAGTGCCCTCCCCGCTGAACTATCGTTCTGGCCCCAGATTTCAAGTATACGTTCGAGTTGTCAAGCCGGCTGTTCTGTCCCCAACAGGAAGAATAACCTCCGCGTTCCTCCTCTCTGAGGTTCTCTGCCTAAATGAGCTCATTTCTCTCCCATCCTTCCTCCTTCCCAAAGAAATAATTTCCCCCACTCCAAGGTTTAGGATATCTTAAAAAATACGTCAGGGCTGGAGCGATAGCACAGCGGGGAGGGTGTTTGCCTTGCACGCGGCCAACCTGGGTTCAATCCCCAGCACCCCATATGGCCCCCTGAGCACTGCCAGGAGTAATTCCTGAGTGCAGAGCCAGGAGGAACCCCTGAGCATCGCCGGGTGTGACCCAAAAGGCAAAAAAAAAAAAAAGAAGAACATGTTGCCACATACCTCCTATTCCAAGTAGTCACTGAGGCTGTTGAAAATGCATGTGCTGAGTGATCGAATAATTAAACAGAAAGATCACCTTCCTTCTCCCAGATAAATATCTACGTTGTTTTTGTTGTCGCTCACTGCCAGAGAGCCGTCCAAGAGAGATTCATGTCCGAGATGGAGACGGAGACGGAGAGTGACGTTTCTTGGGGGGAAGTGAACGGAAGTGGGTTCTGGTGGGGAAGACGGGGATTTTGTCTTCGCTGCTTATTCGTCTTAAGTGTTGCGTTTCCGCCTTTGCCATATCCCTCCTCCCGGGAATCTGTTTCTCCTCCCTGCCTTGACAACCGGAAGTCACCTGCTCTGATTCCGTTTGACTTCCGTGACAAACCTAATCCTGAACACGAGGGACTTGGGGGTCTCAAAGTCGTAGTTGACAGGATGTTTAAGGGGCCGGAGCGAGAGCACAGCGGGGAGGGCGTTTGCCTTGCACGCGACCAACCCGGGTTCGATCCCCGGCATCCCAGAGGGTCCCCCGAGCACCACCAGGAGTGATTCCTGAGTGCAGAGCCAGGAGTCGGCCCTGAGCATCGCTGGGTGTAACCCAGAAAGAGAGAGAGAGGAAGGAAGGAAGGAAGGAAGGAAGGAAGGAAGGAAGGAAGGAAGGAAGGAAGGGGAGGGGAGGGGAGGGGAGGATGTTCAAGTTGGTGTTTTGCTTGAAATTCTGTTGGCATCTGAGAGGGGCTTAAGAAAAGAGGATGGGGTCTGTAGCAGTAGCACAGCGGGTAGGACGGCCGACCTAGGTTCAGTTCCCAGCATCCCATATGGCCCCCCGAGTACCACCAGGAGTAACCTCTGTGCATCGCTGGGTGTGACCCCCCAAAAATAAGAGAGGAGGAGGAGAAGGCTGCTTTCTTGGGCGGGCCAGCCAGAAACCCTCCTCTTTTTTTCTTTTTTTCTTTTTTGGCTTTTTGGGTCACACCCGGCGATGCACAGGGGTTCCTCCTGGCTCTGCACTCAGGAATCACTCCCGGCGGTGCTCGGGGGACCCTCGGGGATGCTGGGAATCGAACCCGGGTCAGCCGCGTGCCAGGCCAGCGCCCTCCCCGCTGTGCTGTCGCTCCAGCCCCCAGAAACCCTCCTCTTGTCTTTTAAAAGCTCTCCTCCTTCTCTTCCAGGAGTCCAGTGTGCTGATTGCTGCTAACAGTCAGGGCACGATCAAGGTAAGCTCTTTCTCCCGTCTCCGTTGCAACGCCCGCCCGGCATGCGCCAGGCCAGCACACAAGGCACAGATACCGCGATCTTGCCAAATCACGGGTCTCCGGGTGCTCGGAAGGAACTGTGATTGAAGGGGCAGAGACAAGGCTCCTTGCCGCTGCCGAGATGATGACGGTATTTATGATACTGAGTGGGTGCAGAGGGCGTGCAGGAGGAGGAGCCGGAAGACTAGAAAGCGTTCTCCAGGGCCAGGTGCCGCGTGGCTCCATTTGTTTTTTTCTTCTTTAAATTTTATTAGTGAGACACAGTGAGGTACAATTGTAGACTTACAAATTTTTGTGCTTGGGTTTCAATTATACAATGATCGAACACCCATCCCTCCACCAGTGCCCATTTCCTACCACCACGGATCCCAGTATCCCTCCCACCCCCCATCCCCCATCCCACCCTGCCTCTGTGGCAGGGCATTCCCTTCTGTTCTTTCTCTCCTTTTGGGTGTTGTGGTTTGCAAAAGAGGCATCGAGTGGCCATCATGTTCGGTCTAGAGTCTACTTTCAGCACGCATCTCCCATCCTGGGAGGATCCTCCCAGCACCCTTTACTTGGTGCTCCCTTCTCTATCTGAGCTGCCTTTTCCCCCAGCATGTGCGGCCGGCTTCTAAGCTGTAGAGTGATCCTTCTGGTACTTACCTCTACTATTCTTGGATGTTAGTCTCCCATTCTGTAGCCTTATCTTCCACAAATGAGCACAATCTTTCTATGTCTGTCTGTCTCTCTCTCTCTCTTTCTGACTCGTTTCACTTAGCATGGTACTTCCCAGGTCGAACCACTTATATGCGAAGTCCAGGACTTCATCTTTTCTAACAGCTGCATAGTATTCCATTGTATGGACGTACCAAAGTTTCTTTAACCAGCCCATTCTTCACTCGCAATTTTATAGTTCTCGTTTCTTTCAGTTGTCGCTTCATCACCTTTAACACGTAAACTATTTCTGATAACTAACGCACTGCCGTGCTGAATGGTGGGCCGTGAGGTGGAACATGAGGGAAGGGCCTGGTCTTGCCTCGCTTCATCACTCTGAACTCTTTGCCAGTGAAATCAATCAGTCGCCATCTTCAGGGGGTTCTGAGTGGCGCGGAAGGGTCGTCTGGGGGGCGCCGCTTGAGGGATCCTTACATACCCGGCGCCTTTGTGCTCTGAGCTCATTCTCCATCCCTAGGTGGGCCCTGAGCCCCGCTGGGAGAAGGCACGGTAGCCCCAGCACCTACTAACGTCAGCCTTTTTGGGTGGTGTTCTGGGGCCACACCATGCAGTGCTCAAGGATTACCCTTGCCCCGGCTCTAGGGTTAGCTGCATGCAAGACCCGGGCCCTCCCCACTGGACCCCAGTGTGGCCACTCTTAAAAGGAGTCTGGAGGCTGGAGCGATGGCACAGCGGGGAGGGCGTCTGCCTTGCACGCGGCCAACCCGGGTTCGATCCCCAGCATCCCGTAGGGTCCCCCGAGCACCGCCAGGAGGGATTCCTGAGTGCATGAGCCAGGAGGAACCCCTGAGCATCACCGGGTAGGACCCAAAAAGCAAAAAAAAAAACCAAACTGTGTTTTAAACTCCTTCCCTCCCCACCAGGTGCTGGAGTTAGTGTGACGGTTTACTCGAGTCCGCTCCGTGATCCTGCTGAGACCCGTCTGCAGCGCCAGCGAAGGGAGCAGCGGCCGGGCCCTCCCCAGAGGCCTCCCGCCTCCCCCGGACTCTCCTCCTCCCCCCCGACTCCCCGTCTTCGCCCTTCCGGACCTGGAGACGCCCCCTCGAACCCCCGCCGTCAGCGCCGCTCTCTGGACTTCGCCGCTGCTGCTGCTGGTGCCGTCACCTAATTTTTGTGATAGGGAACCCTTCTTTTGAATAAAAAGAAAGAACAAAAAAAGAATAAAAGTTTCTTGAGCCACAGATGAGCCGGGCACGTGTCTGTCCGTGGTCAGAGGCGTCTCTTCGAGAAGTCGCACAGGTGAACGAGGGGAGAAGGTTCCAGTGGGTGACCCGCAGGGTCTGAACCGGACGTAAATGAATGGAACGTTCCCGCCGAGGGCCTGACTCGTGTCTCTTCTCAGGGTTAGGGTCTCAGCGTGTGCGGGGCGTCTCCGTCCCCCCGGAATTGGCAAGGGTTCGAGACCACCGTCACAGAAGGGAATGATGTCGGTTTTTTCCTTGGTTTTAGTTTTGGGGCCACACCCAGAGGTGCTCGGTGCCTGCTCCTGGCTCTGTGCTCAGGAATCACTCCTGCTGGGCCTCCTTACATTCACTCTAGCCCCTGACTCACTAAATTTCTGTCCACCGTCCTCCCGTTGTTCATGGATTTGCTCGAGCGGGCACCAGTAACGTCTCCATGGTGAGACTTGTTGTGACTGCGTTTGGCATCTCGAAGACGCCACGGGGAGCTTGCCAGGCTCTGCCGTGCGGGCGGGATACTCTCGGGAGCTTGCCGGGCTCTCCGAGAGGGACGGAGGAATCGAACCCGGGTCAACTGCGTGCCAGGCAAACGCCCTCCCTGCTGGGCTATCTCTTCAGCCCACTAAATTTCTAAATTCAACAAACTATATTTCATTTGGCTCAAGGGTCTCAGATCATGAAAAGTGAACCTGAAGTACATTTTAATAATTTTTTTTTTTTTTTTTTGCTTTTTGGGTCACACCCGGCCATGCCCGGGGGTTATTCCTGGTTCTGCACTCAGGAATGACTCCTGGCGGTGCTCGGGGGACCATATGGGATGCTGGGAATCAAACCCGGGTCGGCCACGTGCAAGGCAAACACCCTACCTGCTGTGCTATTGCTCCAGCCCCATTTTAATAATTTTTATGTAGTGTTTTTTTTTTTATAATTTTCATCATTTATAGATTTATCCAGACTCCACACGGCAGAGCCTGACAGGCTCCCCGTGGCGTGTTCGATATGCCAAAAGCAGTAACGAGAACGGGTCTCATTTCCCTGACCGTAAAAGAGCCTCCAATACGGCAGGACGAGTAAGGAGAGGCTGCTGAAATCTCAGGGCTGTAGCGGAGACGTTACTGGCGCCCGTAGGACTCCGTAATTGAGTCGCCACTGACGCCCGCTCAAGCAAATCAATGAACAGTGAGTGGTGTGACAGTGATTCAGACTTCAAGAGTCTGTTTTTAGCCAAATGCAAGTATGATTCTGCTCATAGCCCTTTTCAGACGTGCTCAGGCTTTTAACAGAAGTATCACGTTACTTAAGCTTGACCTGCTACTCTTAACCTCTAACTTCTTCCCGATGTTTTTTCTTTTTCTTTTTTAAAGCCACAGTGCTCAGGCATCACACCTGGAGGAACTCGAGGGACCATCCGGGGTGCCGGGGACCGAACCCAGGTCAGCCGTGCACCCCTTTCCCTTGTATTATCGCTCCCACGTCTTTCACAAACTGAAAACAAACTGTAAAACAGAACTGAATTGCTTGGGCTGGAGTGATAGCACAGTGGTAGGGCGTTTGCCTTGCGCGCAGCCGGTCCTGGGTGAGCCAGGTCCGATTCCTCCGCCCCTCTCGGAGAGCCCGGCAAGCTGCCGAGACTATCTCGCCCGTATGGCAAAGACTGGCAACCTCCCCGTGACGTATTCGATATGCCAAACACAGTAACCAAAAAAAGTCTCACAGTGACGTTACTGGGCTCGCTCGAGAAAATCGATGAATAACAGGAGGACCGTGACTGTGACCCAACTGAATCGCTTAAGTATGCAACCCCTGGGCCACTGGGTCTGTGGCCCAGTGCCCCCAGGTGTATCACTGTATCACTGTCCTCCCATTGTTCCTTGATTTTCTTGGGCCCAGTAACGTCTCCGTAGTGAGACTTGTTACTGTGTTACTGTGTATGCCAATGCAGTAAGGTCTCCATGTGAGACTTGTTACTGTGTTACCGTGTATGGCAGTGCATATCGAATACATCACGGGGAGCTTGCCAGGCTTTGCCATGCGGGCCAGACACTCTCAGTAGCTTGCCTGGCTCTCCGAGAGGGGAAGAGATATCGAACCCCAGCGGCCAGGTCGGCCACGTGCAAGGCAAACGCCCTACCTGCCGGGCTGCCGCCCCAGCCCCCAGGTGAGATCATGTCTTGGAAATTTGTTTAATGGGCCTTCAAATCGTGTCCTCTGAGCCAAGGGCTGAGCTGGTCGGTGGGCACCGCCAGTCCCCTGGCGGCTTCCCTGCTCACTTGTTTGTTCACATACACTTGTGGGCTGTTCATCACTGTCCATCCCCCGTGGTCCCAACAGACTCATGGCGACTTCACTGCTGCTTTGTGGCTCTGTCCTCTGGGCACAGGGCACGTATGGGTGGCACGTGCCAAGCAGAGAATAGCACCCGTGGTCCAGAGAGATGGGACGGCAGGACGGCCTTACCTCATAAGGTCCCACCCCGGCATCCATAGGGTCCCCCGAGCATTGCCAGGAGTCATTCCTGCGTGCAGAGCAAGGAACAAGTAAGCCCTGAGCATCACCGGGTATGGCCCAGAAATAAAAACACAACCCCACAAAAATGAAATTTTGCCTTGCACGCGGCCAACCCGGGTTCAATTCCCCATCGGAGAGCCCGGCAAGCTACCGAGAGTATCTTGCCCGCACGGCAGAGTGTGGCGAGCTCCCCATGGCGTATTCGAGATGCCAGACACAGTAACAAGTCTCAAAAAAAATGGAGACGTTATGCCAAACACAGTAACAAGTCTCCAAAAAAAAAAAAAATGGAGACATTATGCCAAACACAGTAACAAGTCTTAAAAAAAAAAAAAAATGGAGACGTTACTGGGCCCGCTCGAGCAAATCGATGAATAACGGGAGACAGGGTTTGTTTGACAGTGTTCATTATGTAGGCTTAATAAAGACTAAAATAAGACTTGCATCATCTCAGATCAGTTTTGTAACCAGATGAATGTGTCTCCAACTTAGATGAAAGTTTCCCCAACTTCCAAGTAATTGGATCTCACTAACGTCTCGCAGTTACGCACCTGATAAATTATTGGACTTTTAATCATTCAAAAGTTGGGCCCCATCGTCAGCCAGAGCAATGTTAGCCTTTGTTTCCAAGATTAATGAACGACCTTTTGCAGATAGGAAGAAAGACTATTCAAATGTCGATTCTTCACTTCGAGAACTTCATTCAGGCAGATCTCTTCAGAAAATGATCAGAATAAGAAGCAGAGAATTAATGGCGCTTTGAGTGCCTTTAAATAGGAGCAGATTGATAATCTGGTCATACGATGATACACATTTCGTAATTGTGTTTTTACGTTTGATCTGTATCTTCCAAGTTGCCGGTGTTGCGGGTCATGTTAATTGCAGTATGTTTTGAAGGATATAATAAGTTATCTTTGGTTATCAGAAGAAATCCATTCTTTTCTAAGTTATGTCCAGAAGCAGTGCTTTATTGAAGTTTGTGTTCTATTTTTCTTGTCAGTAGGAGACACGTTTAAATTTGAATTAGTTGGGGGCTGGAGCGATAGCACAGCAGGTAGGCCTTTGCCTTTCACGAAGCCGGGTTCAATTCCCAGCATCCCATAGGGGTCCCCGGCCAGGAGTAATTCCTGAGTGCAGAGTCAGGAGGAACCCCTGAGCATCGCTGGGTGTGACCCAAAAATCAATAAATAATAAAATTTTTTAATTAGTCTTTGCAGGCTGTCTGCATCAAACGTGACTTTTCTTCTTTTTTTTTTTTAATTGAAGTCTTTTTTTTTTTTTAATTAGTGAGACACCATGAGGTACAGTTGTAGACTTACAAATTTTGTGCTTGGGTTTCAGTTGTACAATGATCAAACACCCATCCCTCCACCAGTGCCCATTTCCCACCACCACGGATCCCAGTATCCCTCCCACCCCCCGTCCCCCGATCCCACCCTGCCTCTGTGGCAGGGCATTCCCTTTTGTTCTCTCTCTCCTTTTGGGTGCTGTGGTTTGCAAAAGGGGCATTGAGTGGCAGTCATGTTTAGTCTATAGTCTACTTTCGGCGTGCTTCTCCCATCCTGGGAGGATCCTCCCAGCACCCTTTATTTGGTGCTCTCTTCTCTATCTGAGCTGCCTTTTCCCCTAGCATGTGTAGTTGACCTCCAAGCCATGGAACAAAATTCTAAGCAAAATGAATCAGAAAGAGAGGGATAGACATAGAAAGATTGCATTATCTGGAGAACGTAAAGTAACAAAATAGGAGACTAACACCCAAGAATGGCCGAGATAAGTACCAGGAGGTTCACTCCATGGCTTGGAGGCCATTCTGTTACTTTATATTCCCCAGATGAGTGCAGTCTTTCTATGTCTGTCCCTCTCTTTCTGACTCATTTCACTTAGCATGATATTTTCCATGTAGAACCACTTGTTTGCAAAGTCCATGGCTTCATCCTTTCTAACTGCTGCATAGTATTCCATTGTGTAGATGTACCAAAGTTTCTTTAACCAGTCATCAGTTCTCGGGCACTCGGGTTTTTTCTAGATGTTGGCTATTGTGAACAGTGCAGCAATGAACATACAAGTGCAGATGTCATTTCGACTATACTTCTCTGCCTCTCTGGGATATATTCCCAGTAGTATTGCTTCTCCAGCTCTTTTTCATGTTTAAAGATCACCAGCTGTGCTAGTGCACATCCCGCCCGGCATGTGAGAGGCCTGTGAGTATGACCCTGTGTTGCGTCCTTCCCTGAATATCACTGGGTTTAGCCGTGCAGCCCCTAGCACTGCCTGGGGTGACCTATTTATTTTTTTATTTTAATTTTTTTTTGTGGAGCGATAGCACAGCGGTAGGGCGTTCGCCTTACAAGCGGACAACATGGCCGACCCGAGTTCGATTCCTCCGCCCCTCTCGGAGAGCCCGGCAAGCTACCGAGAGTATTCGATATGCCAGACACAGTAACAACAAAGTCTCCAATGGAGACGTTACTGGGCCCGCTCGAGCAAATCGACGATCAACGGGAGGGCCTTTACTTACTTACTAATTTTTTTTTGCTTTTTGGGTCACATCCGGCGATGCACAGGGGTTATTCCTGGCTCATGCACTCAGGAATCACTCCTGGCGGTGCTCGGGGGACCATATGGGATGCTGGGAATCGAACCCCGGTCGGCTGCATGCAAGGCAAACACCCTACCCGCTGTGCTATCACTCCAGCCCCTGGGGTGACCTCTTTAGAAAAAAAAAATTAAGGGGCTGGAGCAACAGTCCAGCAAGTAGGGCGTTTGCCTGGCACGTGGCCGACCCGGGTTTGATCCCTGGCGTCCCATAGGGTCCCCCGAGCACCGCCAGGAGTGATTCCTGAGTGCAGAGCTGGGAGTCAGCCCTGAGCATCGCCGGGTGGGACCCAAAAAGAAAGAAAGAAAGAAAGAAAGAAAGAAAGAAAGAAAGAAAGAAAGGAGAGGAGGGGCTGGCATGAGAGTACAGCAGGTAGGGTGTTTGCCTTGCACACAGCTGACCTGGGTTCGATCCCCAGCATCCCATAACATCGCCCAGGAGTGATTCCTGAGTGCAGAACCAGGAGTCAGCCCTGAGCATCTGTGGGTGTGACCCAAAAAAAAACAAAAATAATAAACGCCCCAATATCAGGCCAGCGTTGATCCCCTGAGAAAGGTCACTCCCTCGCTCGCTCCCTCTGCCAGTTTTGGGCGGTTCGTCCCGAGAACCAACGCCACCTCCGTTGCGTGAGCCCTGCCGTGCTCCGACTGGGTCTGGGTTGGGCTGGGTTCCCACAGTCTCTCTCGGTGCGGGAAGGCCTCTGGCACTCTGGAAATTAAAAACTCTCTCGAGGTTTGCAGGCCACATTAGCATATGTATATGGGAAACGCAGTCACGCCTCCTCGCTCTCCTTCATTACCAAGAATAATGAAGGAAAAAAACCTGCCAACCGGAGCAGAGGTGGAAAGACTCTGTGAGCTGTTCTGGAAGTTTCTTTTTTTTTTTTTTTTGCTTTTTGGGTCCCACCCAGGGATGCACAGGGGTCACTCCTGGCTCATGCACTCAGGAATCACTCCCAGCGGTGCTCGGGGGACCCTATGGGATGCTGGGAATCGAACCCAGGTCGGCTGCTTGCAAGGCAAACACCCTACCCACTGTGCTATCGCTCCAACCCTGTTCTGGAAGTTTCCACGGATCCATGGAGCGTCTGCCTGTGAGCTGACCACACCAGACGCCCTACACGAGACCACCGGGTAGGACTTGCTCAGCTGAAGGACAAGATTTCCAAAATTCCTTCCAGGCCTGTCAGTCTAAGGAGACAGAGGAACCCAGAACCCTCCCTGGGAGTTAGAGACAGAGACATTTCTTCCCTTTTTCTGTTATTTTTTTTGGGGGGGAGGGGTCACACCCAGCAATGCTCAGGAATCACTCCTGGTGGTACTCAGGGATCGAACCCGGGTTGGCAGGGCAAACGCCCTCCCTGCTGTGCTATCACTCAGGCCCCTTCTCCCTCTTTCAGAATTTCTCCAGGACCAGGGAACCTCCTGGCTTAGCACAGCACCCTGGGGACCGCAGTGTCACCTCAGGCCTTCTGAATGACAGCCTTTGTTCGTCTCTGATGGCTCACGAGCACGGTCAGCCCTGGGCATCCCCAGTGCCAAAGGCCCCCCGCCCAGACCTCCTGAGCACTGCTTGGATGATGTCGGGGGACCCCCACGGAGGGCTCATGTGAGGTGGGGAGGAGGGAGACGGTCACTTCCCTCCCCATGGACCCGGGGTCCCTGGGTTCTTGTCTCACCTTGAAGAAAGGAATTTCAGGAGTAGACGGGTGTGAGATTACACAGTTTTTATTTGGATGGTTTTTTGTTCTTGGTTTTTTGTTTTGTTTTTTTTGCTTTTTGGGTCCCACCTGGCGATGCTCAGGGGTTCCTCCCGGCTCTGCCTCAGGAATCAGTCCTGGCGGTGCTCGGGGGACCATAGGGGATGCTGGGAATCGAACCCGGGTCGGCCGCGTGCAAGGCAAACGCCCTTCCCGCTGTGCTATTGCTCCAGCCTCCATTTTTTTTTAACTTTTTAGGCCACACCCAGTGGTGCACAGGGGTTCCTCCTGGCTCATGCACTCAGGAATTACTCCTGGCGGTGCTCAGGGATGCTGGGAATCGAACCCAGGTCGACCACTTGCAAGGCTAACGCCCTATCTGCTGTGCTATCACTCCAGCCCCTTATTTGGAGGTTTTGAAGGGAAGGAGGGAGAGAGAGTGGGAGAGGGCGGAGAGGAACGCGCTCAGGAGAGAACCCCAGCTTCTCCGAGGGCGGAGAGACCCCAACACACACCCCAGCATCAGACAGGAAAGCGTGAAAGTCCCCATCGCAGGATGCGGGCGCCACATGTCCTCGGGTCCCACATGTGCTCGGCCACGTGGGCGCAAGCGGCACCTGGCCTGGAACAGCCTCTGCGCCCTCCCTTGGTCCAAGTGGCCTTTTTAGGGTTTCTCCTCCCTTCCCCCCTGAGGGGCTTCGACCTAGGTCCGAATCCCGTTGCTAGGGAGGTTGCCAAGGGGGGTGGGAGTGGGGGATGGGCTTCTTTGGAATTCCTCTCCTAGCCTTTTGTTTGGCAGGAACATCTACCTCTGGGGGTTGGTCCAGCCTCTGACTGGCACCAGTTCCCCCACGAGGTCAGGGCCGTTAGTTCCCAGGAACTTTACTGCCATTTCCTTGGAGGGGGCCTTCCCCATCTGCCTGCCTGCATCAGGGAGACGCCCCCCGAGACAGAGCCGAGGCGAAGGCAGCCTGGGGAACAGTGCCCAGGGCCCCCTGCAGGTCGGAGGAGGGCGGGGGGAACTTGGCTGGCAGTCGGCAGGTCCTCAGAGCCCGAGGCCGGCGCCACCCTGCGCCCTCCCCGTCGGGGCCGCTGAATGTGTTTCTTGTACCCGTGGCCTCCTCGGGGCTCTCAGCCCAGAGAAATCTCTGCGAGGATTTTCTCCAGACACTGAAGGGGAAAATGTGGGAAACTCAGAGTGAGAGTGTGTGTGTGTGTGTGGTCTCTGGTCTCCTGGGGCAAGTTGTAGAAGACTGCGTGTGTATGTATGTGTGTGTGTGTGTGTCTCCGAGGGAAAGTTGTAGAAAACTGTGTGTGTGTCTTCCAGGGAAGCTGTAGAAAACTCAGTGTGTGTGTGTGTGTGTGTGTGTGTGTGCGCGTGTGTGTGTGTCCCTGGGCAAGTTGTAGAAAATTCAGTATGTGTATGTATGTGTGTCTGTGTGTGTCTCCCGGGGAAAGTTGTGGAAAACTGTGTGTGTGTGTATTCCGGGCAAGTTGTAGAAAACGCTGTGTGTGTGTATGTGTGTGTTTGTGTGTATCTCCCTGGGTAAGTTGTAGAAAATTCAGTGTGTGTATGTATGTGTGTGTGTGTGTGTGTGTGTGTCTCCCGGGGCAAGTTGTAGAAAACGCTCTCTCTCTCTCTCTCTCCATGGGAAAGTTCTAGAAAACTCTGTGTGTGTGTGTGTTTCCCCAGGGAAAGTTGTAGAAAACTGTGTGTGTGTATGTGTGTGTCTCTCCCGGGGCAAGTTGTAGAAAACTCAGTGTGTGTGTGTGTGTGTGTGTGTGTGTGTGTGTGTGTGGTCTCTGGTCTCCTGGGGCAAGTTGTAGAAGACTGTGTGTGTATGTATGTGTGTGTGTGTGTGTCTCCGAGGGAAAGTTGTAGAAAACTGTGTGTGTGTCTTCCAGGGAAGCTGTAGAAAACTCTGTGTGTGTGTGTGTGTGTGTGTGTGTGCGCGTGTGTGTGTGTCTCTCCCTGGGCAAGTTGTAGAAAATTCAGTATGTGTATGTATGTGTGTCTGTGTGTGTCTCCCGGGGAAAGTTGTGGAAAACTGTGTGTGTGTGTATTCCGGGCAAGTTGTAGAAAACGCTGTGTGTGTGTATGTGTGTGTTTGTGTGTATCTCCCTGGGTAAGTTGTAGAAAATTCAGTGTGTGTATGTATGTGTGTGTGTGTGTGTGTGTGTGTGTCTCTCGGGGCAAGTTGTAGAAAACGCTCTCTCTCTCTCTCTCTCTCTCTCTCTCCATGGGAAAGTTCTAGAAAACTCTGTGTGTGTGTGTGTGTGTGTGTGTGTGTTTCCCCAGGGAAAGTTGTAGAAAACTGTGTGTGTGTATGTGTGTGTCTCTCCCGGGGCAAGTTGTAGAAAACTCAGTGTGTGTGTGTGTGTGTGTGTGTGTGGTCTCTGGTCTCCTGGGGCAAGTTGTAGAAGACTCTGTGTGTGTGTGTGTGTGTGTGTGCGCGCGTCTTCTAGGCAAGTTGTAGAAAACTGTGTGTGTGTGTCTCCCAGGCAAGTTATAGAAAATTCAGTGTGTGTGAGTGTGTATATGTGTGTGTCCTGGGACAAGTTGTAGAAAACTCTGTGTGTGTGTGTGTGTGTGTGTGTGTGTGCGCCGTGGGGTGGGGGGAGGGGCACAAGTACTCCTCAGAGTTCTAAGTCTGGAGAAATCTCTGCAAGGATTTTCTCCAGACATTGAAAGAGAAAATGTAGAAAACTCAGAGAGAGAGAGAGAGAGAGAGAGAGTGTGTGTGTGTGTGTGTGTCCCAGGACCGACTGAGCTCACAGTGTCTTCTGGGGCCTCAGTAAACACAGGGCAGTGCTGACATGCGTAGGTAAACAGAGCCGCCACCACCAGCCTGGGAGTTGGCCAAGGTGAGAGAAAATTCCAGAAGAGCTTGGGGCTCCCCGCACCCCTAGGACCACCTGGGACGCGGACAAAGGGCTCACGCTCTCAGACCTGGTTGGGAGCCTTAGCCCCGGTGGCCTGCCAGGTCCTTAAGCCGGGAGATTCTTGGGAGCAACTCCAGCTGGGGGCGTGCCCACCCCCACCCGGCCGCCCCCCACACGGCCAGTGAGGAAGTGAGGCCCAGAGACCTCGAGCCACTTCCCCCAGCTCACACAGCATAGGCCGGGGCCGGGCTCAGCGGGTATCCTTTGGCGAGGCCCTTCACTCTCTCCGGCTCTCTCCCCGCACCCGTCTCTTTCTCTTGGAATGTTCTAGAGATGGGCCTTATCAGGTTGTGTGAGCTCCAGGCCCGAGCTCCTGGCAGCCAGGGCCAGAGCCATAGCCCAGCGGGGAGGGCGTTGGCCTGGCACGCAGCCGACCCGGGTTCGATCCCCGGCATCCCATAGGGTCCCCCGAGCGCCGCCAGGAGGGATTCCTGAGTGCAGAGTGGAACCCCTGAGCATCACTTCGGGATGTGACCCCAGAAGCCAGAAAAAGACACACACTCCCCGCCACTGCCTACAGGCAGGGGTGTGTAGGGGGGGGCAGGGGTGGCCAATGCCAGGTTCCTCCTCTGCCACTCACCCCTGCGGGCCCAGATCCAGCCTCCGCCTGGTGCCGTCTCTGCACCAGTGGACACCCAGTCCACGGGGTGGGCCCCACAACCTCCTCCCCGGCCTGCCCCGGGCGCGCCCTGGCCCCAGAGCTCCTTGGCAATTATCATCTCGATAATTCAGCTGGCAATTAATCAGAGCCTGCCCTGTGGCAGCCGTTATTTCAAAGCGCGATTGTTTGACTTCCCAGGAGCCAGCACGCTCCCTCCCGCGTCGGCCCAGCCCGCCTGGTGCTTGATCTCCCACGGTCAATCAAGCCGGGAGGTGTTGGGGTGTGTGCGTGTGTGTGCGTGTGTGTGTGTGTGTGTGTGTTTGGGGAGGCATCTCCCACAGTCAGTCAAGTCAGGAGGTGTTAGGGCCCCTGCACGTGTGTGTGTGTGTGTGTATATGTGTGTTGGGAAGGGAGGCCTCTCCCAGACTCAATCAAGCCAGGAGGTGGAGGAGCCCGTGTGTGTGTGTGTGTGTGTGTGTGTGTGTGTGTGTGTGTGTGTGTGTTTGGGGAGGCATCTCCCACAGTCAGTCAAGTCAGGAGGTGTTAGGGCCCCTGCACGTGTGTGTGTGTGTGTGTGTGTGTGTGTATGTGTGTGTTGGGAAGGGAGGCCTCTCCCAGACTCAATCAAGCCAGGAGGTGGAGGAGCCCGTGTGTGTGTGTGTGTGTGTGTGTGTGTGTGTGTGTGTGTGTGTTTGGGGAGGCATCTCCCACAGTCAGTCAAGTCAGGAGGTGTTAGGGCCCCTGCACGTGTGTGTGTGTGTGTGTGTGTGTGTGTGTGTATGTGTGTGTTGGGAAGGGAGGCCTCTCCCAGACTCAATCAAGCCAGGAGGTGGAGGAGCCCGTGTGTGTGTGTGTGTGTGTGTGTGTTGGGAAGGGAGGCCTCTCCCAGACTCAATCAAGCCAGGAGGTGGAGGAGCCCGTGTGTGTGTGTGTGTGTGTGTGTGTGTGTGTTGGGAAGGGAGGCCTCTCCCAGACTCAATCAAGCCAGGAGGTGGAGGAGCCCGTGTGTGTGTGTGTGTGTGTGTGTGTGTGTGTGTGTGTGTGTGTGTGTTGGGAAGGGAGGCCTCTCCCAGACTCAATCAAGCCAGGAGGTGGAGGAGCCCGTGTGTGTGTGTGTGTGTGTGTGTGTTGGGAAGGGAGGCCTCTCCCAGACTCAATCAAGCCAGGAGGTGGAGGAGCCCGTGTGTGTGTGTGTGTGTGTGTGTGTGTGTTGGGAAGGGAGGCCTCTCCCAGACTCAATCAAGCCAGGAGGTGGAGGA